>NW_017306420.1:0-22592 GCF_000935625.1 Nanorana parkeri
TATCTCGATGGCTGTCCTGGAAGATGACTGGGGAAAAATAGTTTTCTTATTTAATGCTTTATTTTTTTTTTGATTCTTTAGTTTTTGTATTACTTTTTATTTTTTTTACACACAACTTTATTGCTATTACATGGGGGACTAAGGTGCACACGAAATGGGCTTTGAACAGCTTTGAACAGCCCATTTCATGTGCACCTTACTGTATAACTGGTAACAAATTGTTGAGTGCGTTTGTCGTTTGTTTTGCTGGGGCCTCTATAGAGACCCCTGATCACTTGAATGTAAAGCTCCCGGCCGGCCGTGTAATTACAACGGCTGGCCGGGAAGCTGCACGTCGGGCTCTACCGTCCTCTCGTCACAGACGAGCGGACGAGTGGATTTTTCAAGCCCTGTATGTATATATATCTATATATCCCTTGAAGTCAAGTTTTTACTACAACTGGAGAACCCTTTTAAGAAACATTGCATTTAGGTACATTTGTAGTTATTTCTGATGAATATAAAGTGTAAGCAATTTACATATTGCTGTTGTTATTATTATTATTATTATACAGGATTTATATAGCAGCAACAGTTTGTGTAGTGCTTTACAATATAAGGAAGAAATTACAATACAATTCAAGACAAGATGGTAAGGAGGGCCCTGCCCGTGAGGGCTTACAATCTAAAAGGGAGGGGCCAGTGATACATGAGGAGGTAGCTGTGTGGGGATGAACTGTAGAACATGTAATAGCTTTTATAAACATATAGAATAAAAAAAGGAGCAAGAGCAATCTTTTCATGGTTAGTTAACAGTATAACAGTATAGCTGTTCATTTAAGAAAGCACTTTTTCTGTACAGGGCAGCACACTAAGAGGTCAATTACCAAGGGGTCTGTCACCGGAAAAAAAAGTCTCTGTTTAGACATGTTTCTCCAAATATTCAGTGACAAGACACTGTGAAAGGTTGGGATGGCTGCTAGGGCCTCCGATTTACATTGAGCAATCCATATATGTTTTACTGCTCCCTTATATGTGGCATTTTGTCTTCTCAGATGCCCCTGTCCTACTGGCTGAGCTACGCCCCGGTAGAGAGCATCTGTATGATTGGAAGTCCAGCTGTGAGGCGTGGGGTGTTGCCTTCTCTCCTGATGGCTTCTGGTTTGCCTGGTCTCAAGGACATGGCATCATTAAACTCATCCCCTGGCCACTGGAAGAGGAACAGCTGTAAGAACGTTGGCAATTTTTGTTTCTAATGTTAATATCTAAATGATAGGTACACTGGTATTCATGCACATGGACTCTTTATAAACATGTTTTACCTTCAGACAGAAATGCTTATTTAGGAGCATTTTCACCTGAGTTACTGAGAAATCTTTTATTTTGCCAGAGGAGCGCCATCCTATAGAACGAAAAGTCAATGCTACAAGACTGCAGAGGTCAAAAGGAAATGTAACCTGAAAGAGAAAATTTTGGACTGCGGTCAGATTGTCTGGAGCTTGGCGTTTGGCTCCTCATCTTCACCAGCAGGCTGGAAGTTGTGGCCACGTTCCAGGCAACAAGCCACTGGATCTCCTGGGTCTTGGCTGCTTTTGGCAACAGGACTTAGTGATGGCCATGTCAAAGTATGGGAAGTGCATACAGGTAAATTGCATGGACTAAATAACTTTTAACTGCACACTGTTACTTATCAGTGATTGTATATTGTAGCAGTGTTTGACCGTGTTGTAGTGTTCATAAGGAATTCTGGCTCTATGCTTTGTCTTCAGAGTCAGGAGGAAAGGAAATCATTAACTATGTCATTATCACAGGTCGTCTGCTTTTCAATCTGTCTGGGCACCAAGATGTGGTAAGAGACTTGAGCTTTACTACAAATGGCAATCTGACCCTTGTCACTGCATCCCGAGATAAGACTCTACGTGTCTGGGACTTGAAAAAGGATGGTATGAATGTAGACATTTTCTAGAACTTTTTATCTGTTATGGGGAGTTGCACATGCCCAGTATTTCTTTCCATTCTGGAACCTGCCCCCCCCCAAAACACACACACGCCTAAATATTGGGGTTCTTCTCCCTGCACACTCCTGTTTTTTTTGAATTTAGCATGGTTGTTTATACTCCATGTGCTCAGTGTCATCCATTCACAAAGATCTGTACTCGCAATCTGAGGACCATTGCTGGCTTCCACTCCAGTCTGTGGGTGCACACTCCTCCAGGATCCGTTCTTCCCACACAAGTAGTTTGAAACCACACATTGATTCCAACGTTATTGCACCATCATGAATCTAAATCAAGAGAAGGGAAGAGCACAGAAAACGCTCAAGGAGGATGGAAAGGAAAGGGGCGGGGGGCTGGAGGAGCAGAGGGAAGGAAAGGAAAAGAAAACAAAGATCAGGGATAATATGAGACATGTCATTCATAATTTAAACCTTGTACTCTGCACTAAGGCAAAGGACCAATATACACCTCTCTCCAGAAGGTGGAGAGCCTCTCTTCAAGAAGGCTACTCTCTTTCCACTCCACTCTCTCTATTTGTACTGCCAGAGAATCTATTTTTGAACTGTGAGTTTGTCACCAATGTCTAGTGAAACTGGTCTTCTTACCTGACCTTATGTCAGAGACCATTTATATATCTCAGTCTCCCACTCGTCCTGCCCAAGTATTGCATTTTACAGACTCTGCCTGTCAAAACATATACAACAAATCTGATATTGCATTTTTAAAAGTTTTTTTTTTCTTTTTTTTAATCTAATACCAGTGGTACATGATTTCCCAGTTTTGCTGTCCCCCAATACAACTGGAACACCAAGTATGACCACATCTATATCTGTAGTCTGCAACTAATGGATTGACATTTGTCTGCTTGAAAACACACCGAATCTGAAATACAGGATTTTGGAAACATACAGGATCTGAATGGAGCACAAGTGAGATGATGTCACTGCACTTGTAGTCCATAGATTACTTTTTTCAGCTTCATAACTTATGGTCCATACTGCTGTATGCACTTGGGGGCATAGGAACAGCCTGCAGGTGCCCGTGCATTGCACCTGTGATCCATTGGTCATGGTTGCAATGCTCTGGAGGGTTCAATTCAAAAGAAAACAGATTTATTTTTTCTTCTGGGCAGCCTATTTTCTTCTAGTGCTGCCTGTAGCCCCAGTGAGCTGTTTCTGCAAATAGCAACTTTGTCAGATTTACTATTTGCAGAGTTATAGGTGTATTTTCTGCACTTAATGCAGTGGAGACATTTCAGGGCAACTCTGGATGGTGCTGGAGGACAATTAATGTAAACTGTATGCATTGACAGTTTCTGCTATCCGCTATTTAACGAACCTAGTATTTTGTCCCATTATATACTGTATATTCATGTTGTTATACTGACCTGGAATGTACATTTATTTGTTTAGTTACCATTCAGATATGGTGATAATGTGCAAAAAAAGGTAGATGTCATTCTGTCTGGTTATATGTAGAATCCACACGTCAAGACTGAAGTCCCACAGTCATTGTTTGCTGTCCTGGGTGTGTGAATTTCTGAAATAATTCAGCATCCGCAGCTATGCGTTCAGGAAAGTACACACCCAGTTGTCATGTAGAACTGGAAATGCAACTAGTTAAGACAGCACATTGACAGATACACATAACAAGAACACTTTGGATTGCATTTTAATAGTAAATGCGTTTTTATCCAACTGTGTCATCTACTGATAACATTAATTAGGAACATTTACAATATAAACTGTAAACTATACTGTTTGTCACTACAGTGATTTATACAAGAGTCTCAAGGAACATTACCCTGCATTCACATTGGCTTTTTTTGGGGGAGGGTGGAGGGGGGAATAGGGCTTGTGTACCTGAGCTTTCAAGAATAGTTGGCGATTTCCTTTTATTTCTCAATACAAGTCAATGTGTTCTTCAACATGTGGACTTAAGATGCTAAAAGCTTGCAAAAGTTGCAGGTTGAATTATTTTTTGCTTATAGAAAACTCCTTTGTAACTAGGCTCTGATGGAAGCAACCATTTCCTGACACACGCAGCATAGTACTCCTAAGGCAGAAAAGCCAAACTCATGCCTTGACATGCACAACACGTCTGTATGTAGGACAAAGACATATTATGACTAATTGTTTGGAGTGATTGTCTCTCTGTCTCTGTATTTTCTAGGTAAATTGATCCAGGTGCTATCTGGACACATCCAGTGGGTCTATTGCTGTTCTATTTCGCCAGACTGCAGTATGCTGTGTTCTGCTGCAGGGGAAAGCTCGGTGAGATACCACACACACTATTCTCTGTTACTACAATCAATACCCACAGCTACCCCTAATAAGACTATTAAGGAAAAATAGATTGGACGGTTATGATTTAAAGCGGACCTTTACCCAGATCTTTAAAATAACAACAAACACACCTTTAGAAATGTTTAGTAATGACAACCTACAAACACATACTGATAGATAATTGCCGGCTTTGTATTCTTTGCATATCTTATTTCTCTTTTCTTCCCCGGTCTTCTGGCAGTGGCCATGTTTACTAAGGGCAGGTTACTAGCTCTCCTTTTACTTCCTGGTGACTAGGACATGTGACCATGCACATCATCTCAGGGGAGGAAAATGCCTTTCCCTGAGATGAGTTTTTCCAGCAATGTTCTGCTGATGTAACCTTCCCAGGATGCAAAGCTTAGGCAAACTAAAGTCATTTTGCCTTTTCAAAGCAGGAAGTGAATGTTCTGCAAGTGTAAGTATTTCAAAATCACAGCATTTTACACCTGACATGTCTATGTTATTTTTACACATCATACATAGAGGGATGCATTGGTAGAATTAGATTTTTGAGTGTAAAGGTCCGCTTTAACATTGAACATTTGCATAGTCATGTGTAGTGTTCTACTAAGGTTTAAAAGGATTATAATAGAGCTTGGAAGAAAGGAACCCAGTGCTGTTGTGTTAGGAAGGATCTTTTTCTTAGAGGAGGACTTTATACCGTGGCATTGATTCACCAGACAGTGTCTGTAGAGTGCCATGCTGCACTGACTTATCTACAGGTGGATAGAAAATGATCTTTAATTGTCCAGCCTGCCTGATCTATTTCTCCATTGTTGGCACTGATCTGATGCACTTGTTCTCACACCATACATGATAGAAATGTCACATAATTGGGTCTGAGTTGGTCATATTGTTCCAGAGTATGACTCCATTTATGGGTAGCTGAAAAGATCAGTCCACCTAAACCTTAAAGCAGAAGTCAAGGCTAAAATAAAGCTTTATACATTGTCTCCCATCTGCTGTTATACATGCTTCATAGTGCTTGTAATAAAGCACAGTGCAAATACCTTTCTTTGGACTGGTCAGCTCTTCTGTGTCAACAACGGGGCTGAATACACGGACCCATCATGCTGCCTACTGGCTCCCATCACTACCCTGCTGTCAGAGGGAAAGAGTTCCCTCCCATCAGCCACAGCAAGCCACTAAGTAACACATAGGAGACTAAGCTGGGTGGTCACATGAAGATTGGGAGGAGGGAGGTGTTTGCACTGTGCTTTATTACAAACCCTATGCAGCATGTATATCAAACGAGGGGAGGTAAGATTTTAACCTTTCCTTCTACTTAAATCATCAGATGGCAGCAGCCCGAATTGTGACCTGGATTGCTATGTGTCAGCAGTCTCAGAGGAGGGATCCCTGTATCAGAATTTTGGGATATGGTATCAGTTTGGGGCAAATTGACACATTATATGTTTACATATCATAGGGACTCTGCCATAGTATGATTCTGGCTTCTTATCTTGTTCTTCTCTATAGATCATGTCTTGAAATTCAACTTTTACTTTAATGGGGACACAGTGTGTTACAGTGTTGGTTGTTTAGGTGTACTTGATGTCTACAATAAAGTTGATTAAAAACACCTTTCTAAGGTGGATTTATTTGTGCTTGGGTGGTCAACAGACTATCACAGGTTAAAATTATTTTATACCCAACTACGTCATCCCATTTCTCATTTTTGTGGCTGGACATCCTTTGATATGTTCCCTGTCTAAATGACATTACAGTATCACTATATGTACTTTAAAAGACACGGGGAGCTCTATAGAGACATGTATACACTTGCTGGCCACTTTATTAGGTACACCTTGCTAGTACCGGATTGGACCCCCCTTTTGCCTTCAGAACTGCCTTTATTCTTCATGGCATAGATTCCACAAGGTGTAGGAAACATTCCTTCGATATTTTGGTCCATATTGATATAATAGCATCACAGGCTCAAAGTGTGCCAAGAAAATATCCCCCACATCATTACACCACCATGTTGTTTACGCCAAATTCTGACCCTACCATATGAATGTCACAGCTGAAATCGAGACTCATCAGACCAGGCAACGTTTTTCCAATCTTCTATTGTCCAATTTTGGTGAGCCTGTGCGAATTGTAGCCTCCGTTTCCTGTTATTAGCTGACAGGAATGGCACCCGGTGTGGTCTTCTGCTGCTGTAGCCCATCTGGTTCGATGTGTCGTGCGTTCAGAGATGGTATTCTGCATACCTCCGATGTAACGAGTGCTTATTTGAGTTACTTTTGCCTTTCTATCATCTCGAACCAGTCTGCATATTCTCCTCTGACCTCTGACATCAACAGGGCATATTCGTCCACACAACTGCCGCTTACTGGATATTTTCTTTTTTCGGACCATTCTCTGTAAACACTGGAGATGGTTGTGCGTGAAAATCCCAGTAGATTAGCAGTTACTGAAATATCAAACCAGCCCTTCTGACACCAACAACCCTTTTTTCCCCATTCTGATGCTCGGTTTGATCTTCAAGTCATCCTCACCACATCTAGATGCCTAAATGCATTGAGTTGCTGCCATGTGATTGGCTGATTTAGCAATTTGTATTACCAAACAATTTAACAAGTGTACCAAATAAAGTGTACAAAGGTGGCCATACACAAGCCGACGAATTGACGATCGAAAACGTTGCCAACGTTTTCAATCGTCGATTTTAATCGACTAAATCGATTAACTGTTGCAGCTCTAGATCTGCCCATCATCGACAGGCAGATCGTACTTGCGATCATCGCAAGCCCGCCCTGCTAAGGGGCGGGCTTCCGATCACTGCAATGCTGAACGCCCGTTCGGCGGTTGTCGAACAAGCACGCCACGGTTTTCCAGCCTGCTTGTTCGACGGAAGACGTGCGATCGTACAGTAGAAACGGTCGCACGCCTTCCATACACTGTACGATTGCGGAATTTCCCACGATTATCGTACGATCGTACAGTGTATGGGCACCTTAAGGCAGTGCATGTGACTTTCATCAAACACTTACTGGTGGTGAATCGATCACTTTCATTTAAAACATATGCACCTGCAGTGAATGTCAGTTTCACTGCTTTCTAAAAATGCCTCTTCGTGTATTTTTGGCCCTGCAAAACGTTTTAGTGTTTTTGATGATAATTTAAAAAAAAGTTCAGGCTTATTTTCTGGAATAAACTAAAACATTTTTTTCAAATAATACTCTCCAAGAAAAGGTGACTTTATAATGGCAGATTTTATACCCCTATGTTTGTTCATCATATACCTCAGTTTTATTTGTTCACAAGAACACTGGCTACTCTTCCTGCCTACGTTCTTAGTGCCTTCCCTACTGTTTATTATTTTGTTAGTAAATAAAGTTAGTAAATGCCTCTCTTCCATTTAACTGGTTTGTATAGATTAAAAGAGCCAGCTGTCACTCGCGCAGCTGGGCGGATCTCGACAGTAATGTCAGGATCCGTTCTGGCTGCGGCACTCTCAGAATACCGCAAGCTGTATACAGTATACTGAGCTTAGGGTGACGGGAGGACGCTAGTTTATGTCCTCCCTTGACCCTTAGGAGAACTATGGGGAAAAACAAATACCCCACAGTTCTCCTTTTAAAGGAGAACTATAATGCGAGTGAAAATCACGCAGCCTCATAGTTCGAGCCGACGTGTGACAATGAAACTGTCACACGTCGGCTCAATAGATCGGGAAGTGAGCGAACACATACCGTCGCTCGCTCACTTCTCAATTATGTCCCTTCAGAGAGCCGTGACTGTCACTCACGGCTCACTGCAGGGATTCCCCACCTCCCCTGTCCGATCCTCCAGCGCTTACTGGTGGAACGGACGGGGGAGGGTGCGGGTACAGCTGGCTCTGCCTCTAGATAGGCAGAGCACGCTGTCAGTCACGCAGCTGGGTGGATCCAGACAGTAATGTCGGCATCCGTCCAGGCTGCGGCGTCTCAGTATACTGAGCTTTGGGTGACGGGAGGACGCTAGTTTGTGTTTTCCCGTGACCCTTAAGAGAACTATGGGGAAAAGCACTGACCCCATAGTTCTCCTTTAACTCTTTTTCCACGTGACCACTGAAAATCTAAAATTTTGAGTTGCCACCAGAACAGGAATAATGAGGGGAAATCTTTAATAGGCACATTTGTTCCAGTGAAAACTGTCTAAGAGGAGATTTACCTTGCTTTGGAGCAATTTTCTTCTAATCTGTGTCTACGGAATAGAAAATTAATATCTTGAATCTCTCGAATGGGATACAGATGGCCAAAAAACCCAAAACCTTTTATTAACTTATATGTTTGTGTACATTTACATTGATAAATGATATGTTATATATTATTAGTAGCAGTATTACTTTGGTCCCAAAATCTGATCTGCACATTAGATTTTGATCTCATTAAAGTGACATTAAACCCTCAGATTTTTTTACATAAACCAATACTGTAATGTGTTCCTTACTGTAATCCATGGTAGTTTCCCTTCTCTTTGCTGATCTTCCTTTTAAATCCTCGTCTTCTCATGCTTGGGGAGAACTTCCCTTTGTAGCTGAGGGCCTCTTCCTGTAGTGCTGGCTCAGGTTGCAAACCTACACACAGACACCATGTATCCCTTCCAGAGACAAGGCAGTCTGCTGCAAAACAGAAGTTCTGCCCAGCATGAGAACAGATACAGATTTAAAAGGAAGAGCAGCAAAGAGAAGGGAAACATCCATGGATTACAGTAAGGCACACATTACAGTATTGTTTTATGTTAAACAATCTGAGGGTTTAATGTCACTTTAACTTGTCCCTACTCTATCTAAAAATACAATAAAACTTTTTATACTTTAGATGCATTTTAATTGCAGAACAGGAAAGTGAGGTTAGATGCTAGCAGTGCTGACTGACAGAGAACTCTGCATTGCAATATTTGGTTTAATGTAGCTGCAGTTTTTGTGGCAGGTAAGATGGTTGACACATTTGGCTGTTTGAATTCATGTCTACTTTTGTTTTTCAAAGGGAAATGTTCTTTTAGTTCTCCACTCAGCTTGAAATGACTGATTTTGTGTCCCCCCCCCTATCTTGTGATAGGTACTGCTTTGGAGCATGCGATCGTACACTCTCATTCGGAAGCTGGAGGGCCATCAGAACAGTGTAGTATCCTGTGACTTCTCTCCAGATTCTGCGCTCCTTATCACGGCGTCTTATGACACTACCATGATTTTGTGGGATCCTTATACAGGCGAAAAGCTAAGACAGTTCCTGTAAGTAGTTACTAACTTTTCTTTAATAAATCCTGTGATACAAACACACAAATATTCCCACATTTTAGTAGAAAAAAAGAAAGCATTTTGGTTAGTTAAAAGATAGTGAAAGCTGCAAATAAATACGAAAAAGCTGGCAATGAATACTTCAGTTGTAATAACCTAGCTGAACTTCAGGGGAACAATTGAATTGCTTCTGGTTAATATTTGTGATGCTTAGGGAACTCGGAGTAAAATGTTTTTGTTGACTGCTGTATTTTGCTCTCAGCCATATTTCACTGTCTCGTGATCTGGACTATAGCTCTCTGGAACCACAGCTCAGCTCTCTACGATCCGTCTGCTTTTCACCAGAAGGACTGTACCTCGCAAGCCTGGCAGATGACAGGTAAGAAGAGTTGTGTGCAGTTCATCTGGTGGGTTGTACTCACGCTCAGTACATTGAACTCACACCTGCTGCTTCAATAGTGGATCAAGCTGCAACTTGTACTGTTTAGAGAAAATAGTTGGGCAGCTTTTCCCATAACTGACGTTTATTGTGATCTCAGCTGCTGCGTGGTGTATGATTATTATTATTATTATACAGGATTTATATAGCACCAACAGTTTGCGCAGCGCTTTACAATATAAGGAAGACATTACAATACAATTCAAGACAAGATGGTAAGGAGGGCCCTGCCCCTGAGGGCTTACAATCTAAAAGGGGAGGGGGGAAGTGATACATGAGGATGGTGCAGGGTGTCTAAAGGATCTTAGTAAATTAGATAGTATGGTTAATTAAAACAAACTGTCATTTGAAACAACCCTAAAAAAAAAAAGTAAATGTTTTGTGAAGTCTAAGCAGTCTTTGATCCTTCTTTTTTCTACCAGTACTTGCAGATAAAATGTTATAATGTAACATTAGAAAAAAAGTAACAGTGTTTTTCAGAGTTCTGAATTTCACATCACTTTTGGCATTTAGTGGTTTATTTTTCACAAAAATATTTGCCATTTGGAACTCCATTTGTTTTTGAGGACCTAAAAAAAAAAGTGCCTTTATACAAAGTGTACTTATACTTCATGCCCCCCTCCCTGGCCTAAAGAATCCCAGGCTCCGCCTCCAACATCCAAGGGCCGCTGCTCCACTGTTTGTTGACATCCAGTGCTGCAAGTCTTCCTCTCCGGGCCGCTTCTGCTTCATGGCTGGAAGATGGCCCCATAGAAGTCTGTGGGGCTGTAATGTGCAGCCAACAGAGGGAGTATTGCAGCAGTGGCCTCGAGGGGGAGGATGGGATTGTTTAGGTCGGGTGCCGAGCAAAAATAAGTGCACATTAAAACAAAGTACACACATCCCTGACATTTTCTAAAACACAAACACATTTTGCTCCAACAGATTTCTGAGAATATGGTCCCTGGAATATGAAGAGCCCTTGTCGGCTGCTCCAGTAACAAATGGTCTGTGTTGTACATTCTTTCCGCATGGAGGAGTTCTCGCTACAGGGTAAGCGAAATGCAAACAGTGCATATGAAAACCTTAAGAGTTTTAAACAAATGTGTAGTAATGAAATAATTTTCCCATGCTCCCCTAGTCATCTCCTATTACTGCACATACACAATTGCTAACCAGCCAGTCCATTGTACCGCCACATTATTACCAAAATAATGAAGCCGTATTGGGGGCTTGGTTTAGTAATGATATTACCACATTTATGTCATTGGAGAGAAATGAGGACTTGCCTGTCCTAACTCACTCACATGGAACAAGTGTGCAGTTCAGAAAAGTTAGAACTACTGACTTACTCAACTGATAATACTCAAGGTATTGCAGCAAGAGATTCAGCATGAGAGTCGGGCAACTATCAATAAAAGGTTATTCATTGTTCAGTTTAAATTCTAACCAGATCGGTTGAACATCAGAAGGGGATTTGTAGACAATTGAGATATAATGATATTTGTGAGGTAAGCATTAATCTAAGAGAACAGTTTAGTACCAGCATGTGTGATGATTGTGCAGACTTTATTTATTTATTATAACTATTGTGAAGCATCCACTCTTTAGAGTGGGGATGGACCTGCCCAGTACTGCTAGTATCGCAGCAGATGTAAGCAATAGCTGGTATAAGAAAAATACATTCGGGCTTGTGTCAGTGGGAAATCCAGCTTGCTTTCAGGTGTATTCTGCTTCCATTTGACCGCATTTTGATCGGACCGGACCGCAGACATAATATGCCTTGCGATCCCGTGTGGGATCGCATTGCGGCCGGAGGGCGTGGCTATGGTGCCATTCACTTCACACGCCCCCTCCCGCCCAACAAAAAAGTGAGCCGGCCGCAATGCGAGGCAGTGTGTTCTGTCCAGAAACGGGCCAGAAAGCACTGCAACTGGTAGACAAAGATTGCACAGCAGGTAATGGGAGAAATCATCTTGAATGCTTTTTGTGTTATTGCCTTGTATTGATGTACAGTTGGGTAGAGGTATAAGTTCTCTTTTATTTCAGAAATCGAGATGGACAAGTGCAGTTCTGGACGTCCCCTCGAGTCCTGTCTTCACTTAGACACTTGTGCCGCAAAGCACTGCGTTGTTTCCTAACCACCTATCAGGTCCTCACGCTGCCAATTCCTGGAAAAATGAAGGATTTTCTTACCTACAGGACTAATTATTAATTTTCTTACAGTAACGAGGATTACTGAGGAGATAAGACTTCATTGTAGAATCTGAAAGCTTGCACAGTAGCTGCAGATTCTGGGAAATCAACCTGGGCAGCTCAGGTCACTTGTGTAAAGACCGACAATTAGTAATGAGATGGAGACTAGATCTGCTTTTGCAGCTCTCGTGTATAAGAATCATGTTGCTTTCTTGTAAGGCAGTGGACAGAAAAATCCTAACTTCATTCAATGTTTAAATAGCAGTAAAGATATGTCCTCCATGAAGGGCAAGTCGACTGAATCCATAGCAGAATGTCAGTTCCTGAGGTTTTGTCCAATCTTTATTTAGGTAAAACATTGAAAATGTGCACAGTAAACAAACAACACACCATAACTAAAGTGGAGAACATAATGGTGTCCTCGAAATAGTACACATCCAGCTAATGTAACCTGTAAGTAGCAGCTGCAGATTTGCCACAGTACGGTGGAGAGGGTGGAGGTTAGGTGGTGTCAATCATGCCCTCCTTATTTAAAGCATTTTTATTTTTTTTAATGCAAAGACTCCGAAATTTCAAGTTAAAATTCTGCACGCATACTTGTAAACCTGTGTTACCTTTTGCATCATCCATATTTATTTTTATTGGCATGTCATCTTGCCCAGTCTCTTCCTTGGCATGAGCCGGGCATAGGGCTGGTCATTTCAAAGCTTTTTTTATCAAAATGTATCACGCTTAAACACATTTGAAGCGTTTGCAAGCTTTGTGTGTTTTTGCACGTGTGAAGCTTCAGGCTTTTGTTTTGGCCAATGGAAAGTAGTTGTAGAGCAGGAGAGCAGTTCTTTGGGTGCAAAAATGCGTATAGACGCTTCTTTAGCACATTTACAGCCATTTCCATTAAGATCTACAAGGCCAAAAGCTCATGTACTTTTTCAAGCGACAGAGCGTGGGAATATGAACAGAATGAAATTCTGATGATGAGCATTGTTGCATGTAGATATATGAGCAAAAAGACGTGATAAAACGGTCAGGTGTGAATGGAGTGAGAGGTGATAAATGCAGCGCTACTGTCCGAGGAAAGTGATGTAACCTTCCCTTACAGGAGGTTCCCCGTAGTAACTATTTTTATTTTTTCCCGGGAACTGGGCCTGTAAAAAAGGGCATTTCTATTCTCACCGTAATCGCCCTCTCTTCCTTTTATCAACTACTTGTTTTCTTCAATGCAGCTGTCAATCAAATGCAAGAAGCCATTGTTCTGTGCAGTTATGTGTTGTGGCCATTATGCAAATGTCAGAGGGCTGTGTAGAAAGCCTATGACCTCTGAACTGTGCATCAATTAGAGAACAATCCATAAGGTTATAGAGATTTCAGGTCCCAGCAGCTGAGAAACTTCATGGAAAAGCCACAAGACCCACTATTTTAGAAGTGTGCCTACATGCATTATTAAAGGATCCCTGTACTGAGAGAAATGTGGAAGCTGTCCTTTTAAAAATGCTGGTTGCCTTGTTGTAATGCTGAGTGAATGGCTTCAGTACTTTGAGTCACAAACCCCCAAAAAAGCATGCGGATCAGCAAAGTTAGAACACTTTTTATCTGGATACTTCGAGTCTATGACTTTCAAATATTGAAGCCAGACAGATTAGCATTTTCAGGAGCAGAGGTCTGTTGAGGCTTCATTTTAAAGTAGCTGAACTGTGTAATTACAGGGGTAGACTTCTATTGACTACATCACCATTGCATACCATGCAAAATTAGAAGAGCCATCATGGAATGGTTCTGCTGAGATGAATATTACACCTGTATGACTGGGTTTATTGCTTCAAGTGCCCTCCTGCTGCACACAGTGGGATTGATGGAAAGGACCAAGGAGGTAATTAATGGAATAAGGAGGCCACTTTTTATGTCAAAAAAGAATAAGGGCAGTTGCATCCAACAGTACAGGGTCACGTTATTTTAAGAGAGTAAAATAAACACGTAAACGTAACTCTGTACTTCAATATAAAGCTTTGTCTTCCATGCATCCAGGAGGGACTCTTATATACACCCATACTTTACTTACATCCCTATATAGGTGCTGGCTCTGGATGTATGGAAGTGACAGGGAATGTGAACACAGGCTGGACAGCACAAAGTGATTTCTATTCCAGCAGTACCGGGTCACCTCAGATATTTGCAGCCCGGCTCTTTTGGATAAAACATCAATTTTTTCCTTTTATACTTGCTTGAATCTATTACCAAAACGATTTTCTCTGATAACATTCCTTTAATACATACCTTCTTTTCAATGTAGTAGTGCCTAGTGTAACAATGAGACAATATCCTTACAGTCATTGTTGTTTTTTTGTGTGTGTGTCCTATGTGCACAGAAAATGTCGCTCTGTATGTGCCTTGGTAGAATGTTGTAACCACCAGGCTGACACACCTAATGCTAACGTCACCATTGCAATGTGTGATTATTAAATGATATTTATTTCAAGTATTTACTCTCCATTAAACCAACTCTTGGAATTTTAAACTGATAACAACACTGACCTTTGATCAGATGCAAACGTTTGATTCTCTGTTGGCTAACAATTCCATTACCCTCCCAATGTGACATTTTACCTCATCGTGCACTATAAATGATCGTGGGTGAATTGCAAATGGTACATTGTATTTTTGCAAAAAAAAAACTAAACACGTTTCTACATTAAAAAGTAAAAATGTTCTGGTGTTGCCTTACATCAGATGACACAAACAGGGATCATGTTATGCTTTGTATGATCAGAATGTGGAGATGTAATAAAAATAAAATGCCTTATTTGTGGCTGTTTCTTTTTGTTTTGTTTAAAACACCGCACATAATGAAGAAGGATCGTACAATAAATACATATCACTGCTCCAGTTCTAAGCTTTGGGTCAGATTGATAATGTTTTGTCCAAATAGATGTTTGCATCAGGAAAATTTCATTGACTGGTCCTTTTGAGCTGGAGCCACAACTATACACTGATTGGCCAGATTATTATGACTACCCCATCAGTACTTCGTTGGACCACCTTTTGCCTTCAATACTGCGGCGATTCTTCTTGGCATTGACTCCACGAGATGACTTCGTTGGGCCGCCTCGTGACTCCACCAGATGTTGAAAGGTGATGCGAGGAATCTGACACTGCACTGTTGCCCTTCTGTTGTCTTGTACCAGTCTTGCCACTCTCCCGTCTGCCCCAACAATTTGCACGTTCAGACCCAGATTTTCGGCTGACAGTCTAGTCTTTAAACACTTTAACAGCTGATCTTGAACATTTAACAAAAATCACGTTGTTTACCCATATCTTCAGAAAAAAATCACTTCTACTGTCGCGGTAAACAACTTGCTTCCCTATTTATAATGGTCTGGCCCTCTAGCAACTTCAGCGTGAAATTATAGCTAATTTGCCTACAAACGTCAGGTGGTCATAATAATCTGGCCACTCAGTGTATGTTTACATAAACCATGTGAAATATTTTGTCCCGTCATTTCAAAATGAGGACTGTGACGATCATGAGGTTTGAGTCTATTCCTATTAAATATAGCATTCTCTTGTCCCCCAGTTCAAAACAAACTTCAGGCAGCAAAAGATCTCAAACGCATTTAATGCTAAATAGAGTGCTACAGTTATCTCCTAAGGTTGAAATCTTAATTTTAGTTTTTATTAGTTTTCAAACAGTCCAAAACAGTAAACATATTAATACATGACACTGTAAGATATGCCGCCTACCGGCTGCTCCCAGACTTACCAGGTAGGTGACATCATTCAGACGTTTGGTGATCTATTACGGTCCCTCCCAGGCAGCTTGTAATTTGTTCTGCCGCATAGGAAGGGGAACATACACTTTCTGCCCCACGCTGTATGTCCGCTCCCTAGCGTTGCGGTCATACCAACGTTTTTGTCTAGCTTGGGCCTATGTCATGTTCTCTCGTACCAGTCCCACCAAGGTAAACTAGTAGATATTACAAATGGTAAACTTGTGATGTGCCTTTAACTCTTTCATTTTCCGCCCTGTGGTTCCTCAGTGTGGTTTAGGTGTCAATCTTGCACTATGAGCCATTCATATGTCTACTGTGTATGATTTTCTTGCAACTTCATTGTCTCATTCTTCTATTTCTTTATAATCTTGTCCCTTTTCTGCTTTTTAGTCTAATCATTATTCCTTTATGTGAAATCTTTAGTTCATAAAATGAGTTTATGTTCTCAGGATATGTCATGTTTTGTTACTTTTGTATGCATGATGTGGAGATTGCAATCTCTAGCTTTATAACAACTGGGTTTATAACAGTTTGTCCTGCGGAAGGAAGGAGAGTGGTTTACATTTAAAAAGGAGAGTTAGATTTTAGGAGCTCACTCTATTAGAAAGTGCTATTCAGCATGAAACACATTAGAGATATTTTTGCAGGCTGCATGTATCCGCTTTAAACATGAAGTTTGCATCTAATGATAGATTGTGTAATCATCTGTTGTTTGGTTGAACTATATTTCTCAGTAGTGAGTTCTGGATTGTGGGCAAGGATGGACTAACCTGGAGCATTGTCACTGCATTATTTAAATTAAAGGAATGTCTCTAATGGGTACAAACAGCATTTTCTGAAGCACAGAGAGAACCATAATCCGCTCCCTTGGAGTCTCAGGGTAACAGATGAGGGGACCTATATGGGAGACCCCCTTTGAGGTGTAAAAGGCAAACGGACTGTAAACCGAATAGGGAGATCAGAAACCTGACCTTCGATAGTGACGAGAGCCAAATGCTGGACCAGACCCAGGATTCATCCCATAGAGGAACTCCTAGGGTGGAATCCCAGACACTCAATCAAGTGACGTATACCCTCAATGTCCAAAGATAGATGAAAGTGGAATTCCTATCTTTTAGCTCTAGGAATCAGATTTAGAGACGCCCCCTGTACTTCTGAACCTGGACTTCAACAGCCATGCTTTTAAAGCCAGCGACTGTAAAGCAGGAAGGGAAATCGGTCCTTGGGAGAGAAAGTTCTGACGATCTGGCAGTGCCAATAGTGAGTCTGCCGGGTGTCTTAGCAGGTTGGCATATCATATACCCTCAGCCAGTCTGGAGCAGTGAGGATCACCACAATGCTCTCCATATTGATCCTGCAATGCAGACAAAGAAGTTTCAGAGGAGCAAAGACAGATCAGGCTGTACTAATCCCACAGATCAGTACAGTCTAATCTCAGGAGATGAAATTCTAACAACCAAGTCCTCTGCACCAACAGAGTGCCTAGGACCCCTCCCAGACAGGCTGGCATCCATCATGTGGATCGTCCAACAGGCAGGAAGGAGGACTTCCAACATTCTGCTCATTAGGCTTCTTCTGCTAAGGAATATAGCTGTTCTTGCCGCCAGTAGCATCTTTGATAATATTATTAACAGTCAGTCCAAGAGACGCTGTCTCTCCTAAATGGAAGCAGAGCTTCCTTTGACAACCAAATCCCCATCCCAAGTGGGTATTCAGGACACTTCCCCAACCAGACAAGCTGATATCCATTGTGTGCACCTTCCAGGTCATCAGGAAAAAGGAATCCACATTAGAGAAAGTCAGGTTGTGCTGGTAAGACACAGCGATCCAGATACTGAGCCTGCTTGTCCCACGCTTTGTGAAGACCTGAGGTGACGTGTACAGGCCAAAGGGAAGGGCAACAAATTGGTTACATGGTTACAGCAAAATGCACGTAGAGTTAATGTAGTGTGAAAATGGGGATATGCAAGTAGGTAACCATGATGTCCAGAGGCCAGAAGATCCCCCCTGTTGAAAGGAAGCAATGACTAAGCTGGCAGATTACATGCAGAATTTTGGAACTCGAAGGAACCTGTTAAGATCCAGAGTGGGAGAAATGCTTCCTTTTGCCTAGGAGACAGTAAAAGGGTTTGAACAGAAACCTTGAAATCTTCTCTCCCTGACCCCCTGAGAGAAGCGTTGCATGGGCGCAGATATGATAGCATGAAATGGGAAAGAGGCAGAAACCAAAATGCTACTCTCTAGCCCTTGGATACAACTTTCTGGACCAAATGTCTGAAATGACTTGGGAGCAGATAGCTGTGAAGGCCGATAGGTGTTCCCCCACTCTAAGGCCTGGTTCACACGTGAACGCTTTATAGCGCGTTCAACGCTCGACAAAACGCTCAAACATCTAAATCCCATTGTATTCAATGGGTCTGGTTCACACCTTGGCGTATTTCCGCCCGTCCGAACGTGATACAAAACGGCCTACGCCCAAAGAAGTACATGTGCTTCTTTGGGGTGTTTTGGTCTCGTGTTTCCATTGGGATACAGCCAAGTAGCCCTCGGAAACGGGCGTTTTTACTGCGAATCGCGGTAAAAACGCACGACGCACGCAACAAACACGCATATTCAATACGCCTAGGTGTGAACCCAGCCTAACAAATGGGGGCAACCCCATTTTTGCAAAGTTTCAGGACTTGGCAGGTTTGGCTGGCCAATCCCTCAGCAGAATTGTGCACCAGTGTTGGATCCCCCAAGTCTTGCGAGAAACAAAAGGCACTGTCTCAGGAGCCAAGGCTTACCTTAAGAAATTCTGCCCTCTTTTTCTGGGGTAATAAGGCCATTTCCCCCCCCCATGACTGGCTTGATGTAGGTTTCTAAGGAGTCACTAAAAAGGCATTCCCCTGCAAAGAGCTTCTTGCTTGGAAGTTTCGCAAAGAATCGTTCGCATATGTATGAAGGAAGGCTAATCCTGGATATTTGGTAAAGCGTATCAGCTAAAGCATCAACAAAGTATTGCAAACGCTCCAAATGTTGGAGGACAGATGGATCCATCACAAGAGATCCAGGGACCTGAGCCATGTGTTTGGACCAGAAAGTTATAAGTCTGACATGTTTGCAACAGTAAGTAGCATGGTGACTCAAAACACCTCTCTAGATAAACAGGAAGGTAATCACAACCGAGCAGAAAGGGTTATGCCTTCAGTCATTGTAGACTATAGGAGCCCAGCACATTCAAGGATTGCTGAACTGTGTAGCAATGGAGAGGCGCAGGGGAAGATTCTGGGAATAAACGTGTGTAGTAAAATGGCGTGTGCAGATGCAATGGCAGCCCCAGCCAGAGGCCCTAGAACACCAAATATAAAATGTGAAGTACCAGCTGTTTCCATGGTGAGCTGTGATTGAAAGATTTGCAGCCAGCAGTCCATGTGACCTCTAAGTAACCGAAGCAATAACAGCACCCCGGGCTCTAATTTAAAGGGTAGTAGCCCCAAGTTACAGCAGCTGTCTTGTGATTCTCCCAATGGTCAAGGATGGACAGTAGTGACTGAGCCACATCCACATCTCTACCCTCTCCATGGACATACTCCCTAGAGCAGGGGTAGGCAACCTCGGCTCTCCAACTGTGCTGAAACTACAAATCCCATAAGTCATTGCAAGCCACAGGCATGACTCCCAGAGGCAGAAGCATGATGGGATTTGTAGTTTCAGCACAGCTGGAGAGCCAAGGTTGCCTACCCCTGCCCTAGAGCAACCCTTCAGCTGTTGTGAAACTTCAAGTCCTATGAGGCATTGCAAGACTGACAGCCATGGGCATGACTCTCAGATGCATGATGGGATTTGTAGCTTCACCAGAGTTGGAGGGCCAGAATTTGTCTACTCATGCCCTTGGGTCTTCAGGGACTGTGTTTCACTGGCAGATGGGCCACAGGCCTGGATAACACCCTGCAGCTAATTCAGCACATTGCACTACACGCCTAATGCATGATCCAGTACCCGAAACAACGTTACAAGCCAGCGTTGCATCTTCTTTCTGGCAGGGTCTGGATAGAGTCCCCTAAGGTTCAGCTTAGGTCAACCAAGTAGCAATGCAATAGCTAGGAATCTTGCTAGCAGAGCCTTGATGAAATAAAAAGAGTAGTTTGCTTCTCTCAGAGCTGAGAGAAGACATCTGCTCCCCTAAGGAAACCAGCTAAAAACTTGCTGGGAGCGGAAAGGGTTATATTTAGAGCTTCCCTTATGGCTTTGTTTGCCAGTGTTAATAACCCATGAGCTAAGACTCTGATCCTGTAACTCATGATTAAACATTTATTGTTTGAGGTGCTGTGTGTGTCCACTTCTCTCTCTTGCCCTGTCAGTAGCACAACCATAAAACTGTCGCTTGTAGGGAAGGCACCTACCTGTAAAATTTACTCCAAAAGGTGGGACGCTCTGACATGCAGCCAGTATTTGCAGTTGGCAGCTCTGCCCACAGCCTAAGACCTTCTTTTTCCATATATATATATATATGGATATATATATATCCATTTAGGCTATTTTTAAAAATAAATGAAGGACCTGTGTATGCTGAAAAGAAAAAAAATGTGAAAATAATTTGATATGCAAAGCAGTTACAAAGTTATTGTCGAGTAAACTAGTGCATACCAAAACCTAAAAATGTGGTTTGGTCATTTAGGTTTGACAAGCCTTGGACATGTAAGAGTTAAAACCTGAATGCACAATTGGCCTGAATTCCGTTAGCATACACATGTACAGATCACACATTTCTTACTGAAGTTGATGGGATACATTTCATGGAAGACCCACAGAGATGACACTTGATTAGCAGATCAGCGTTCCTCTGTTTGGGACTCCAGCTTACTCCCAGTGCTGCTATCCATAGATATTCTTAGTCCTGGTTCTTGGATTTGAAAAGGTAAGGCCCCTTTGAAAGTTGTACCTAAAGGCCACCATTTTCATTGCGATGTCTTGCAGAGAAATACTGTGACATGGTATTCATCCATATTCATCTCAAAGTCATACATTTCATTGAGGAGCAGGATTCATGTGCAGTACAAAAATGAAAGACGAAAACATTAGGAGAAAGTAGAAAAAACAACTTTTTTTTTAGCATAAACTATACACACCTTGTACGTTTTAGATACAATGCAGGTTCATGTTTTAGGGCATAAAGTGAAAGCAAATGTACTTGGATGGACAGTAGCCATTTCACTCTAGTTTTACAGCACATTGAAAAAGCATTATGATAAAAGTAACGTTTTCTGTTCTTAGCGAAGAACATAACATCCACACTCCTGTGTGAAAATGTTTTGGCATCTCCAAAACTTCTAGTCTCCGACGTTCTTTAAATACACGGTTTTGTTCCACTATGTATACACAATTGTGAAAAAAAGCTTCTTGTTGTGTCCTTGTGTAACCTTGACCTCATTTCTCAAGTTGCTCCTTCCCACTCTAAGCTTCAGCTACAATCAAGTCTCGTGTGACCTGGAATGCAGCTATTAAGGAGCTCAGCTGTATCTTCTCACTGGTACCAGAAGCCAGTCTGTATCTGTCACAAAATAAAGGTTATACATCATAACAAAATGTCATCTCTACAGCAGATTAAGCTAATCAAGAACTATGCAATATTTCTGAACAGAATCCTATGAAAGATGGATTTATGCCATTATAAAGGCCCAATCAGGTTAAACTGGATTTTGCTACAAAGTTCTGCATAGCGATAACAGATCATGGGCACAACAATAGTTATTCAAATCATCCCACATCAATAGTCTTCTGTCAAGTCCAAGCACAGTAAGGATGGTATTTCCGAGTCCTCCCATTTGAGAGGTATGCTCTGAAGACTGCCGACTATGGATTACATCACCAGCTCCAATCTACAGACAAAAGACCTATGACAATTCTAGAACAGAGTCATTAAGAATAAAACAACTCACTCTATATCTGCCATCTTCGTCAACAAATGTATTCGAACAGATGGTGGAAAATCCACTGTAGAAATGAAAGAAAAAGTGTTAAATATACTTTGTGAGTGACAACAATTAAAAAGAATACGAAGCAAATCTATACTGTGTTGGATCCAGCTACTTTCTACATTATAAAGTGGATCTGCAGCCAAAGTGTTTCCTAGTTATTGTTAGAACCTCTCCATTTGTTACCGCTATCTGGGTCCACGTTATAGAGATTCTCTCTCAACTCCTGTGCTAGTGACCATTATCACCAGGCCAGAAGGTGACATACAATGTTACATTGGTAAATTGCCCAATGATCATATATGTTACAGTGACAACTGTTACAGGTGTTTTCCAAAAATCAAGGCCAAAATGATTCCACAAATCCTGTAAATTGACAGCCTGAGATTACTCTATATAATAAACCACTGTATGACATGAGATGCATGCAAAAACATTCAGCAAAGGCTGTTTGTAATGACCATTTTACAATTTAAATCCCAATTGTGTATATTTTATTGGCCCTGAAGCTGTAAATTATTGTATTCTGATGAAACTGTGTGTGGCAACAAGACTTAACGGAATCATACAATGTACCTATTACAACACATTCAGTGATCAACTTGGTTGCAGAGTCAGAGCTCCCCCTTGTGGGTCACACAATATCCACAGTGATAAAGGAAGATACCTAAACTGTTGCTGTGGGAACCATTCTGACATGGGGGGGGGGCGGGGAAACAAAAGC
>NW_017306420.1:22608-45043 GCF_000935625.1 Nanorana parkeri
TCTTGGAGGGGGGGGGGGGGGGGATAACCAAAACATATTAAAACAGATGGCACTTGACTTAGGACCAAGTCCCACTGTGTATTCCCCTTCTCCAGCACAGCACAAGGGTATCTGGTATGCTTCTGACAGCAGCTAGACCCAGGAGATATATACAGACGTCATTTATTTGACTCCAGGGAGAAGAAACACAACTCACCATTCCAACGTTAAATTAGTACACCAACAAAACACCAAGCAGCTTCATCATATACACACAGTGTTACATCATTTTACAGCGTACACACACACAAGAAAGTAAATGCAATACAATACACATTTATATAGCATACATTTATCTACACACATGCATACAGTCACATTGTCCCAGACGCAAGATCTCAGTGAATAAGTGAACTGGTATTACTTCAATGGTAGAGTCAGAGTCCACTTAATTTTTCTTAGAGACCCAGTCACCTTGTCCATTCAGTTTTTTAAATGACAGGGTCTGTTTAAAGCCCACTCCCCAGCCGATACTTGCACTCAGATTACATGCTGCTCGTTTCTTCATCACAGCCACTGAAAAATAGCAATGTCAAAACTTGCAGGGAGTGAAGACACCAACCAGCCCTCTGTCAAGTGAGTGTTCAGGCTCAGCAATAGCCACCAGGCCTCAGCACTGCATCATGTTCTTCATCACTGAAAGCACCCAGTATCTTGTGGTGGCTGTGTTGGAAGAAGGTGCAGTGGGGGGTGTTGGGAGTGGTCTTTAAACAGACCCTGCCACTTGTCCCTGAATGAGCAAGGTGACCGGGTCTCTATAAGCGGTGCCCTCTGTCCTCTGTAATCTACATCAGCCACTTTTCACAAGATCTAACACAGATGAGTCAGAAGAATTGTTGTTTTGGTGTTACCTCGATGGACATATAGATGAACTTCTGTCAGGATGTCATGAAGAGCCAGACCCTTTAGTGTCTTTAATTCCATGATATCTGAAAACATCACATTAAGGAAAATCCCTTTGTTCTGAGAAATGTATTACATTTACCAACATCCTAGCGACACTACCTGTCTTCAGATAAGTCGGTTACAATGCAACATATCTGTATCAGAAGCCTTCAACTTTAACCACCATTTTACATTCCTGGGCTGCAGACCATTTTTAAAGTGTGTGCAATAAATGTGGACTTTTAAAAGGGACCATGTTGCCTACCAAACACAGTATCAAGTCTATTCACAAAAAGATGAAGAGTTTGGAGAAGGCAGGAGAAGTGAACAACATAGCTGATTTAGAATAATTCTCCAATTCCGATCACTTTCCAGTTCAGCTATGTTGTCCTAGATTGTTCCCTTCTCCTGCCTTCTCCAAACTCTTCACCCTTTAGTGACTAACCCTGCAATTCCCCGTTCACACCTAGGCATTTGTAGCCGAAAGGGCTAAGCACTACAAAGCTCAAAAGGATTTCAATTATTTTCAATGGCACCTGTTCACATCCAAGTGTCCTGTCGCCTGCAACAAAACGCCTGTCACTGGAAAAAGTACATGAGCTACTTTTCTGCAGATTTCTGCATTCTGGGCAACAATGGGAACGCCTGCAAACACGGGACACAGGCATTTTTTGTTGTGTAAAAGTCAGCCTTCCTCTTTGCAAAAAACACTGGGGAGCAAAATGGGGAACAGCACAAGCTGAAAACAAGCGACAAAATGCTTTGAAAAACGCTCCACACACGCGTCAAACACTCAAAAACGTTTTTTTGTAAAAGAGCCTGACAAAACGTCTAAAAAGCTGACGCTTAGGTTTGAACAAAGTCTTAAAGGAGAACTATGGGGTCAGTGTTTTTCCCCATAGTTCTCCTTGGGGTAACGGGAGGACACAAACTAGCGTCCTCCCGTCCGTTCCGCCAGTCAGCGCTGGCAGATCCAAGCGGGGAGAGGGGAATCCAGCCCCTGTCACGGCAGAGAGCCGTGACAGGATCGAGAGGTGAGCGAACGCTGGTATGTTTTCCCTCACCTCCCGATCTACTGAGCCGACCTGTGACAGTTTCATTGTCACAGGTCGGCTTAGAACTATGAGGTGAGTGGAAATCACTCCCCTCATAGTTCTCTTTTAAGGCATTTTTTCCTTTTCATAATTGTTCAAGAAACATTTGGATGATTTTTTAAGGGACCATAATATACAGGGGTACAGTTACTCCTAGAACGAGATCCTAATAGGTTGGACTTGATGGACTAATGTCTTTATTCAACCTCAAATACTATGTAACTATATATTTTTACTGACTTGCAATGTACCTTTACCTAAAAAATGTGACTTCTAGAGGAAGAGTCAATTCCCTAGCACAGCCTAGTCCATCTCCTTCCATGTCATGGCCCTCTCCTCTACAGGGGTTGTCTTATTACTGACTGTCTGCGCCTTCCCCTTCCCTACATAACCTTCATGCAGCAGAAAGAGGGGACGAAAACGGAAATAATGAGGTCACCAGAGTGACAGCTCTGCATCTGCTGACATCACCAATGTGCAGTCTCAGGCCCTTTGGATGTCTACACAAGGGAGGCACTTGTTAAAGAGACCCTGTCGCCAGACCATTTATTTCATTAGCAGTCTTCCCAAAGATTGGGAATTTGGACATTCTAAATATGGCATATACAAGAACTGCTGCTTGAAGGAATATTATCCTACATACCCAAGGCCCAAACTAACAGTAGAAAACCAATAAATGCAGCTGAAAGGTCTTATTCACACCAGCGTTCTGACACACTGTTAATACAAATTTGGTTGCAAATGCATTTTATTGCAGTAAAAAACATGTTAAAATGCAGAGAACACACCAAAAAGAGTCCTCGTAGGTAACTGCTGCTGCATTAGGATTACAACTGGTTTGCTTTAAGGAGACTCTAGGGAAGCAGTCAAACACAAACACACCATTAATACATGTATAGCAACCATTTTACCAGGATTTTTGTTCCACAAGTCTTGTGACTCAGACATTTCTCCTCAGGCATGCAAGTGGCACCGCTATTTCCTACTTTAACACCTTCTATCTGCACATTGGACAGTTAGTCAGCATCATTACACCATCAGTCCATTGTCCAATGTGTAGGCAGATCAACCGGGAAGCTGCTTTTGTGGACAACAACACAGATAAAAAAAACTAAAAACTGGCAACCTCCTATTGGCCATAATGCTTTGTATCAATCACCATGATGCAGTGACAGTACATCTGGTGCTTTTTCAAGACTCCTTGAGAGCCTGCACAACTCCAGCATATTAAATGAATGTCAGCCTCGCAGACAATTTGATAACCTATATGTCTAAGAGTAAGGATGCACTAATACCATTTTTTCCAGACCAAATACGAGTACCGATACTTTTACTCAAGTACTCGCTGACACCAATTACCAATACTTTGTAGTGTGACAGTTTTTCTAAAGCCGGCTTTATGCTTTCTGGTCACCTCGTGACGAGGGAGCTTGAAGCCGGCTTCCCGACCAATCAGGGAGACAGTGGGCGGGTAATGATTCGCCACCCGGCTTCCTGATTGGTTTGGGAAGCTGGCCAATCAATATGCCGGGCGGCGAGTCATTATGCGCTCCCAGCTTCCTGATTGGCCAGCAAGCCAGCTCCATGCTTCTTCACCACCTGGTCACGAGGGAGCTTGCAGGCAGCTTCCCAGCCAATCAGGAAGCCGGGTGGCGAATCATTACACTTCTGGTATCGGCGAGTACCGAAAAAATTAATTGGTACTTGATACCAAAAAACAGTATTGGTGCATCCCTAATTATCACTAATCTAATGGGTGAGACGGTTGGTGAAATCATCCCAAAGATAATGCAAACAAGTCTAAAGTTTCAGTTTTCACTCATATGAACACTGCGTTAATTTATTTGGAGAAAAGTAAATGAGCAAAAGCAATAATGTCAATACCAACCAACCAGAATTCGTGTTAAATCTTTTCTAAAAATAGAAAGGTAAAACCTGACTGGTTGTTCCTGGCATAATTCCACCTTTTATTAATCAGCTTCCATGTGTTGCACATCAAGGACACAGCATTGTAAGTATGATGGCCCCAATAATGACTGCATTACAAACTGTATGGAGGATACGTTTATAGGCTGTGGTGAAGTCCTTGTTGAGCATCCAGTCCAGAATGTTGGCTATGTCCGATCTCAAGGGATGCCCAGTGCAGGTATATACTGTATCTTCAGTCACATTTCCATAGGCCATATTTGTACTCTGCAGGAATAATATCATTAAAAAAAAAAAAAAAATTGTAATTTAACTAAAAATGACTTTTACCCCAAATTATTTTTTTTAAGGTCAAGAACTGCTAGAAGTTTTGGTTCAAAAAAATAGTCAGTCTGTCTGTGTAAATGACCCTAAGATACAGCGTGCATTGCACTATAATGGTATCTTCCAATAACTTGATGATTACGTTATTACATGTATCCAGGAATGTGGTCAGCCTATGTCCATCTGCCCTAAAAGTTTGCCTTTCATCCATAATTTCCTCAGGGGGAAGGTTCGTGTACATCTGTCATCACATCATTTACTGCCAGCCTACAGAAGTATAATGTACTGGCATGAAAAATGACATACCTGCAATATATTCAGTGCTCTGCGCATGTCCCCATTGGAAAGGGTCACTAAGGCCTTCATTCCATCTGGGCTTATGTCCACACTATCAAAAGGAGGAATTGGAAATTATTCAGCAGAAAGTGCAGAAATAAGAGATGGGTTTTGAAAACAGCCGTAAAACAGACTAACTTCTCCTGTTGCACTACATGCTCCAGTCTGGGGATCATCATCTCTGAGCTTAAGGGACCAAAGCGGAAGCGTGTGCACCTGGACTGCAGAGCGGGAATGATCTTCGACAGATAATTACAAATCATACAGAAACGTGTGTTCTCAGTGAATTTTTCAATCACTGCAAAGAGAAAAATATAAGGAAGGGGCACATAAAATCCATATAAGATACCGAACAGCTTTTAAACAAACAATCTATTTTACATACGTAAATGTATTTGCCTTGGGCCAGAAACCACAACACAATTTTTAACAGATGCCCACCCACAGGAGGCAAGTTAACCAATATAGTACTTTGCACTAAAACAACAAAAAAAAACCTTTAAAAAAAAGTAATTTTAGGGAAAAAAAAAAAAAAAAAAGAAACCATTCAGGAAGCTGCTACTGCAGTGAGCAAAGAAATTATGATTAAGTCAATAAGTTTACATTTATCTTTATCTAATATCTATGTAATTCCATCCAGAATTTTAAAAAAAAATCTTAATTACATTTGTCACTTACAGCTTTAAAAGTTTGTAATAAAACATAATTAAATTAAAATCATTATAAGTGCACACAAATATTATAACTAGAGATGCATCGAAATTTCAGCCGCCGAAACAATGCCGAAAGTACCACAATGGCCGGAAATTCAGTGCATCCTGACTGCTTCTCTCCTCCTGACTGCGCAACGGTATGTGTCCCCTCCGATGCCCACTGGTCTCCCCCGTGTGTGTCAGCAGCGGGGATCATAGGGGACACAGACCGGTGCCCAGTCAGGAGGAGAGAAGGTGTCAGGAGGCCGCTCAGGTGCCGAGCGGGGTGAAGACAGTTGTCACAGGAACCGAGCGGGACGTTGCGGGAGGAGAGCTCAGAATGGAAAGCACGGAGGAGATGGTGCAGGTAAGCTCTCCTCCCTGTACCGCCCTGCTCAGCCTCCTGAGTCTGAGTCAGGGTGGAGTGCGGCTTACAAGCACTCAGCTGATCGCTGGGCATTTGTAAATAACTGAGGACATAGTATGCTTACTGTGCCCCCCCTTTATGAAGAAAGCTGGTTGTTAATCACAGCCAGCTCATCCAAGATCTTGAAGAAACAACAGGAGAGAAGTTTCTCAGCATCGATAACACACATTTGTAGGAAGACATCTAACAAGTATTTGTATGCTCCTAAAAGAATTAATGTGATTTTATTTCACAGTTCTTGGGAATTGAATTTAATCACATCAGTCTCCCTCCATATAAACTAGATCAGCAACATTCATGTCCTGTCTTGGAGGAAAGACAGAGCATTTGTAAATGTTAAATTGGTATCCTGATCATAAAGTTCTCTGTTATGGCACATTATGTAACTAACCTGAAGTCCGTGTAATGTGCATATGTAATATCCTATGTTTTATTAACTCTTTTTTCCCCTTCTTTTTAACAAATTTCCTTAGAAACAAATTAAGACGCTGCACAGCATTTATGAATACAGCAAGTCACCATAGTAAAAACTATGACAGACTTGCCAACTGCATAAATTCAGCAGCTGTAACATAAAGACTAGACAGATTGTTATGTCTATCTGAAATTTTCAAAAGATCTGGCAATTTTGTAGCATTTCCAGGCATATGGCAGAGGAATTGTTTGCCATTTTACCTCGTCTTAGAGCGTTCTGCGCATCCTGAGTCATTGCATCTGCTTCATCCAAGATCACAAGCTTGAAGCCTTTTCTGTAACGGAGAGGCAGCTGTCACTTTAAGACAAGCAAACAAGGCTGCTTTATCTAAAGATGGCTGCCTCAACACAAAGACAAAATGTAGAACAAGGCATGGTAAGTCAGTAATGGGGAAAGGTCAGATGCAAAGAGACAACAGGCAATACTGGTGATTAGAACGGATTGTTTTTGGGCAGAAAAATCTAACACTACAGAATCCAGATAGACAAATAGCAAAAACACACAGAATCATTAGAAACTTACTTAAATATGGTTCTAGTGCTGGCAAAGCTTAATATCGGACCTCTCACAGTATCTATACCACGGTCATCTGATGCGTTTAACTTAAAAAGAGGGGAAAAAATTTAACTTAACAAAATTGGCTTGTCAGGGGGTTTACTTTTTATATATACATACAGTATGTACACATACACATACATTGATATATATATATCACACACACACATACTTTTTGGGTAGCCAGCACCATTGACAGCAACTAGAGAGAAGCTCAAAAGTCAGGCACCAGCTTTCATTTTTAAGTAGCATTGGCTACCTGGCTCCTGGGATTTAGTGGGACCTCAGGCAACCACTTCCGTTTAACCCTTTCGCTGCCAAGGACGAACGGCATACGGAGCTACAAAAGTGCTTCCAGCTGGCCAGCTCAGTATGCCGTACGGACCTGGCATTTACAGTTCTACTATAAGCTGATGGTCGCTTTAGCGAACTGTTCAGCAGACTGTCCCCCTGCTATTATCAAAAATACCGGGCGCCCCCACCTCCCAGCAGCCCCCCCAACAGTAAAAAAATAAAAATAAAAAATAATTTAAAAATAAATAGAAAATGTAAAAAAATAAAAATGTAAAACAATAAAAAAATGTGTACAAAAAATAAAACAAAAAGCACAACCCCTCCCTCCCCCCACATAACATACACATATTGAGGTGTACACCATGCACATGCGCTGCAGTGCGATTTTTTTAATGTGTTTTTTTCTTTAAAAAAAATTAAATTAACTGTGTCAGCGCATGGCAAAGCTTTGTGACGCATTGCCATGCGTTGTGATCTTTGTGTTGCAATAAATATACGCCTGTATCATTTTATCACAACACAAACACCAACACAGCGTGAAAACAATTTTTTAACATAAGTTGCTTATTTACAGTTTTGCGTACCGTAATTTTTTTACCTTTTCGCAAAAAGGCGCAATTTCAAATTTGCTAATATTTGTTATTTATTAACTCAATACAGTTTTATCTTTTAGATTTAGTCAGAAAATATTTTTTTTGTGCACGGATACTGATTTTGGTGTGTTTTAACAATTGAATTGTGTATTTTTATCGGTTTAATATTAATTTGAGAAACATTTGCGCAATTATCGCAGGGCCTACAAATTTAGTATCACCATCTTTTTATTCTACCGGGCCTGCGCTTTCAGAAAATATATGGTTTGGGGGGTCTTTTACAAACGCTAGCAACGCAGCAGTTGAAAATCAAATCAATAGGAAAAAATTGCAGAAAATTCAAAAATGGCTTGGCCAGCTGATTTGAAAAATGTTCCGGAGGGCTTGGCAGCGAAAGGGTTAAAAACTGAACGCACCAGTATCGGTGTATAGTATCGGGGCATTTTCACAAGCACTAAAATGCCCAGTATCGGCACTGATACCGATATCGGTGCATCCCTAGCACAAATGATTAGCAAAACAATATTTCTGATAAAAATACACTACAATCATTATCAGTGCACACACAAATAACATAAATGTACACAATTCCTACTAAGTCTAAAAGATAAAACTGTATGAAAAGGTATTATGTAAAATATTTGTAAATTTAAAATTGCGCCTTTTTGCCAAATGGTAATAACTTAGGGTACGCAAAACTGAAAATAAGCAAGTTATGCCAAATATCTGGAGGTTAGCCTCACACTTCCTGTATGTAGGGCTGCAAATAATTATTTTCATAATCCATTAGTTGGACGATTATTTTTTTCGATTAATCAGATAAAAAAATTAATACCCTCCTTAATTTAAAATAAAATACACAAATGCAGCATTACAAAGCTTACTTCAGCCTAAAACTGCATGCACGATTTTTTGTAATCGCACGGCACTGGATATCACAGCATTGCGGTACCGTCCGATCGTACTGTGGGCGGGAGGCGCGTTTGGGTTGCCATTTAAATGAATTTCACTAGGGCTGCAACAACTAATCAATGATGATAATGGTTGGCAACGATTCTCATCATCGATTAGTTGCAGCCACCGCTCTGCTCCCCGCTGGTGCTGGCTGCAGCGCTCTGTGTCTTTTTCAATCACTGCCTGTGTCGGCAGAGGCTGCAGGGACACAGACCACTGCAGCCAGAACCAGCGGGGAGGAGAGACCGCTGTGACTCTGCCATCCCCCCAAGCAGCCGCTCCTGTCTCCTCTTCCCCTGCCCGGCGCTGTTCAGCCTCAGCCCCCGTTCAGCCGCTTTAGCCCCACCCCCGTTGCAACTAGAGCCTGCTATTGGATATTTTAAAATGCAATATCCAATAGCAGGCTGGCTATTGCTCCCAGGACTAAAGTAAAAAAAAAAAAAAGGTTTAAAAAGATAACTTCCTCCGCCCTCATCTGCCATAGGCTGGGAGGAAGACTGCAGCTGCTATTGGCCGGCTCAAAGTTTTTGCAGCACGGAACCTGAAAGGGAGGCTGGAGCTGTGAACATGGAGGATTCATCTCTTTATTCCCCACTACCGGCACCACCACCACCAGACAAAGGGCATCTAAATCCGCAGAGGAAGAGGGCACCTAAATCAGATCAGCTATGTGCACTGTAAGTCCCTGTTCTTTCTGCCTTACACCGCTGACCTCTGTGCGTTACATTACCGACCTCTGCCATGTGCGTTACATTACCGACCTCTGCCATGTGCGTTACATTACCGACCTCTGTACTCGGCATTACCCCACTGGCCTCTGCACTCTGTGTTTTGTAACTGATCTCTGTGCTTTGCGTCACACTGCTGAGCTGGTGGAGTTACGGCCGGGGCAGGGTAGGGGTTAGGTGGGGCAACTAGTGGCGAGTAACTCTAAGGCCTGGCTAGTAGCTCAGGGCCTGAAATTTTTAGCCCTGCCCTAAAGTTTATGTAAAGGCAAAAATTTTTTTTTTCCATGTTCCATTTTTTTTTACATATTCATAAAAAAAAGTACACAGACAAAGAATAAAAATACCTCCAAAACCATAGAGTTAAACTCCTTCTCTTTGTAAAGTTGTTTTGCACAGGCTAGAATTGTGGAAGTTTTGCCTGTCCCCGGTGGTCCATAGAGTAACAGATGAGGTAGTTTGTCTTCGCTGATAAACCTCTGAACTAGTATTGGAGAGAAAAAAAAAGGGAACATTTGAATATTATATATAGGGAAGAACAAAAATCCTCCATACACAAAACACCTGCTTCTAGCAAGTTGTATCTGTAAGATACCCAACATTTTTTTTACCAAAAACACCTACGGAACAACACGTGACATTTGTCTACTCTGCAATGTAGTGATTGAAGTGTCACATCTCAGATGAAAATTAATTCCTAAAAGCTCCAGCTTGGGCATGGGCAGGTAGCCCAAGTTTGTGCAACACTAAGGATCCAAGGCTTCTGCACCTGAAGTAAAGTGGAGGGCCTGTAGGCAGAGAGATAGTGCACTGCACATGGCAGGTGGGGGCAAGCACCTGCACAGTCCTGCAGAAATCCTAGCTGCCAAAATGGACTGTGGGCAGCTTCAACAGTTAAGTAGGAAGAATGGACACTGGCAGAGGTAAAAAAAAGCACAAGGTAACCCCTACTACTCTCAAGCATACCTTATATTCGTGGCAAAGCAGTACCAAGAGCATTATAACAGAGGGGGGAGGGGAGGGCTGATTTCTCATTGAGGGCCACAGGAAGCCTTTTAGAGTTGGGACGTTCAACAGCAGTCCAACTGAAGTGCAGGCAAAACATTAACAGGCCCACAAAAAACAACAGAACCAGAGACTTCCAGCAGTTCAAAGATCTGCCCAAAGAACCACACACCTAAAGCTTGCATCAGGTGAAGCATATCATTCCACCTGGTAGAACTTGGAGAATATGTGAAAAGAAGACCAGATGGTAGTCTTGCAAATCTAAGAAACAGTAACATGATGCAAAAGAACAACTACTGATCTAGTGGAGTGTACCTCAACAGGAAAGCACTTTTTTACATGCAGGTTCCACAGCACAACGGTTTAGCCAAATAATGAGACGGGAGACTCCAACAACCCATCATGGTATAGCTCAAGGCTGCAGGCATGAATTCCAAACACAATGATCAACTGCCACTGCGATCAGATCCTTCTTAAGAAGGTACAAATATCTTGTCAGGAGATGAACAGCGGGTGCACCAGACCAGTCTTAGGCGCTCTAAAGAATCCAAGACTGGAAACAACGCTGGTAGAGGCTACAGAATGATCCCTGAGATTTAAAGTGGTTTGTAGTTCAATAATCGCTGAAACAGTCTTTCAGTTAGGGAGTAATGGCAACAGACTGCAACTCCTCAGATGCAGATTGGTCCATCAAGGACTGAAAAGGTGAAGGCTCAGAGGCCACAGGCAGATCCAATAAAGATTCTGCATGCCTGAGGCCTCTGCAGTCAAAGTCAGCAAGCATCAGTGTTATTGCCCATACAATACTCTATGACTGCAGTAAAATCCTCCTTGGACTAAGCAGGAGGTGGCTGCCCCCAATGGAGCTAGCATAGACTCTGAAGATGGCAAAAATCCAGGTCGCAGGAGTTGGTCCCATCAGTGGGTGCACTGGAGGCACCTGAGGTGTTGGGAGTATAAGCTGGAGGCACCTAGTACAGCAGGACTGGCCCCTCTGTGTGTCTCAAATTAGACATGTTGCACTGAAAGTTGAAGGCAACATAGCTGATGGAACGAAGCAAAGCACCAGGAAACAGGTGTAGGATCAGTCAGCTGAAGGTGACCAGGTCACTGGACAGATGATCAGAGTTCCACGTAGCTCTTGCAAGCAGGAGCATCATTTTCTTAGAAATAACCCCGTCCAGATAAAACCAACAAGACACCTAAAGGTGCTTAGTAGCCCAAATAACGAAGCAGCTCCCAGTAATTGGCCTATAGACAAAGTGAGTTTTCAAATACAAGGCAAGTGCTAAGGGAAAGCCACGATTCTGGAGCTAGAAAGTGGTCTGTAGCTAACTTTTACTAACATGTGATGCCTGGAAAGCACCACAAGTGAAATCCAGTTGCTAAGGTTCACATTCCCATATAGCCCAGCGTGGCAATATAACCTGAAACTATAAGTCTTCTTGCGTCCCTCAATAGACCAGGAACAAAAATACACTTAACCCTTGAGGTGAACATTTACTTTAGTGTTAAACATTATAGCTCTACATATTGGTTTCATGTAAATAGATTAACAGGTTAGTTGTCAAATTTTCACCAAAAAGCACAAACACTGTAAGAAAATAGAAACGGCCATATTCCAAAAGAGATACCATTGTAACATCAGATCTTTCTATGTAATTCGTCAAAATAGTTCGAGACCATTGAGTTGTGTGTTCAATAATAAAACCAGACCAAATTTCCCTTTCGACTTACTTGTGTTTAAGATATCTTGATGCGAGATCAAATCGTCAAGAGTTTGTGGACGGTACTTTTCAACCCTGCACAGAAACATTACATCAAATGTATAAATGATTCAAATACACAAATCCTGCAAGAGAATGTTTTTCATCAAAATCTGGAAGTCAAAAAAATGTGTCCCAGAATTCCAATTGTTTGTCCCACTTACAGTTCTGATACTGATTTGTATGTAAGTTTCCTTCCAGAGCTAATCAAAACAATAGTAGTGGTTGTCACCCATCTGATCAATGAAGAAGTGACAGCACACAGGTCACACTTCTGTGCACTCCTCTTGTATATAAGCTCCCACTGCTGTGTTAACAGCATTGGACAATGCAAAAAGTCTCAGGGACTCAGCGCATACAAGACATCATGGTTCATTCACAACTCCAAATAATTCTATTAACAGGGATGTTGGGAGGTATAGTTTAGCACCAGATTGAGTATGTTTTAAAAATCACCCCCCTCCCCCCCATGTATTATGTAAAATATGACATGGCAAAACCTTCAAAGAAGGACTTTTAAGAATATTTAGAGTCCCTCCATAGGCCCCGTACACACTGAGCGATTTATCGCGCGGTAATTCCCGCGCGATATCGCTCTCCAATGCTTGGCAATGGGGCAAAGGGTCCTGCTGTCGCGGGTCGTGCGTCGCTACAGCAGGACCCTTTTTGGAGCGGATTTTGCCGCGATTCTAGCTTGCTCAATGCAAGCATTTGCGCGATATCACGCAAAATGCGAATCGCGCAGTGTGAATGGGGCCTTGAAGAACTCCAGGGAGAAATATTCTGAACACTTGCAGTGGGGCTACCACTGGTCGTTTTTGTCTAGGGGCGAAAATAAAGAATATATTAACCTGAACCTTGCAGCCGACTGGTCACTGCAGTCACTCATCTGCAACCACATGTCCTACTCACTGGATAGGACATGATGACTGACAGGACCTTAGATCACCGGAGCAGAGGGGGAAGAGAGGCTGCAGGGACCGGTCTAACAGCCACAAGGTTCAGGTGAGTATAACTTTATTATCATCCCTATATGAAAACAAGCACTTAACCCTTGCAATGCGGGGGTAGCCCCACCTGCAAAGGTTAAGACTATTTCTGCCCAGAGTTCTTCTATATGACAAAACAGTAGCTACATTTCAATTTTTTTTTTATAAATGAAGTAGAATGACCATGCCCATGATTTAATTCCACAAAAGAAGCAGGTAAACGCATTTAAGCGCACATAGATGTGTTTTGGCTTGTCTCCTGTGTGTTTACACTGGCAAAAGTAGAGGCAGGAAGCCATGGAATGCTTAAAAACTCCAGATAAATGCTTTAGCATGTGTGGAGATTAAAAAAAACACTTGTCCAAGAGTCCAATTCTACTTGTCCCTCATGACAACCCACATGTGATACAAAAAAAATAATTTGAACCAAAACCGTATTAAACCGTGCTAAGAAGAGCTTTTTATTGGTCGACGCAGTCAGGTCAATGAGTGCTCGCTATTTGCAAGCGACATTTAAAATGCATAGCGCAGAGATGCGATGGATGGCCGTATGGGGTACGGATAGTACACCTGTACCAGCGGAGAGGAAGGACCATTCGCTTAAATGTAAGTATATGGGAGGGGGGATGTGAGGCCAGATTGAGCAGGTAATTCCATTTGCAGCCCGGCTTGTTTATCATATCCCCAACCTTGCTATTTGTGACAGACACACTTTTGCTAGTTACACACAATGCAGGGCCAGTAATATGGGCTGAGACCCACAAGAGCTGTAGCGGAAGACCGGTCATTACAACTACATCAGCTTTGGGGACATTTATTTTGTATCTTCCTCAGGCTGTAATAAGACTATATGAAGCTACATCTCTCAGAGCACACCTACCCGTCCTAGTGCACCCCCCAATCATCATCATCTGGGTCACCGTCTGGCTGTCCCCTTGGTTGTGCAAAGCACAGACAAGGCAAGTTCTGCGGTGCCAAGACTACCCATACCCGGAGACACCATGCACCCCTTCCTACTAACAATGAGGCTCGCACTCTCCCTACCATGGCAAGTTCCTGCTCTGTGACTTGGCTTCGGGCACCATGATAGCGGCAGACACTGATGCACGAACCAGCACTGTCACATCACGGGGTCAGGGGACGGGGCTTCGGTTTCGCGCCTTGCGGTGCCTCGGAGCTTCTCGCGAGATCTCCGTCGCCTCAGCGATCTGACATACGTATGACTTCCGCCTTTCTCAGCGGCTCGGGTACATCGGCTTTGTACTTTGGTTATCTGTTTCCATTATGGTTGTCGTATCAGTTTTCTTTCCTGCGGAGAGTCTGTTAGCAGGAAATGTGTTATAGTTTCCGGCTAAACTGAGCTAGCTTAAAAAGCTGGGGGGTTTTTCTTTTCAAAGGCAGCCGAACCGTTTCCCTTATTATGTAGAATACACGGCGGACAGCAGCATGGTGAAGATGCCTGACTCCCTATTCCTCTTTTGTCATACTTCAGACATGTACATGTTTGGAGTCAAATCCCCCTGTTCCTTGTCCGTCTTTCTTTCTTTGTTGGTGTGATGCATGCAGCATTTATATAAATGTACTCATTAACTACGAGCAGTGTTATGAGTAAACCTTCCATCCAATGCATTTGTTATTGCAGACGTCACTATAAAGGGAGGAGGGGAAGGGGGGTTTGTATTCATTGTCTGCCCCAGGTGTAGCTGGATGGGTGACTGCAGCCACCATTCCCCCCACACATTGCATCTCTAAGGGGGGTCACTGTGGGTCATGATTCCTGCTGTTCCGCAGGAGCATCTTCATAGCTGTCCTGTCATATTCCAGCCCTGGCCTGCTGAGACCTCAGATACAGAGGCCTCATTTAATTAGAAACTGTGTATGGTGTGTGGTGTGTGAACCGAGTTATAGAAAAATTGTCTATTTTCCAAGAAAAATGGGCAATACTGGTTTCAAAATATAAAGAGGAATGTTTAGCGTTGTTCTTTCTCTCACCCTTCTCTTTGCAAAGTACGTAAAGGTTAAGAATGACCAAAACTTTCAATAATCAACTTGAGCATTACTATTCCCCACAACTAAGAGATTAGATACACACTCACACATTGAACTGGATAGACCTGGGTTTTCATTCAACCTTAATAATTATGTAAGTATGTAACCCTATCACTATGTATAGAGACCTTAGAAATGTCTCTGTTAGGAAGACAGGAGTTTCTGCCACTACCAATGGCAATGATGGAGATAAAAAGGAGAAAGGTTATTTATTATTATATGGGATTAATATAGTTTGTGTAGCACTTTACAAAAAAAAGGTTACAATACAACAAGTGGCATAGAAGAGAATCAGAAAAAGGTTTAGCAACCTCCATTGTGTCAACAGGGTCAAAAGTAGAAAGCATTGAAAGCGGAGGTCGATATGGTATGCTAGGTGTGGAGATGGACAGCAGAGATCTCATCTCGAATTGCGTCAATCTTGGTTTTGAAATGACTGACAATCTCTTGGGCAGTGAGCGAGTCCGTGGAAGTAGTCAGTGACAAAGTAGAGAGTTAAAAGTAGCAAAACGTTGACTAGGGCTGGATGAAAGGGTGCCAATAAGATCCAAACGTTACACATTTTCTTCAGATGATGTGCTTCTACAGAGCACTTTGCCACAGACTAATACGCTACAGGTAAGCGCTGTGGGATTTAGACAAAACTTGCAGTTTCTTAAACTAAATGCAAGCTGTTTATTCCAGGCAAATGTAACATAAAGGGTAAAAGCATCCAGCCATACAAAACACATAGCAAACAAAGTTCTGTTCAACTGAGCTTTACTGAGTCCTTGTAAAAGTCTCTTGTTCTAGGTAAGGTACCTCTCTGGGAACAGCCACAGTCCATCAAATGGTTCCTAATATCATCCTGACAGATTTAGATCCAAGAGACTTTTCTTTAGTACAGTGCACATAATAAGGCAGACTTAGGCTTTTGTCTCAGGTGGTGCCTCATTTAGTTATGTGGGATTGCGGCAGGCAGAGTGGCATGTTGCCAGTGCAGCAGTGGCTTACTAATAGCCATGACAGCCCTTGTGCCTGCCAGGGGGCTGATTAGGGACATTAAACTGTGAAGTTTCCAGTATAGAAGGGGCTCAAGTCACACCTCAGGATTGTCTATTCACAGATCCCCCTCTCTGCAGTAAGAAGCATTTTCTTATCTATCTTAGCAATGTAGATTTATTGTCCTCCGAACTTCTGCTACAGACTGAAATTTACCCTGTATGCCTAATGTAGTCACAAATCTCAGAGTTTCACCTTATTTGAGGTTTTTGGTTCTACAAAAAAAACTTTAATGACACTAGAGTTTAAAGATGTTTGTATTAGTGTGTACAAGAGCATGAATTATTTTATCATAATATAAAATATCATAATCCATACACAGATCCCCTGCTGATCAGAACGGGTGTCACTTTTGTGACATCTGTGTCTGTTTAGTTTTTCCTTCATCTTGCAATGGAGATAAAACTACTAACTGACCCATGTTAGCTCTATGAGCAGTCAGATGAACGTGGATATGCAGCTGTTTACATCCAATTGTCTCTGATCCATCACGATCAGGTCCACCACAACGGAACTCCTAGACGGAGTCAGTGGGTAATCAGCTGTAAACAGAAGCATATCCGCTAACATATGGCTGGCCATATAGTTACATTGAACTTCCAATCAGATCTGCCTGAAAAACTGAAAGGTGGAGCCGATTGGACTGCCTGTGTGATAGTTGTCTGTTTAATCATGACCTTTGGTCGTATGATTAAAAAAAAAGAAATACACGGGTTGCCAATGCCTGGGCTTTTGTCAGCCCATTCACTGTACCTTTGTTTCTTCTCCCAACGCCGCCGCAATAACTGCCGTTCTCCCCGCTGCAGACTCAGACTGTCAAAGGTCTCTCCTCAGGCTGTAATCGGCTACAACGGTTTGTGCCAGAGGGGACACAGATCGCTGTAGCCGATTACAGGCTGTGAGGAGCAACCACAGACAATCTGTGAGTCTGCAGTGGGGAGGAGAACGGCAGAGTTATTGAGGTGGCAGTGGTGGGAGAAAAAGCAGAGGTACAGTTCTTCATGCCGCCAAAGCCCCACCTGCCCGCTACGCACCCCGCGGCCCTTGCTGCCAGTCGCGATAGGTCTTCAATACAGCAGCCGGCAGCATTAGCCAGCCTGCTATTGGCTATTTTAAATTGCAGTAGCCAATAGCAGGCTGGCTATTGCACCTCTACACTGCCTGCTGTCAATCAGCAGAGGTGGACCTGAAGGGGAACTTTACTTTGCTGATTGGCAGCAGGTAGTGGATGGGTGCAATAGCCAGCCTGCTATTGGCTATTGCAGTTTGAAATAGCCAATAGCAGACTGGCTATTGCTCCCACCCACTGCCTGCTATATTTACATTCAGCTATGTGGCAGCTGTCATTCCCCAGGTAAATCTATTGAAGTGGAAAGGTGACACTAGGGGTCTAATAGACCACTAATTTCACCTTAAAGAGAACCTGTCATCTCCAATGAGTAAAAAAGAAAAGTAAAATTAAATTAAAAATACCAAAAAAGAAAATTAACCACTTCTAGCAGGTTCACGTAAATACACGTCATCTGTTGGAAGTGGTTATACCAAGAACACGACTGCTGCATCAGCCGTGTTCTTGGTACCGGTTTAAACAGCAGATGTTGACTGACAGGCGCCGGATCACTTGTACGGTGCAGCGCCATGTGCCCCGCGCCCGGTGTGGTGAGTCTCCCCTGATGGATCGGAGAAGAGATCAGTGGCTTCTAGCCTTTTCTCCGATCCATCTCCTCTGATCACTGATCTCTCCTCCGATCACTGGGCCCGGAAGTGATGTGCATTACATCACTTCCGGTGTCACTGGCACATTCTCTGGCTCCTAGAGACAGAAGAAGAAGCTGGTGAAGCAGATATCTGCTTCATCAGCTTCTTTGGGGTCCATAGGTGGCATTACGGGTCTCCATAAAGATGACCTGTCACATCATATTTGCTATTACATAGGGGGCTTGTTAGCCCCCTATGCAATAGCAATAAAGTTGAGTGTAAAAAATAAAAATCAAAGTAACAAATAAAAAAAAATTCAAAATGCAAAAAAATTATTTTAAAGTCCCCCACCACCCATGTGCAAGCACATACATACACAAACATGTGTCGGATGCGCCTACATGCAAAAACAAAAATTGTGCCACACATGTTACATATCTTCGTGAGCGTCAGAGTGAGAGCAATAATTTTAGGCCCATGATTTACTGTTAGTACTAAAGTGATGAGCTGTAAAAGCGTTTAAAGTGATCCCTATAGTCTTTTGCAGTTTCACGGACGCACGCAATTTTAAGGCTTGTCATGTTTATCTATTTACCCGACGTGACCCCGTCTTTTATATTTTACCAAAACAAAATGGGTATTATGTTCTGTTTCATTTTATTTTATCCTAAAAATACTGGTTTGATAAACATTTGCACATAAAAAATTGCAACTAGCATCTTTTTATTCTACAGGGCCTCTGCTTTCAGAAAATATATCATTGTTTGGGGGGACGGAAGCTGTTTTCTAGCCAAAAATTCAGATTTTATCAGGCTGCGCAAACTCTTGGCGCTATATGAATCCTGTATAATAATAATGTGTGTGCAAATGTAAGAAATTGCTCCAGACGGCAAGTGGTTAAACCCCCTGTCCACCGCGAAGGCTCCTTACTTTTTTAGCTGGCTCCTGGATTCAAAGAAAAATTGTCAAGCCCTGGCATACGGTATCTTATAAAGCATTTTGTCTGGGGTTTGCATGGCTACAGTGCTAGCCATAGGCCAGGCCAGGGGGCGCAATTTCACACTTCACACTTGCAAGCAAAAGATGCAAGTCATTTATATGACTTTGTCAAAATGACTGGACCACTTGACAACAATGCCAAAAAACTTAGGTGTGCATTTGCAACTACTGTTATGTAAAATATTGCCCTCCTTATACTCCCTACAGCTCGCGGTATACTGAGACCGCCGCAGCCGGGACAGATCCCGACATTACTGTCGAGATCCACCCAGCTGCATGAGTGACAGCTGGCTCTGCCTATCTAGAGGCAGAGCCAGCTGTACACGCCCCCTCCCCCATCCGTTCTGCCAGTCAGCGCTGGAGGATCTGAGAGGGGGGGGGAATCTCTGCAGGGATCCGTGAGTGACAGTCATGGCTCTATGCAGGGACATGATCGAGAAGTGGGCGAGCGACGGTATGTGTTCGCTCACTTCCCGATCTATTGAGCAAAATCATTCACCTCACAGTTCTCCTTTAAGCTTTTTGCCTGGAGATACGAGTCTTCTTTCCTGGATTCTATTAAACCTCATTTATGAACAACATTATACTGGCATCATAAATCTGACGCAAAGTGCGTCAAATATATTCCGTGCAAGTTCAAACACTCACAATTGCTATGATAAATTCCCCCCAGAGGCTGGCTTCTCATTAACCCCATCCACCAGTCAGCGCTGGAGGATCGGACAGGGGAGGGGGGAGGAAATCCCTGCAGGGAGCCGTGCGTGACAGTCATGGCTCTCGGCAGGGATAGATCGAGAGGTGAGCGAGCGACGGTATGTGTTCGCTCATTTCCCGATCTACTGAGCCGACCTGTGACAGTTTCATTGTCACAGGTCGGCTCAGATTATGAGGCTGAGTGAAAATCACTCGCCTCATGATTCTCCTTTAGGTGTTTGATAGTCAAACACCAACTTACTTTAATATTTTGAATCACTGACCCTGCACAAGTATGCAGATAAGGACTTCTTTACTACATACTAGTATATTATTAAATACAACCAGGGATAGTAGTATCTCTTATCTGAAGCGTTCAAACTGCACTTGCTTCTATAAAACACGGGGACACACATACAGCAAAGAGCTGTGCTAAGCTCAGGTTAAAGGGATCTGCTGACATCTTTTGACCATTGTTTTTATTTTACAAAGACTACTCAAATATTTTACCAAAGGACTCCTTCAAAGGTCATTCAAAGTAAAGGTTATTGAAAGACATTTTCAAGTGGCAGATCGAGCAGCTTCTGCACTTTACAAAATGTATGCAATTGTACTGTTTATCTCAAAAAAGAAATGAATGCAAATGTTATAATAAGAACATAACACACAAGTAAAGCATTCATGTTTTTGTGAACACACCAGCATAGAAGTCAACTGTAATACTTTAAAAATAACTTTTTAACTAAAATTGTAATTATTAAAAACAAATGTTGACTGCCGCAGCCTTCATCCCTATTTTCCATAGCAAGGGACGTGTTTGTCTAGTAAGCAGACAAGTAGGCTACCGGTGGCTCCTCCTTCCTGCTTGGTGTAACAGGATGCCACCATGTTTTTCTGGTAGTTATTTTGGCTGTCACACCCCCGCCTAGCCCCGCTGTGTGATTGACAGCGGTTCCGAGTAGGAACCACTGTCAATCAACACAGCAGGGCTGGGCCGGGGGGCATGGTGGGTAACTGACAATGGCAGATAAATACATGCCACGGGTAAGCACAACATCTTGTAACACCAAGCAGGGTGCACAGCTATGCAAACTGACCACGCTAGCACTGCTTCCGTGCTTGGCGCGGTCAGATTGAATGATAAAAGCAAGGGAACTGGCAGGATCACCAGGTATTTCACATCAGAGGAAAAAATTGAAATAGAAAAGGCTGGATTTACTGCCAGGTATGCAAAAACACAGACCCATATCACACACATGTCCAATGTTAATTTGTGGGGTAACATACACTTTAACCCCCTAATCTAAGATAACCGTATTAGCTAGCTAGCTGTCAAATAAACCTAATGGCATTTTTTTTAACCAGGTGAAACACTATTTGAACCTTTTAGATGATGCGTTCCGTACGCGGCTCTGTTCCCCCCTCTTTTCTCCTCCCTTCTCCATTCTTGTACTGGACAGGAAATTCAGGGAAGCTGAGCTGAAAGAGTCGAAGCTGTTCAGAAACATGATGGTTGTCAGTGTTTCGGCAAGAATGTAAATAAATATTTTGCTGGGCAATGTATATTTTTGTGATCTGGATTCATGATTGGAAACAAGTATAAAAATGTAATACTACTTTAAATGCTTGTTACAAAGCAAAGGCAGCATACCATGTCATGTACCACTCGTGAAAATGCAAATTATCAGAAACTCAGTTACAATCATTTTGAAGTATTCATCTATTGATTCATTACTGACTATTACAAAACAAAAACGTATACAATCTTTTGCGCTGACCATATGGTATACTAAGAGGATGATCTCAATGCCCTCACCCTTTCACATCAATGTGTCAAGATCTGCCTGCGAAATCGTGCGTTTTTGTATTCGCGCAAAATAGCACGTAAAAAGGGCTACATAAAAACACGCTGAAAACGTGCATATTTTATGTCGCTCAGGTGTGAATGCAGGCCAATGACTGTGCAAATAGTGGCAGCTGAGCAGGAGGATGAGGGTTTTTGTTTTTTTTTAGCAGCTGTCCGCTGCTGTACACGTTTTGATGGAGAATAACTATGGTACTTTATATGTTGTGAAATCTGGATTATAGGTGTATGTCCTGTTGTATATTTTAGATGTTTTGTTCTTTTTAACCTCAATAAGAAATATTACAGTAAAATGATTTTGAAAAGCACAAGTAAGTGATTGTGGAAACATCGAGGATTGAGGATACATAGGGTACTGCTCTGATTATTTATTAAAGGAGAACTATGGGGTTAAGGCTTTTCCCCATAGTTCTCCTTAGGGAGGAGCGCTGGCGGATCGGAGCGGGGAGGGGGGAATCCAGCCCCTCCCTTGTCACGGCAGAGAGCCGTGACAAGATCGAGAGGTGAGCGAACCCGGTATGTGTTCGCTCACCTCCCGATCTACTGAGCCGACCTGTGACAGTCTCATTGTCACAGGTCGGCTAGAAATATGAGGTGAGTGAAAAGCACTCACCTCATAGTTCTCCTTTAATCAAAAAATGTATTCCATGTTAACCACTTGGCATCCGCGGTGTTAAACCCCCTTCCCATCCAGGCCATTTTTCAGTATTCAGCGCTGCGATACTTTGACTGACAATTATTCAGCCATACAATGCTGTACCAAAATGAATTTTATATCCTTTTTTGGGGACATATAGAGCTTTCTTTTGGTGGTATTTAATCACCACTGGGTTTTTTTCATTTTTCCCTATGTTAAGCTATGAAAATTTGCACATAAATAATCTTTCTTCATAAATTTAGATCAAAATGTATTCTGCTACATTTCTTTGGTTAAAAAAAAAAAGTGTAAATTAATTACAATGTGTGAAAGTTATATAGTCCACAGACTATGGTATATATATTTGAATTGTAT
>NW_017306420.1:45370-179763 GCF_000935625.1 Nanorana parkeri
ATTGACAGATGGGCACTGACCGCAATCAGGACTGACGGATTGACAGATGGGCACTGACCGCAATCAGGACTGACGGATTGATAGATGGGCACTGACCGCAATCAGGACTGACGGATTGATAGATGGGCACTGACCGCAATCAGGACTTTGACAGATTGACAGATGTTCACTGACCACAATTAGGACTTTGACGGACTGACAGATGGGCATTGACCGTGATCAGGACTGACAGACTGACAGAAGGGTACTGACCGCAATCAGGACGCTGGCTCTGCTGGCAATCAGTAGGCTGGCACTGTAGTAAAATGTGTTCTGGAAGATGTGCTGTTTAAAACAGTATTCTTTCACTGTCAAAAAAGTCTCCTCTTCTCTCACAGCTGAACAGTGTGTGAGAGAAGAGGAGAAATCACTAGAAACAGCAACATTGTTTACAGTTAGTGATCTGCTGTGATTGGTCACAGCGATCACACTGAACAGAGCCAAATACTTTGCCCTGCAACAATGTTGTTTAAACTACACTGTCCAATGGACAGTGTGTTTAATGTTGTTTGCTCATGACCGCGCCAGGGGGCGCGCAAGAGCAAAAGAAAAAAAAGCCGTCTCGTAGCGGCAAACTGCAGATAGCCGACATCCGTCCCACCGTTCTATTACAACGGGCGGACGGCAACAGGTTAAACTGCAAATATTAGTAATAAGTAATGGAGACAAAAATAACCCAATCCATAAACGAAGCCAGTAGCCTTGGAAGAGTGAAAAGAGATATTTAGAAAAGAATTAAACAACGACGGCCTCAATTTTACACAAAATATGTTAAACTGTTCAGTACATTTGAATTTTTTATTTATTACACCTATGCAATTTTTAGATACACAGAAGGGAATTTATCAAAACGTGAGCAGACAGAATCAGGAGCAGCTGCTCATGGCTACCAATCAGCTTCTATCTTCAGTTTGTACAGTTAAACCTTGAAAATGAAAGAAGTTGATTGGTTGTCATTAACAACTGCTCCAGAATCTGTCTGCTCCACGTTTGATAAATCCCCCCTACACTCTTTCTGCAAATACCTACAGTATATCCCATGGAAAATACTACAATGTTAATCTGTGCAGCTATCCTGTACAACTCACAACCCTAACATGCATGACACTACACTTGTGTATGACTGCTTGTACTTTACTGAGTCTTATGTATAACTTGTGAGAAATACTTGCCTTATTTCTCTGTATTTCTTATTTCAATAAACACTGAGGGGAATTTATCAAAACGGGAGCAAAGAGAATCTGGAGCAGTTGCCCAGGGCAACCAATCAGTATCTCTCTTCAGTTTGCCCAGGTAAGATTTGAAAATGAGAGAGGGAAGCTGATTGGCTGCAGTGCAAAATCTGCTCCAGATTTTGCCTGCTCCAGTTTTGATAACTTCCCCCCAGTCCCTTATGAAACAAAGAATGGCATTAATTTTGTGACGTATAACTCACTGTCATAAACCAGGAGACATTAGGAACTATTTCATAACAAATAAGTAATACTTGATATATTTTCAAATGCATTTTAAAAGTGAAACAGAAAATACCATCCAGCCATTGAAGCAGGGGGAAAACCGTTATACACAGTACGGTTTCTGCCGTTATATCAATGCTTTACAAAACCAAACGATTCAATAAATGTGTTAATCCCTTTTGGCAAGAGGGTGTCTAAAGTATAGATCCAAGCTGTCTCCCTTTTAGACATATGGCATTTGTGATCAGCCCCTTTCCAATCCCTTTCCACTATATCAATCCCGAAGAAATTCATCTGGCATTAGAACCAAGCAATATGTCTCCAATGCTAATATTTTACATGGTCTTCAAATATCTCTTCTGTTTTATTTTGTCAAACCTTTGAAAGCATATTCTAGTATACAAATATGAGGCCTATGGTTTTATTTTATAAAATAAACAGCAATGACAAAAAGAGCCCATAGTATCTCATTTGAAATAATATTTATTGGTCTGGTAACATTAAAGGAGAACTATGAGGTGAGTGCTTTTCACTCACCTCATAGTTCTAGCCGACCTGTGACAATGAGACTGTCACAGGTCGGCTCAGTAGATCGGGAGGTGAGCGAACACATACCGGCGTCCGCTCACCTCTAGATCCTGTCAAGGCTCTCTGCCATGACAGGGGAGGGGCTAGATTCCCCCCACCCGCTCCGATAGAGCTGACTGGAGGAACGGACGGGTGAGGGGGCGGGTACAGCTGGCTCTGCCTTTAGATAGGCAGAGCCAGCTGTCACTCACGCAGCTGGGCGGATCCCGGAACAATTGTCGGGATCCGCTTCAGCTGCGGCATCTCAGTATACCGCAAGCTGTAGCTCGTATCGGTATACTGAGCCTAGGGTGACGGGAGGACGCTAGTTTGTGTCCTCCCGTTACCCTAAGGAGAACTATGGGGAAAAGCCTTAACCCCATAGTTCTCCTTTAAGGCTGGGTTCACACCTGAGCGTACTATAGGCGTGTTTTTTCAGCTCGTTTTTAGCGCGGTTTTTAGCACGTTTTTTTGTTCAGTAAAACGCGCGTTCTACGCTCGTTTTTATACCTCCCTGTCGGTATGATTTTTAAAATTTTTTATTTTCTATCTTTTTTTTTTTCACTTTCAAACTTCCGTCCCCCTGTGAAACGGTCGCTCGCAAGGGACGGAAGACGGCAGCGGCCGGAGGACATAGCGGGGATCGCGGACAAGGTAAGTCCTACGCTGTATTCCCGAGTGTGGCTCGGGGGTTACCGCTTTGTTAACCTCGAGCCACACTCTGGAATACCAATGGATACGGGCAAAAAAACGCCCCAAAAGAAGCTCCTGTACTTGTTTGGGCGTAGGGCGTTTTTCAGCGCGTTTCTACGCGCTGAAATACGTCCAGGTGGGAACCATGCCCATAGGAAATGATGGGATTTCACTTGCTGGGCGTTTTTCAGTGCTTCGATCAGCACTGAAAAACGCCCAGGTGTGAACCGGCACTGAGGGTTAGTTCACCATATGCAGTTGTGGTGCAGTCAGTTCAGTTTGACTGCTGCAGCCAAAATACATCACAATGCTTCCTATGGGCTTTCTTGTGCTGTATTCACACCATTGCAGTCCGTTCAGATGCAGTCCGAAAAAGTACTGCTTGTCCTATTTTAGCTGCATCTAACTGCACCGGAACGCATCAAAACGGATCACAATGCAACTGCACAGATGCGCGCAGTTGTGATGCAGTTTCTGTTGTGAACTAACCCTAAGAACTCCAGGACATTTTTTTTATTAACCCTTGCAGTGGGGCTCCACCCACTCTGCATGGTTTTAGTGCTTGTTTGTGTCTGGGTTAAAAAAAAAAGTTAGACTCACCTGAAGCTCCGACCCGATTTCTTAGACTGTTCCTTGTGTCTCTCCCCCTCCTCCGCAGTGGTCTTAGGTCCCGTAAATAATCACATTCTATACACAGTGTATAGATGCGAATACCCTGTGCTGCAGGGAGGGGGAGACAGGCAGCTGGCTGGCTCGGAGCTTTGGGTGAGTATATCTTTATTATTTTCATCCCTAAACATGAATGAGCACTTATGCTTGCAGTTTGGGGATAGCCACAGTGCAAGGGTTAAAGGAGAACTATGAGGTGAGTGAAAATCACTCAGCCTCATAGTTCGATCCGATGTGTGACAATGAAACTGTGACATGTCGGCTCTATAGATCGGGAAGTAAGCGAATGCATACCGTCGCTCGCTCACTTCTCGATCTCCCTGCATAGAGCGGTGACTGTCAGTCATGGCTCCCCTGCAAGGATTCCCCCTCTCCAATCCTCCAGCGCTGAGTGGATCAACGGACAGGGGAGGGGGCGGGTACAGCTGACTCTGCCTCTAGATAGGCAGAGTCAGCTGTCATTCACGCAGCTGGGTGGATCTCGACAGCACTGTCGGGATCCGTCTCGGCTACGGAGGTCTCAGTATACCGCGAGCTGTAGCTCGGGATATACTGATCTTTGGGTCACAGAAGGATGCTAGTATATATCTTCCTGTGACCCTTAAGAGAACTATGGGGAAAAACACTTACCCCATAGTTCTCTTTTAATACATTTTTTTCCTGGAGATCTTCTTTAAACTTCTAACACTTGACTAGTTGCTTAGACCAGCCTTTCTCAACCAGGGTACTGTGGCATGCTGGTGTGCTTCCTGGTCTCCTCATGGGTGCCTCAAAATGTTTTGTGGTAGTGGGACTGTGATGTGAAGCGGGCTCCTGATGTAAAGGGAGAACTCTGATGTAAATGGGGGGACTATGATATGAAAGTGAGGCTTCTGATGTGAAAAGGGGGCTCCTGATGTGAAGGAGGGCTAATAATGCAAAGGCCAACTCTGATGTTCAGTGGAGGAACTCTTGATTTGAAGGGGCACTTTGGTGTGAAGGAGGAGACCCACTTCTTTTGGGGTGTTTTTGTGTGGGGTCCCTTCTTAAAACCTATGACATTTTAGACGGGTGTGCCTTTCAAACTTTTAAAGGGTGCCGTGACAAAATAGGTTGAGAAACACTGGCTTAGGGTAACTTTTCATGGTTGCTCTATGTTTTTTTTTACTGGCTCTCTTTGAATTACACAGAAACAAAACATAAAAAATTCTAAGACATCTGAAGGAAAATGTTGAAGCCAGTGTGGCTGGATAAGACCGTGTTTAGAGTGGCACTTTACCTTGAAGTCACCAGTCTGCCAATATTGGTGAAGTGCTGTACACCACCATCTGGGGAATTACAGCTATTTCCTATTTCTTGTCCTTGAATAAATACAAATGAAGAATACATGTAAAAACTAAATACACAGGGATGTGCCAAGGTTGAAACAACTGCCCTTTAAAGTCTAAGTCCAGCCAAAATGGGGGAATTTATCAAACCTGGAGCAGACAAAATCTGGAGCAGCTGTGCATGACAACCAATCAGCATTCTCTATCTTTTTCAATTCTTAACTGAACAAACTAAAGAGAGAAGCTGATCGGTTGCCCTGGGCAACTGCTTCAGATTTTGTTTGCTCCAGTTTTGATAAATTCCCCTGTATGTGTATTGAGTGTTTATTTTAGAGTGGAGAAAGATCAGAACCCCCCTCTCAGGTTTTTACTGCTCCCTGGGGCTGCATTTGTGAGTGTTTACCTCACTTTCTGTTCCTGGTGGCAATGGATTCACCAAACAGGAAGTGAGGGAAACCTGTAATAGGGATCCTGACAGAAAAAAAGATCCGACTGCTCTATACTGATAAATGTAAATGATATGATTTGTTGGTGTGGGCAGCAGCACTGTGCCCATGAGTCTTATTCCGGTTGCACTTTGCCTTGTCAAAGTAGATTACAACGGCCGGCCGGGAAGCTGCTCGTCGGGCTCCACCGTCCTCTCGTCACAGACTTTTATATTTTACCAAAAAATATGGTAATGTTCTATAATTTAATATAGGGAAAACTGTTTTTTTTTTCCAGGTCATTTTTCCTTATTATAGTAAAAAATAAACCCCCCAGTGGTGATTAAATACCACCAATAGAGAGCTCTATCTGTCCCCAAAAAAAGGTATAAAAATAATATCAGTACAGCGCTGCATGACGGAATAAACGTCAGTCAAAGTACCGCAGCACTGATTACTGAACAATGGCCTGGCCAGGAAGGGGGTATAGCACCGCTGACTTAATATGTCTTTATTCAACCCCAAATACTATGTAACTATGTAATGCCAAGAGGTTTTTAAGCTATTTCAAATGTTGAATAAACCACTTACAATCAATGCTGCTCCTGTATGTTTAAACTTTTAGTTTCCTGCAAAACTACATGGACTCCTGAGCATTGGTCCTGATATCCTGCTTTAGGGTGGCTCCTTCCCCTTGCAGGGTCCTATGGAGCCACCCTTGTGTGTGCGAGGAAGATGTGTGTGTCTCCATGAACACACAGGCAAGACAGGGCAACCTACTCCCCTTCTTGCTGCTCCTCTCTCCTCCCTCTTTCCTTCTTCCCTCTGCTAGCTAGTAAGGGGGCAGCTGGTGGACACTGCTCTGCCCCTTCTGGTCTTGTACTAGATAGTTAGGTCGGGTACACACCTAAGCAGCATAGCTTTTGCGCGTTGGTACACGCATGTTCAGTGTGCGGTTATTTGCACGTTTATACGCGTTATGCACATTTCGATGCATGTCTGGACTGGCAGCTTAAGAAACACTGCGGGCAATGGACGAACGCACGTACAAACGTGCACAAGAATGTGTAACATGTTTCTGCCGTGCGTTTTGGGGCTTTTCTATTGAAGTCTATGGGGCAAAAACGCGCTGTTAACTGTCCAAAGAAGCTCATGTACCTTTTCAGACATTTGCCATTTTCCTGCTGGTCCCAGGCATTTTTCTGCTCAGGAGTGAACAGGGACCATAGAAAATCAAGGGATTTCTTGTGTTTTCCAACTGCTCAAAAACGCCTAGGTGTGAACCAGGCCTTAAGGTGACATTAAACCCTCAGATTTTTTAACATAAACCAATACTGTAATGTGTGCCTTACTGTAATCCATGGTAGTTTCCCTTCTCTTTGCTGCTCTTCCTTTTAAATCTGTATCTGTTCTCATGCTGGGCAGAACTTCTGTTTTGCAGCAGACTGCCTTGTCTCTGGAAGGGATACATGGTGTCTGTGTGTAGGTTTGCAACCTGAACCAGCACTACTGGAAGAGGCCCTGAGCTGCAAAGGGAAGTTCTTCCCAAGCATGAGAAGACATGAGGATTTAAAAGGAAGAGCAGCAAAGAGAAGGGAAACTACCATGGATTACAGTAAGGCGCACATTACAGTATTGGTTTATGTTAAAAAATCTGAGGGTTTAATGTCACTTTAAGGGAAGCAGAGCTAAGAGAGTTGGAGCCAACTGTATGGAAACACGATGACTGTAAGTGCTTGGACAAAAATGTAAACATAATGGCTGTAGTAATAGTGAATGTGGCCATTACCTGGATGTAGCAGTGGCTACTCCTTCACTGTTCAGTACCTGTCAATGTGGAGGGACAGAGATGGTGTTGGTAGCTTCCAGCTTGTAATTGTGGTTTACTTCTGGCATTAGGCAGGATGAACAAATACACCCTTGTGTCTATGGCTTTCCTGTAACTGTCACTGAGCATGCGCACATACAACAGTTATTGAAATAATACAACTATCAGATATCAACGTCAAAAGGTTTTCAAGCTATTTCAAAGGCTGATGAAATCACTTACAATGGATGCTGCTTCTTGGGGTTTAAATGTTTTAGTTTCCTACAGATTCAGCTGATCTCCTGAGCACTGGCCCTGATACCGTGTTTATGTGTGGCTGCTTTTCCTTACAGGGTCCTGTGGAGCCACGCAGGGGCGTAACTGGAAATCACAGGGCTCCATAGCAAAATGTTGTATGGGGCCCCGTGATTTCTAGTTATACCCCGTGCAGAGCCCACTCGAGATCCCACCTGGGGGTGAACTTGCAGAGCCCACCATAGACTCTCTATGGTGGGCTCTGCAGGGTCACCCTCAGGTGGGCTGGTCGCACTCCTTACCTGTCCGCCTCTTCTTCCTCCACGGTCGCTGATGGGCCCCGCCTCCTCCGTCGCCGGGCCCGCCTCCTCCCCTGCTGCCGACAACGGGCCCCGCCTCCTCCTCCACTGCCAGTGAAGGCCACCAGTAGAGGATCCCATAGCGGCCCGCACGGCATCTGGCCGAGCCCCACTGTGCCCCAGGCCTCATAGCGGCCGCCTGGGTCACTATGGTGATTGTTACGCCACTGGAGCCACTCCTATGTGTACTAGTAAGCTATGTGTGTCTGCACAAACACACAGGCAAAAGACAAGTCACTCCCCTGCTCCCCCCTCTTTTCACCTCCCTTCTCCAATCTTGTACTGGACAAGTTGAGGGAAGCTGAGCTGAGAGAGTTGGAGTCAGCTGTTCAGAAACATGACTGTAAGCGTTTGGCCAAGCATGTAAAAAAAATAGCTTGCTGGGCAATGTATATTTGTGTGATCTGGATTCATTATTGAAAACAAATTGGGTTTACTACTACTTTAATATAAATAAAACAGTCCCAGGTTTCAGTGACACCCATCAGAGTTGGGAGCTTGTGCATTCAAGCTAATAACTATGGTAGCAGATATTTAAAACCAGAGTAATTAATGAATAATTGATAGACAGCACACATGACAATGTATTCCTTTGTATATTTAAAGAGGGCTACTGAGCACCTAATCCAATCAGTGTTGCTAATGGAATTACAAGCACTAGGTACAAATTGATAGAGTCCCAGCCATCAGAGTATTGCAGCTAAGGCTAGAAGGCTACAAGGGTCCAGGCTGCTTTCATCTATGATGATGATGACACTATCAGCCATGTTTCCGTAGAGGGAAAGTTGCTTTTATTCGCTGCTCTTGCTTCCTGACTCCAGTGCACACAGTTAGCTCTCACCTACACAGCAGCCCGTGGTCCTCCTGCCAGGTGCGCGTGCATGCTCCTTACCCCCCCCCCCTTCCCCAAGCTCCGCCCCCTCCTCCCATCCGCGTCCAAGGCGCGCTTGATTGACAGGCAAGATGTCGGTGCAGAGAGAGGATGCAGCAGCAGCAGCAACAGCAAGCCAGGCTTCAGCAGCACCAGACACCGGCTACAGCACACTCATGCAGCAATCATCCTAAGGACTAACACATGCACTCACTACAACCGCTAGTCTATTCCTAATAAAAGGGTAGGGGGGGTGGGGGGCAAACCTCCAGCAAGCAAATAATAAAAGAAAGCCCCCCCCCTGGCAAGTGCCACTGTGAGATGCCGTGCAGGTGGTGGCAAGAGATGATCACCTTCTAATATTAATATCTGTTCCGGCTGGAGGCTTTGCAGGCAGATCCCACAAGCTGTGTACGCATACAGATTTATTTCCTGTTGGCAACATCATCAGCACCGCTGCCTGGTGCTCGTGTGATACAGCATCTCGGCTGGAGGCACCGGGAAGCGTTTAATGGAGGCAGCCTGAAGAGTGAAGCCAGTGCACATGGGTGTACAGCTCATGCATCCTTCTTGCACCTAGGCTGCAGGTTGTCTCCAGAGCAAAAGGGGAGAAATGGATGAAGAAAATGTATCCAGCAGCGACGATCAGCCACTGAGTTTGCAGAAAGCCCTGCAGCAGTGCGAGTTGGTCCAAAACATGATAGACATCAGCATCTCCAACCTAGAGGGGCTCAGGACCAAGTGTGCCACTTCCAACGACTTGACACAGAAGGAAATCAGGACATTGGAGGTAGGCGATCACCTTTTATGCCATCTGCATGAAACCTTGCCTTGTTGTCACCTACTAGTGCTCGGCTATTTTTTTGTCGGCGTTGGCTTTCACCATCCCGACCAAGGCTATTCGGGTAGTTCCCTGGCACTCTTTTATTTGCCCCCTGTCTTGCCTGCTGCCAGTGGGGTTGTTTCTATCCCCTGCTTGGTGTGCAGTGCCATAAATTAAGCAGCTGCAGTGAAATGGAGTGAGCCTGCGCATTCTGCAGGTGGTCGCAAAGGTGCTTCTCTGTAACAGACTGTGCACTATGCTTGTACACCCCCATCCATCCTCCTTCATCTTCCCCCAACCCACACCTTTCACAGATTCTTGCTGAATTGTTGCAGATAGATGCCATGAGTCTTTCATTTCTTGTGCTGTGCATTTATTATGGCACCAGCTACTATGTAACAAACCAGGAGACAGCTGAGACCCGAGCAGAATATAATACTGTACTGTAAAGAGAAGGAGAGAGAGACCTGGTCTAGCTAGGCCCTTTATTACACATACCTGACCTCTGTTATCTATGCATTATATAAAGGTTTCTTTAATATATAAATCTTTATAACTATTACATTCATAGAGATTAAAATGTTAAAGCGATCCTCAATAGCATTTTCCTTGTGCCTTTTAACCTGAGCAGTTTTCCTAATGAAATGTAGCAATGAACCTAAGCAATCCGAACGGATTGTGGACGGGGAACCTTAACATAACATAATCTATATTCTTGCACACTTTTGATAATTAATAGGCATTTTTAATCTTCCTGCTTAGCTACGACTGAGGTGCTCTTAGGTTCTGTTTTGCATACATGATATTTTCACATTGCATGTTTTAAATCATATTTCTTGAATTCTGAGCCTTTTGGCAGTAAAAGGGATAAACTGGCTTTTAGGGATAGATTGTTGACCAAAGACATATGTGTAAACAGTGGGGCCTAGTGAATCTGCAGAAGATGGATTTTTATCTTCTCTTCTAAGAGGCCTAGTGGACAATATAGCACCAAGATCAGTAATAAATGCATCTTGTAGGGTAAGTTTATACTCTAACATACTGATACTGTGTTGCTTGACTAAAACTTTAGGGGCAGATTTAGAATATTCCCCAAACTGGAATGCAGTGAGTGTTATGAAATAAAATGCATGCCTTTTTACAAATTGTTGTTTTATTTTTTTCTGCAACAAAGGTAGCATGGTTTTGCAAAAATGTATTTCCATACACCCTGCTTCTGGAATAGGTGCCTACATTCTGATGTTGTTGATCATAATATAGCTTCTACTTTTGCAGCGGCTATTGATAAGTGCCACGTGTCCAGTGAACATGATGACATAAGTGCTTGCGAGGAAATAAAAAATGTACCCATGGAGTGGGACTACCTTGCACTACAAGGGATGAGTGCTTGTCTTGTGTCGAGGGCTCAAATAAAGCTGTTTTACTCTCCTGGTCCTTAGTCCCATGGTTGGCAGTGCTCACCTCTCTTAACCCACCACGGGTATGAAACGTCCCTCAGCATCCTCAAATCTAAGGGGCGGTGCACACCTAGGCGACACCTCACCGCGCTGCAATCGTGCACCATTCCGCACGGCTTGCGGAAGTTGCCAAGGTGTGAACCGATCTCACTGTGGGGGCCCTTATTTTCTAATGGCAACCCAGTCGCGCCGGGCGGATCGCGCGGTTTCCCGCCGTGATTCCGCCCGTGCTTCAGAACAGCCATGCGTCGTGTATCGCCAAATAAAAGGTACTTTTGTACCTTTTGTTCTGCGATTGCCGCGCGGATGTCACCCCTTTGAAATCAATGAGGCTGCGCGGCAATCGCTGCCTGCATTGTGCAGGACCACGCGATCCAGGATCGCGGAGGTCTGCACAGGGCCTAATGCAAATCTATGGACCTGCTTAAGACCTGCATAAGTCCTTGGACCACCTGGAGGGAGCTGGCAGGACTGAGGATCAGGTAAGTAAATCTTTAAAACTAGCATATAACCTTTGCAGTGCAGGGGTAGCCCCACTGCAAGGGTACATTTTTTATTTACCTAGAGTTGTTCTAAAGTATGAAGATAATATGAAGTTATGAAGATAATATATTAGCACTCCATGAATTTCAGCAGCTATACCATTGTTCCTATGAATTTATGACAAGAATCTGTTAGCAGCCGTTTCTGCTGCCATTGGGGGTCTTTGGTGGCTATGAGACTGGACTGACTTGCTACTGGATTTTGTGTTAATTTGTCTATTCCTTTATTAACGTTGTCCTACGCAAGAACGTCTAATGGTTCCTACTAACATATTAAGATCCCTGGAAGGTTCTGTTGTAGGCCACAAACTCATTCACTGTTTAATGCATATCATAACATTTCTCCATAGTTAGTAACGCTAGAAGTGTTTCAGTTCTTTCTGCCCCTTTATCAGAGAACAGTGCAAGAGGGTCAGAATTTCCAGTACGGAAATTGGACATAGTTTATTGTAGCTGTGTATTCTCCGCTCAGTGTCACTTTGTAACACAGTTCCTTATTCCTTTCTTCCTTATCACACACCTATTTTTAGTTTCTCTACCTTTGTTATATTATAACCTAAAACATAGATCGCCCAACCTGCATCTTTTGCATCTGGTGTGGGAAATATTTAATTTAAAACTTTCCAGGGAGCAGCATGGGGGCTGCCATATCTGGGTTCCCTTTTCTTGAAATGCTGGGATTGCTGGCTGGCGTGCTGACCACCGTACTTCAGTTTTTTGTGTCACTGACGCAGAACATGTTTGTAGATAAGGACTTCTGACTTTACTTTGACTTTCTGGTCCTTTAACTTGTTCCAGGTCAGTGACTCAAAATGCTTTGATTTTAGTAGGTCAGCATAATAGCCAGGCAACCAGCACAATAGCCAGGCACTGCATAAAGCAGGTCAGCAATTACATCTCTTCAGGAAAGGTTTACATTATAGTGTATTTCCAATATATCACAGAGCATAATTAAAAAAAAATATTTTTATACAACATTTCTGCTTACATTTTACTTGCATAAAAATACGTCTTAGCTTTCCTCTTCTATGTAATGTCAAGGAGGGGGCTGGGGAGTTATGTTTACCATAATTAACCCAGTCTGTACTGCGCTGACAGATCTCCATTATCAGTTGCCAACTAGATGTCTGTCCTAACAAAATATCTAGCTTTGTCCTACATATCTCAAGGCTTGGGTGGTACATTGTGTGTTAATACTGTTTTATGAAAACTGTCCCTACACTCTGTCCCCTTACTGCCCTTTGCAAGCTATTCTAAACAATACAAGCTTCCTTTAGAGCAGTGGTTCTCAACCTGTGTAACCTCGGGACCCACATGTTTCCTTGGTCATTAAGGCGTGACCCAAAAATGATTTCATTTCTGAAACATTTTAATTTATTACACAAAACAACTTGTGCACGATTCAGCAATATATATTTTGCTGAAAGTAAATGAATTAAAAAAAATTAAAAAGTTTATAAAGAATAAAAATTAAATATTTAAAAAAATTAAAATAAAAACGTGTGGGGGTGGCGGTTGCGGGGTACAGTTCCAATGGATGTTTATATAATGGGGTGTGGGGGGGGAATGTCTGCCACGGGCGCCCATAACTCTGGTTACGCCACTGATACTGATGGACATTATGTGGGCTTGGAATACATAATGTCCATCAATGTACCCTGTCCTAATGTCCCCTGTCAGTGCAGAACCTGGAGGGGGGGGTGAGGGTGTCTGTATGGGGAAGGGGGGGCATTAGCAGGGGCACCACGGCAGGTTCTCTACTAAGCCCCTGCTAATGCCCCCCGAAGCTTCTGCATTGACAGGAGACATTACGACAGGGGACACTATTGGATATTATGTGGGCTTGGAATACATAATGACCATCGGTGTCCCCTGTCATAAAGTTCCCTGTCAGTGCAGAAGCTGGGGGAGGGGTGCATTAGTATAGGCTCTGCTGCAGGTAAAAAAATTGCAGCGGAGCCCCCTGCTAATGCCCCCCCCCCATACCCTCCCCAGCTTCTGCACTGACAGAGGACAATATGACAGGGGACACTGATGGACATTATGTATTCTGAGCCCAGTCTGTGTAATAACATTAATTGTGTATTTAATTAACATACATTATGACAGGGGACAGTGATGGATATACATGATGGATATTATGTGGGCTTGGAATGCATAATATCCATCAGTGTCCCCTGTCCTGCCACAGTGCACATCTCCCTATCTGCCTGCCTACCTTTCTCTGATTCCAGCCGACTGAACTATCTGGACTGGAGAGTACAGTAGATACAGCGGCGGATTGATATCTGCTATACTCTCCCGTGCAGACCGGAACTATTACTGATTAGTCCAGCCAACTGACCAACTGGATTGTGGTAGGCTGAGTCAACCTTTTATATATTGAGCACATCAGATTTTCCTGCTATAGTTCCTTGTTATGTTCCCATAATTTTAGGTGTTTGCCATTACTTTGAGGTGTTCTGACTCCTGCTGAATGCTTACATAAGACACTTTTACCAATCCAGAAAGGATAGGGGGACCTCTTTGCAATGGGGATGCAGATCTGGGACCTAAATCGTAGTGATTTCACCACAGGGGTCATTGAAAGATATCTGAAGCCATAGTTTTTTAATTTTTTTTTTTTTATTCATTTTGGACAGAGCAATGAATGTTTAAAGAATAACTCCACTTTTTAGATCATGTTTCCTGTTATAGAGTATAACATGAAACATAGTCACATTCTTCAGTGCCCCCACCCCCAAACTGCGATCCAAGCTCTAATGCAAAACATAATAAAGGCATATTTTTTCTTTATTAATGTGCGTGCATTTATAATAATTAAAAAAAAAGTTGGACTATTCCTTTAAATCCATTTTATTTGTGCCCCATTCATTAGATTTTTCATTCGCTTTCCGTCCCATATTAAAAGAAAGTGAGAGGAAACGGGAAGTGAGAGGAAATACCTCCAAAGGGAAGGAAAATTATTCTTAGACAATTGTTAGAACCCTCCAGAAGGAAGGTCAGTGTCAGCATAAATTCAGAGATGATTTGAGGATCTACAGCCCAGTGATACACAAATAAGCTGCATTTTTGGTCCATAGTCCCATGGTTGGCAGTGCTCACCTCTCTTAACCCACCATGGGTATGAAACGTCCCTCAGCATCCTCAAATCTAAGGGGCGGTGCACACCTAGGCGACACCTCACCGCGCTGCAATCGTGCACCATTCCGCACGGCTTGCGGAAGTCGCCAAGGTGTGAACCGATCTCACTGTGGGGGCCCTTATTTTCTAATGGCAACCAAGTCGCGCCAGGCGGATCGCGCGGTTTCCCGCCGTGATTCCGCCCGTGCTTCAGAACAGCCATGCGTCGTGTATCGCCAAATAAAAGGTACTTTTGTACCTTTTTTTCTGCGATTGCCGCGCGGATGTGACCCGGGCTACTTTACAACACATACATGGGCCATGGGGAACAAATATAGCCACCTTTTCTTTTGAGGATCTACAGCCGAGTGATATACTACATCATGTCTGGATCCGCCCAGCTGCGTGACTGACAGCTGGCTCTGCCTATCTAGAGGCAGAGCCAGCTGTACCCGCCCCCTCCCCCGTCCGTTCCGCCAGTCAGCGCGGGAATCCAGTCCCTCCCCTGTCACGGCAGAGAGCCGTGACAGGATCGAGAGGTGAGCAAACGCCGGTATGTGTTCCCTCACTTCCCGATCTACTGAGCCGACCTGTGACAGTCTCACTGTCACAGGTCGGCTAGAACTATGAGGTCAGTGAAAAGCACTCACCTCATAGTTCTCCTTTAAAGGAGTTGTAAAGACCCGGCATATACTATCCTGTTATAACATCAGCACTGTAATAGGAATACACAACAGAGTTGGTTTTCATAATGCAATCAAAGCTTACGTTAAAAAATGCCCTTTTACGTAGTGAGTGCTGCCTTCTGTCTGCCCATCACTTTCATTAACGTCCTAAATTCCCAGTGTGCTTTGTTTCTCTTTCCCTGCTGCTTGATGTGCTGCCATCTCAATTTCTCAGGACTACATATCCCATTATGCATTGCTTCCAAAAAGCAATGATAATGTTACATTATTCAGATGTTGAGTTGTAGTTCACAAGGTAGGCTCTGTGAGAGTTGTGACACGAAGTGCATATTCACAGCACTGAGTGAAATGAGCATCATAAATAAGTAAGTTACACACTTCTAGATGAATATAGTTATTAGGAGTGGGATAGAACTTATGAAAATTCAGTATAGAAATACAGATTTATTTTTAGATTTTGATCATAGATACTCTTTGACCCTGAAATCTGGAGTCTCTGTTATACATATATCACGTTCAGTTAATGCAGCTCCTTCCCTTAGTAGCCAGGAACAGTGTTGCTTTGATCTGACATATAGGGGTCTATTCACGAAGCAGCCGAAGGATCTAGCCGTAGCTTCGGCTGATCCTTCGGCTAGCTTCGGCCCTAGGAATGACCACCCCTAAAGCCACCATTATATAGTCCACCCCTCAAAATCTCCTCTATGACACGCGGATGACAAAGGGGTGGTGAAAACAAGCGTTTGATTTGCATTTGCACCCCCTCCCCAGACTGTTCATCTACAATTTTACATGGTGTCCTCTCGGGGTGGTATACATGGTTGGAGCTGCGACCCTTTGCAGAAAAACTTTGATAGCATTTTGCCTATAGCAGGTTGTGCCATTTGCCAAACGCATCCTTTGAGGTCAATGGGACTGTGTGCCAAGCATTTGGAGGCACAGTATTAAAGCTAAAAACCCAATTGGAATAAAAAAAAAATCAAGGAAGAGACAGTCTTGGTTCATAAGCTCCTATGAACAGGTTTTGAACCGGCCCTAAATTGCCTCTGAAAGGCGATCTACCATTCACAGTGTGTGTTAACCTGGTGCCCGTGTAAACAAGGCCTTACCAAGGATAGTTCTAACCATTAAAAACTCCAACTCAGAACTGGGCAGACAAGCAACCTTTTGCACTGTACTCAATGCTGTGAGGCATGACCCTGCTTCCTTTCTAGCATGATGCGGAGAGGAAGCCAGGTTATGCTTCCCTGTGCTGCTCGGAGTGCTAAAGGTCCCTCTTCTGGAAGGTGGGTTGGAGCTGGGGGCGCGGCAGAACATTCCAGTTGCCTGCGGACAATTTCCAATTACTGTGGCAACCAGACTACCAGGATTTGTCCAGCCCTGCTAATGAGTGTGTTTGCTATTCAGTTCCAGGCCTGGTGGGTGGTCCTTGACCCATAGAGCATGTACTGCTTTAAGCGCAGTAGAGAAGAGTGAGGTGAGGACATGATCATGCTATCTGACAAGGGTCTCTGAAATAGAAAACTGGCTGAACAATAACACACATTTTAGCCAGCAAGACAGTTTACACTTACATATTTCAGCTGTCAATTTAGCCGCTTGCTTTTATTTTGACTTTAAAGCTGAACTCCATGCAGATATAAAAAAACACATATGAATGCAGCTCGTCACTCATTAACATATCATTCAATTTTTTATTTTTTTTAAATGCAAGAAGTGTAAGTACCTGAATTTGACCTGGTATCAGCCTCTTGTTTTCCCTGTACTGCAGAGCTCACTAAGGGGGAGATAGATGCAGCACACAGAGCTACAGGGCAAGGTGTCATGCTGATAGGAGGAGAGCACAGATGAGTTTATCAATATGTTGTATCTTCTATCACTGTTCAGTTACAGGGTGTGGGTGGGAAGGAGACCTGCAAATGAAAATGAAACTGCAACAGGCAAAGATCAGGTCACCTCCTCTGCTAGGCAAGGCTGTGTTGTAGGGCAGAGGTGTGTAAATCTCAAGACTAGATGGACAGAAATGCAATCCTTTGGCTGGTATAACAGCTCCTTTATATGGTATGCATTTTATCTGTGCATTTAGAAGTTTGCCTGGAGATTAGCTGAAGGGGGAATGTACCAAAGCAACTTTTGGCGCAAGCAGAGATGTCCAGTTGCACTGTCATCTGGTCACTTTTTTCATTCAGGTGAGTTCAGAGAGGGGGAATGAATCAGTACCTAGTCTAAACACAAGACCTTGAAGCACTACATTCTTACAAGGTTATTAAACTGAAATATGAATATATTTTACATTCTAAGTTCTGCATTTTAGTATATGTTTATTGGAATGAAAATGAATGTAACATGCTGCAAAAGAAGTCTTTATACAACTCTGAAAATCCTAGATCTGTCCATGGAAATCAGAGGCAGCCGGTAACTTTACATGTATCCTGCAGGATAGCGTACATATGGATAAAGAACAAAGTTAAAGCCCACGAGATAGTATGTGTGTTTTAGTAAGCTTTTGGCTCTTTCAGTCAGGTTTTAATTTCTTCAGACTTTTGGATGTTTCATAAAACAAAAATGATAATTGCTTACTGTGGTCGTCTGGATATTGTACATTACTTTATGTATGGAACTTAGCACTTCATATTTTAGTTGATTTAGATTTTTTTATCATTAATAAATGGGACTTTAAAATTTGTAGAAGTGTCTTTTTGTTTGGTCATTTTATTAATGTGACACTAAACTCAGGTGTTAAACCTTAAAAATACATTAAGCACCCTAACTCTTGCCAAACATGTATCTTATTTGTGTATCACTCAGCTGTAGATCCTCAAATCATCTCTGAATTGGTGCTGACACTCCTGGAGGGTGGCTGCTTTTATTCTCCATAGTCCCTTTGTGTGTTGTAAAGGAGTCACCACTCCAAGCTCACTTCTGTGATGGACTACATTCTCAATACAATTTAGTAAAATAAATGTGAGGTTGTAGTAGTCCATCAGGTGAGAGAGCTTGAAGTGCTGAATACTTTACAACACACACACGCACAGGGACCAGAGATGATTTGAGGTTAAGAGCACAATGTCAACTGGCTAAAGGTGCCCATACACCTTACGATTATCGTACGATAATCGTATGCGATCGACTTTTCGTACGACAATCGTAACGTGTGAATAGAGTGCCCGACCGATAGTACTGTACAATCGTACGACTTTTGACGGTCAAGCATGTTTGAAAACTTTGGTTGATCGTACGATGTTCGCATGGTTGGTGGCGTTTCCGTCCGTCAAATGTCGTACGATTAACACTGCGCATGCGCAAACGAAAATAATTGCGGTCAATTACCGCAAGTCGTCCAGGTGTTTTTTTCTAACTACCGCTGATTGAACCTTGCGATAATCGGGGCAGGATGGGGCCGTCGTACGAAAATCGTACGACGGTTCGATCATCAGACGAAAAGTTTAGTCCGATAATCGTAAGGTGTATGGGCACCTTAAGAAAAAAAAGAAAATTCCAAAACGTTGACCATTACCCTGATATTATCAGCTGTCCCTATATGAAAGTGCTTGTTCACAAGATAACGCTGGAAAAACTTAAAATAAAGTTACTTTGAATCTTGCTGTTGTGGAGTCTTAGCTTCTGCAAGTCAATCTCTCTATTGGAGTCTCTGAGCAAGAAAAATACAGGAACTAGTGCAGTGTTTACCAACTCCGGACTTCAAGGACCACTAATAGATTCATGTTTTTCCGGCTTCCAGACACTTGCACAGTTCAGTTAATTAGTCACAAGTCATTTCACCTGTGATTCTGTGACGATGTCTGGAAACATGCCCCGTTCCCAGCCTGTTGGTCCAGCTGCACTAGTATATTCATGAGTACACAGCACTTTATGTATTGTATGTACTGTTCTGCTGTCTAAGCCCAGGAAGACAACTTTCACGTTTGCCAATCTCAGACTCCATGGCTGCATGCTATTTTTGAAACTATATCTATTAGCTATTAATATAGTTTTCCCAGACCAAGCTCCTGGCCCAGGATTCATAGAATGGTATGCTTTCATTACTTTTCTCTTGGGCAGGCTAACAGAAGTGGCAATGTACACCGTGTGGCAGGCACTGTGTATTTATGGTATAGCTCATGTATTTTCCCTTCTCATTCATTGTGGGACACAGGATTTGGAGAAAATTGGGCCTATAATAGGATTTGGACACTGGCAAACAAAAAAACAGTGACCAGCCCTGTATAACCCCTCCCATTTCCAGCATCAAGTTTTTGCTGGTGTCCTTGGAGGATAGTAGTCCTTTTCACTAGTGAAAAAAAAGTAACTGTTTTTTACTAGCCAATTACTTTTCTACATTCAAGATTGTTATTTTAATTTCTTCAGTAAAAACTAGGGATGCACTGATACGGATACTAGTATCAGTATCAGTGCCGATACCGAGTATTTGGGAGCGAGTACAAGTTGCTCTGATACTTACCCCTGATACAGAAACTTCTGGTCAGAGAGAGATTTCCTCTGACCGTCAGTGCCGCAAGGGAACATGGAGCCAGCTTCCCGGCCAATCAGGAAGCTGGGCGGTGGGTAATAACTTGGCTGTTTGGAAATCACAATGCTGATTGCTGGGAAACAGGTGGGTAATGACTCGACTCCAGGGGTCCTGATTGGCCAGAAAGCTGGCTCTTGCTGTTTGGCCGGCTCGAGGTGGTTGGCTGCAAAGCCGACATCCTGGCCAAACAGCATGGAGCCGGCTTCTCGGGGCAATCAAGAAACCAGGTGGCAGTTAATGACACACCGCCTGGCTTCCTGATTGGCCAATCAGGAATTTGGCGAGTACCGAAAGAAAAATATCGTAAAACTGGTATCGGTGCATCCCTAGTAAAAACTCTCCTACAAGCTGGTTGAGCTAGTCTAATTTTGCAGCTATCTAGATCAGCGTATTCTCAGCAATAGCTTTGGAAGTCGTATCTGGACCTGCTGGAAAGGACGATGACGGGGTTATCCTGCAATGTGACCTTTAGGCACTGGGTTTTTGCATGTGGTACTTTCCAGACTGCAGTATATTGTGCTACTTAGCCACTGAGCACTTTTCAGGTCCAGAGCCCTGCCAGAACCTCTAATGTAACCCAGTCTCCTACACCCTTTTTTGTGAGTAGACTGTGCAGGCTGACCACTGGGAGCTACCTTGTAAATAAAACCACTGGGCACCATTATTACCCCTATTTTTATGTTGCTTTATCGCAGAATGGGTTAACGCTAATGGACTGAGTGTTGTTGAAATGTGGAGTGTCGGATGCATATGCTGTACTATTATTTCAGCATGAGGTAACACATTCCCGCCCCTGCTATCATAAGTGACATGGGGATCCTCCTTCGTTGGTCTTTGCTGCCTGCCTACCGTGACCTGATCACCTCCGGCCCTCTAAACCTCTCTTACTACCAGCAGTATGAGTGTTCAAAGCTATGCCTTGTACTTTGAGCTTCGTTGTCCTTCCCTTACAGTGCAAAATGTCGGATCCCAGGCATACAGGGGACAGTCCTGCTTTAATGGGTCGTTCAAGCTCACAGTTCTTTAACAGCTCCGGGGCTGTCTGCAGTACACCTGATAAAGGGTATGGCACTAACACCTCGGAATGTTGTGCACTACCGAGTCCTCAAAGTCTTCCTTAGCTCCGTCAGATGTGGTTCCATCTTTGGTTTTACCCTGAGAGGATTTCACCACAGTTATGGAGGATTGTATGGGCCAAATAGCAACCTTGATTGCTTGACGCAGTGGCCCTAAATTTATCTTCACACCTTCCTGTGTGGAATCAGTTTCTGATCTGTCTGTGGCCTTTGCTGCCTCTGAGTGTTCTATGGCAAAGTCTGATGTTGAGAGGGAAATTTATCAATACTGGAGCAGGCAGAATCTGGAGCAGTTGTCCATGGCAACCTATCAGCATCCACCGTTCATTTTCAAACCGTTAACTGAACAAACTGGAAAGAGAAGCTGATTGGTTGCCATAGGCAACTGCTCCCGATTTTGTCTGCTCCAGTTTTGATAATTCCCCCCTCAATCTCAGAAATCCTTAACGGATAATTATGTCTCAGCGGTCGCAGGTTTAGAGACCAAGAGAATACGGGACCATTTTGGCAAATTATTACATTATTATCACAGGGTACACCACTTTGAAGCTGGAAGATCAGTCTGCAGAACTCTACTTGTGCTGCTGTCTTGGATTCCTTGGGAGGCCTGAAGACAACCAAGACCTTTCCAATGCAGCCACTAGTGCCAGATGTACTTGATGGCGGCTGCGAGACTCCTGATAAGCTGTTCACAAACCTCCCAAACATTTGGTGGCATTATAGATGTTTGAGGATTCTTTTTTTAAGAAGTAGGCTGTTCCCACCATAGATCCAGCAGTATCCTGTCTTAATAATGCATTGATGAACCCTGTTAAGGATGTGCCTGTTTTAAAGGATCCCATCAACAATGCACAGAGATTCTTTCCAAAACCTTGTTTTCTCTGACTTGACCTGCATTACAAACTACCCTGGCTGTGACGCTAGTCTAACAAACATAAAGGGGAATGGAGAAGGACCATACATGCCTTTCCAGGTATAATATCTTTTTGGAGCTGCTTCGGACACTGTCATCAAGGATATCAGTGTGTGTAATAATACGCATCTTCCCCAGCAAAAGAAACCTAGATCTTAGGCAGGAAAAACTCATCCTCCCACCTTCTCCCAAGGTTATACTGAAACGTTTTAACAGTCCCCAAGCCAAAAGAGGGCACACTTCTCTTGATGTGAGGAAAGAAGCTTTCAACCCAGGAAATAATCTGTGGGATGAGTCCTCACCTTTCTGCAATCAGGTCTACATCAACAGTTGGCTCTTATTACCATCAAGCAGATCTTAGAACTTGCGATCTAGTTCCAGAGACTGCTAACCGCCCATTCTTTGAATAAGACTTTTGTACGGGGTGTCTCTCATGTAGCTTCCAGTGTGTGTTCACCTGTCACTTCATGGAATTGGAAATTGATTCTCTCAGCACTCCAAAAACTGCATTTGAACCTATTAGGGATAGTCACCTTTCCACTCTTACTCACAAGGTTATTTTTCATGTCACCATCACATTTGTGAGGCATGTGTATGAGCTGGCGGTTTTGTCCTATAAAGAACCATTTATGGTCTTAAGGACAAGGTGGTGTTGAAGCCTAGAGCCTTTTTCCTTCCTAAGGTGGTTTCTACCTTTCATCTTAAGTAGGATATTGTTTCCCATATCTCTGTACAGCTCCAGTGCATCAGATGCATCAGAAGAAGAACTCACTTTGTTTGCTGCATATGGTGCACCAAATGCTTCCATTAGAGAAACGGACTCTCTATTTGTCATACCTTTTGGTCTCCATAAAGGGGAATCATCTGCTCACTCCATCATTTCTTGGTGGCTCAGACAGATCATCATCTAAGTTTATGGTCATAAGGATCAGGTTCCACCACCTGCGGAAGGTCTGCAAAAGGCCAATAAAACTGCAATGTAAATGGGCTCAAAATATCACAAATCATAATAGTAGGTAATACTAATAATGCTGGAATTATTGTCACACCTCTCTTTCTTGCTTTTGACATTACTATCTTATAAAGCATCACTTTTTTCTCCCTGTGCATTTACCTCCAGCTCTAGGGATGAACTCAGGTTCAGAACGCTATGAATCTGTGCTCCTCCAAACAAGGAATTCACCAAAACAATTGCGGTCCAGGCATTCTCAGTCCCGCAGCTGCATATAAGCAGAGGGGCAGGATGCTTGTGCTGATGTAATTTACCCTTTATGGTCACATAGCCATATTAGGTAAATGTAATTTACCCACTATAGGCATGAAGCCATATACAGTAACATCAATGATATCATTGCATCCTGCCCCTTTGCTTAAGTCATGCTATGGTCGGGGTAAAGGGGGAGCTTCCTTCTGTGTTCAGGAGAAGCTTCTTCCGGGTTCAGATGATCGGTCCGAACCTGGACTCATGCTTGTACAGCTCTATTTTGAAAATATTATCCTAGCAGTTATTTTTTAGTGGTGAAGTAAGCATGTTCGGGCGACCCGAAGCCACACGAAGCAAGCCGATGTACGGCTGATTTCAGCCGTTGTATGGCTGTATCAGCCGTACCAGCCTGAAGTGAATAGCCGAACAGTGTTCGGCTCACTTCACTTCAGATCGGTCATTCACTCGGCTGCCCTAGGCAGCTTGGTGAATAGACCCCTTAGATTTCATCCATTATTCTGGCCACACATTAGCAGTCAGGAAACGTCACTTTCCTAAGAACCTTTACACAACTTGGGAACTATCTAAATCTATACGTTTTGAACATGTAGAGTGTACATTCTGTACACGGTGTTATAGGAATAGAGATGTATTGGTAGTCCTTAAATGATGACCAAACCCTTTTTATACCACTGGAAGTATCATCACAATGCACCTCTATTCCTGGAGTCAGAGCCCAGATTAGTTTAGGTACCCCTCATTTTGCCCCTTAAAATGAATTGATTATAAATTTACAGACTGTAACACTGTTCCATTTTATCTAAAAATCAGTTATCTGCAATTCCTAGTGCTTTGCCTATTTATGCCTTCACACTGGAAAACAATAGAGCATCGTCTTAAAACCCATTAATTTACTGTTTTATTTTGTGTAAGGAAATAGGTCATTCACAACCTAAAAAAAATTTCATTTTGCCCATTTAGGGCAAGAGACAGGTTCTCTAAATTGGTCTCCTCCCCGTATATTGCTGTCCACCTAAGCAGTGCTGCCTAACCAGTCCGTTTGTCTTTGGGTATTTCTGAGTGTGTCATGCTCCCTTTCATCCAATAATGCCGTGCCCAGGCCTAAGTGTCAATTGACAGATCAGAACACTAGCACATAATGGCGGTGAGATCATTACCCCTATATATGCATTGACATTGACCGACATGGAATTTTCATTGTGTTTGACATTACTGTTCATGGAGGCAAATGAAGTAGCTGTGTAGTGCAGGAACAGTAACAGTGGGTAGAGGATACCCTGTCAAGAAAAGTAGTTACTTTGTACTAATTGTACAAAGTGACATTCTCCTGAAGTACATGTTAAGTGTCTTGCTTGCCAAAATAAAGTGTCATTTTATTCAGAAAGTTTCCTAATGCAGACCCCTCTGTACTCAACAACACTGCTAGGTCCTGACCTCACTTCTCTACTGCAGGCAACGTAATACAGCTGGGTCAAGGACCACCACAATTGCAATTTAAAGTAGAAGTAAAGTCAATAAAAAATAAATAAAAAATAACCAGGAGGTAGGGATTTTGGCAGAAATATTCTTCTCTCTCCCCTGGCCCTAATGTGCAAATATGCTGTGCACATCATCAGTTATTTAGAGTCAAGGGGTCTTCATATAAACTTATTTTTGTCCAGTTATTTGTATTGAGGCTTTATTAATTAAAAACATATGTACAGCATTGTCATTGTAAGTTGACTGCATTTCCACTGTGTACAATGCCAAAAAAATAAGAACATGGTATACACCATTTATCACAACATGTTTATTAGCTAAAAGACATAAAGAAGGATCCTCAGTGGAGTTCACCAGAAACAGAAAGTAAAAGAACATGAATATAAAAAATAAGTTGTTGCAGGAAAACAAATACAGTAAGAAAATGAAAGAAAGGCTGGCAATGGGCGCATGAAATACTCAAAGAATGTGCATATATGATCTGAAGTACCTGCTGTCACAAATAAATGAAACAACACCATCATCCAAATTGTTTGTTTCTATGAATGTGTGTTGATTTTATGTTAAAGTTGAAAATGAGCACTTTTTATATAGTGTAGCTTGTTGGTAGAGCCTGAAAATGTGACCACTGTATTTGGGCTCTAACACTCAGCTGCATTAGATAAAAAGTGCACATAGGCTATACCCTTACTGTACACTCTATTTATATTTTACAATTTGAACAAATGTGTACAGTTGAGTGCAGTGTTTTCTTATGTTTTTCTGCATTGACATTGACACTAGGGGTGAATAAGAGATTATTATTGCCCCAAAATGTTGGTAAAAATTGGTAGGTTTGGCCACATTTCTCAATTTTGGGAAAATGCATTAGGGCCATAGTGCAAGTGTAATTAAGATGTTTTTTGATTAATTTTTAAGGGTACAATGGGCTTTACATTGCTCCTGAGGGTTATGGAAGCTTTCTTGAACTATCCTGGACCTGTTCTTGTTCAACTACTTTCCATTTGTCCATTCTATATAAATGGACGGATGATTAAATACCATCAAAAGAAAGCACTATCTTTCCCCCAAAAAATATATAAAATGAATTTCAGTATGACGTTGCATGACTGAATAAATGTCAGTCAAAGTAGTGCTGAATACGGAAAAGTGGCCTGGACAGAAAAGGGGTTTAACAACCCAGTCTTCAAGTGGTTATAAAAAAACAGCCCCTCATTAGCATCATTACATTATTTTTTTCTCCCCAAAACAAAAATTAAAATAACAATTGAAAGTGACAGACTACATTAAAATAAAAGAAAAGGAAAAAAAAAACAGAACCCCCCTCTAAATTTACTTTTATTAAACAAATTTAGCCTAAGCAGCACTTTTAATGACATTTTGCTGAGAGCAAAATCAGCAATTTTTATAGTGAAATCAATTTTGCCCTTCCTTAATAGGCATGTGTCAAATGAAAAAAATAGTTTAAAAAAAAAATTCTGTGTGGATGGTATGCTACCTTACATTTGAGTAAAACTCTCTTTCCATGCATTTTGCTGCATTAAGACTAATTTTGTTGGTTCACCAAAGTGTGTAGCAGAACAGATAATAGATAATGAAAGATTACACAGGCTGTATGCCTGGTGTCCAATAAAACAACTAGAATAACTTCTAGCTATAGCTTCCTGTTCAAAATCTTGAAATAAAAATGTTTTTTGAAGCTTGGGGTGTTTTATGAATTATATGGCTAAAAATTGCACTGTCTTTAGCTGTTTTCTTAAAATATACAATATGTAAAAACAAAGGTATGGGCCAAAAAGAAAAGTCACACATTCGAATATTTTGTTGGACCACCTTTAGCTTTGATTACGGTGGGCATGCGACGTGGCATAGTTTTGATAAGTTTGTGCAATGTCACAACATTTATTTCTGTCCAAAGTTGCATTCATTTTTCACCAAGATCTTGTAGTGATGATGGGAGAGTCGGATCACTGCGCAAAGTCTTCCCCTGCACATCCCAAAGATTCTCAATGGGGTTAAAGGGTTATTAAACCCTTGCGTGTTTTTGCATATATCTACTGCAAGCATGGGTGGTGTCTGTTATCTGAACACAGCAAAAAGTTTCCAGGCACACTCACCAGCCAGCATGCAAAAAAAACCTGCCTAACCACTAAGGTTAAAAAGCAGAGGTTTAGATACACTTCTTCTGCAGAAAATGTGAAAGCCGCACAGCCACGTCAAGACACCTCCATATAGTGCGGTCCTAACTCTAAACTATGAGAGTCTCCATCTTGGAGCACATGGTGCAAAAGATTAAATTGGGTGCGGGTTTGTCAGGAGGAAGCCCAACCATTTTCACCAAGATCTTGTAGTGATGATGGGAGAGTCGGATCACTGCGCAAAGTCTTCCCCTGCACATCCCAAAGATTCTCAATGGGGTTAAAGGGTTATTAAACCCTTGCGTGTTTTTGCATATATCTACTGCAAGCATGGGTGGTGTCTGTTATCTGAACACAGCAAAAAGTTTCCAGGCACACTCACCAGCCAGCATGCAAAAAAAACCTGCCTAACCACTAAGGTTAAAAAGCAGAGGTTTAGATACACTTCTTCTGCAGAAAATGTGAAAGCCGCACAGCCACGTCAAGACACCTCCATATAGTGCGGTCCTAACTCTAAACTATGAGAGTCTCCATCTTGGAGCACATGGTGCAAAAGATTAAATTGGGTGCGGGTTTGTCAGGAGGAAGCCCAACCTCCCTTAAAGGCACAGGGACACACAAGGGACCCCGCACATCTTAACACGTTTCATGTTATACCCAGAATATGGGTGGGGTCTGTTATCCGAACACGTTTCATGTTATACCCGGAATATGGGTGGTGTCTGTTATCTGAACACATTTCATGTTACACCCGGAATGTAGGTGTAACATGAAATTTGGTCAGAAATGTAAGTTAGCCTTTAAGCTATAATTTTTTGCACATGAATTCTTCTCAGTTGGTTTAATTGTAGATGTGGTAGGGGTGTGTCCTTCTACCTTGCATTAAACATTTTAACTGTTTCAAAGGTTTGCAGACAAATGCTGTGAACACTGGGGAGAAAATCCATACCTTCTCAGCAAAGACCAATGGCAGAAGGCTATAAGAGGTCATGTGACCTGCTAACCACCTCCTGCGCTGGAGAGTTGTACAGGGGAAAGACATCAAGAATAGACATTTCCTCTTTACAAAGTGACACATGCAGTGGGTGTACCCCTGTTACTCTTATTAGGGTAATACCGTACTGAGGTTGGTTGGAGAATGACAGGAGACCTGTCTTTACTACAAATGAGAGACAATTAACTGAGTTGCTTTTATTCTTCTTCTTTCATATGTCGAAAATTGTACCAGATGATTTTCTCTTGTAAGTTCACTAAAGCTTTTATGATTTTTCTTTTTATTTTCTCTCTTTTAAATATAAAAATATGACTTGGTGGGATTTATAAAATCACAGCACAAAGGCAACTGGATGGTGAATGGATCTATAGAAGGGAAATTCCAATTTAATTCATACATAAAGCTGAACTCCAGGATAAGCAAATACTGCCAAAACACAGGAGGCATGGGTATTCTTACTTCAATTTTGCTGTGCTTTGTGTTTTTCTTCTAGATCTGTGCTGCAATCCGGCATACTTTGCCTCTGTGCAGGAACTTGCTGAAAAAAAGAGCAGTCACTGATTCTCTTTCCTCTTGTGCAGGGTCTCTGGTCTTGTACCTGCCCCCTCCTGTAGTTATCTGCAGCCAGCCTATAGTAGAGTGGATGGGCCTGTTTTGTCCAACCCACAGTTCTGATCTCTCCACAGGCTACGTGCAGCACTGTCAATGCTACCTGGATTTGCAAAGGGTTTGGTGCACAGAAAGAGGGTTTATATTCTCTGTACCTACTGAGAAATATTTGTAAAGTGTATGTAAACCTTGAAAGTCACAGATGGGTTGCACTTTGCATCTCCAATTAGGCCCACTGCAATCTCTAAAATATGTCCAAGGCCTTTAATATGCAGCACATACCTGGTGATCCTTTCAGCCCTCCTCTGAAATAACCTCTTGTTGTTTGTAACTGACCACACTAAACACAGAAGCAGAACCGTTCTAGTGTGGTCAGTCTGCATCCCTTCTTCCTATTTTGCAGCTACAGGACTCTGTACCAACGCGCGGCGTGCCTGTAGTCAGATTACCACTGCCGCTTTCCTCCCAGCCATGTTGCAGACCCCCCATCCAAACTGTTGTATGCTGGGAGTGTAAAGGGAAGTCGGTCTTTCCTGTATCACTGCCTGAACAGTAACATTTTGTCATGTCACTGATGTAGTATGATTATTAGTTTTCCTGGTGCTTACTGTGCTTTAGACTAAAGCAGGCTATACACACATTAAATTTTGCTGCGTGGGTGCCTCTGTTGGCACCCTTCCGACTGGCATCCCTTGATCAGCTGTTCGAAGGAGCATGTTGGAAAATTGTCGGCCGAACAGAGCTAGCCAGCAGCCACTGTCAGAATACAATAGAAACAGCAGGGGATTCCTCCATCCACGCTCGTAAAATGGAGTAATCTGTGATATTTTCTTCAATCAGCCAGCAGGTTGAACAAAGAAAATATATGTGTGTATACCTGACTTTAGGCTTCACATACTCCTTAAATAAAAGTCTTTTTACCTGGAGTTTACCTTTAATCTAGATAACAAAGAAAAGAATGTGAATAAGAACATGAACAGAACTCTGTAAACCATGTGCTGCGAGTTATGACATTTCCTTTGCTGATGGTGCATTTTATCTATTTTTATGATTTTATTTTCTTGAATTGTATGATAAAGATTTTGTTGTTATGTTATTGATGTTATTTTGCTGTAGGAGCAGGGTTTCTCCCTTGTAAACAAATATACGGTATGTCATGCTTATAATGAGTGTCCAATGCAGCATATTATTTCACTCGTCCCTTCACCATGACATCTGCCTCTGTTTGTTTACTGATGTTTCTTAGTGACCATGATCCAGAAGAAACCTGTCCACCTCATGCGCTTGTCTGTCAAATTTAGCCACTCAGGTAATACTGCATAAACATGTATTTTATGTGATATAAGTTTGGTCATGTGTGTTTTCCCATTCCACAAGCACGTATTAAAAGTATATCTAAAGCCAAAACTTTTCTTTTACTTTGGATAGATTAGGGAAAACCCTGTCAGGATTTTGTTTGCCATCTGTGTTCCAATGGGGAGATTTTTGTTCCCTTCTAGGTCCTAAAGTCAAAATAAGAGGAGAGTGAAAACTGCTCCAAAGCGAGGGAAGTGCCCTTTAGACAGTTATCACCAGAACAGGTGACCACGCTGGATGTTTTCACCTCTATTTCTCTTATGGTGACAACTTAAAGTGGAACTACAACCGCCTATCCCTTACAGCCAAGGAAGGCTCCATCGTTACTTACTGTATATTTGGATTGCAGTTGCCACGGCGCTGCACATATGAACATTTGGTACTTCCAACCTTGTGGCAACACTTTGAAGAAGTCCTTTTTCTGTTCCACAAAGTCCTTTGTGCTCCACAAAGTCAAGTCCTTAAAGACATGATTTGAGGAGTTTAGTGTGCAGGAACTCGAGTGGCAAGCCAATAAACCGTACTTCAACCCAAGTGAACACTTTTGGGATGAATTGGAATACAGATTGCAAGTGAGGTCTCACCATCCAACATCAGTACCTACCCTCATAAATGCTGTTATGGCTGAATGGGCACACATTCCAACAAACACACTCCAAAACCTTGTAGAAATCTTTCATAGATAGCAGTAAAGTTGGAGAGGGCAACTCCAAATTAATGACTATGACAATGGACTGGGAAGACCAATGAGCTCATATACGTGTAATGGTCAGATGTCCACAAAATTTTGGCCATACAGATTCAGATACTTAAAGTAGTACTAATGGCTGGGTGTTTTTTTACCTTAATGCATTCTCTGCATTAAGGTAAAAAACGCCCAGTAACTGTTTGGGTCCCCCTATACCCCCCCCCTCCCCACACACACTTACCTTTGAAGACTTGTCACCGCTGCCGGTCCCTGAAGCGATCCTCCGTTCCCCAAACTTCCTGGTTGCAAGGGAGGATACCTAGGGCAGAGGAGCCAAATGCTCCTTCTGCCATCAATCAATCTGTTGGGAGGAGAGGAGGGGCGTGTGTGTCTATGGAAGCAAACAGCACGGCCAGGAGCGCTCATGAATGGGTGCCTCCACAGCAGCCGCTTAGCTGATGGAAGCACCCGTGCCGGAAGCAAGGGGGGAGCGATGTGGGCACCCACTAGAAAATGAGGGACTGAATATTTTTTTTAAAGAATAGGATTTTAACAAGTGTGGGCCTCCTATATATAAAAATAAGAAAAAAAATCGAAGCTTTAATGTCACTTTAAGCTTATTCTGTATACAAATATAAATAATGATTTTCTAAAGAACAAATACATGGATTACATTGTGTTTTGTTATCTACCTGGAGTCCAGCTTTACATTTTTCGAATTTCACAATAGCTTTTTCAGAAATCTGTGAGAGAAAAATAAATTGTTGCTTATTTATGATTTATTACTGTTTTTTTATGTTGCTTTCCACTTTCATGTAGTGTCCCGGACATTTGCCCACATATTTATGTAGCTGGGAACTACAGCAAAAAATCCACTAAATGGAATCAGCATGTTTGACAGAATCCTGGGAAAGAAAATGTCATTAAAAAATGTGGAAGAAATATTAATTGCGGAAAGAGGTCTTTGTTACAAATATTTGTGTTAATTTCCTGTTTTTTTTTTTTGCTTAATTAGTTTAAAAATGCAGATAAATCAGTACAGAATTGTGAAAAACGATGGATATCTCAAAGTGGCAGATTCAGTATTAACAGTGAACAAAACTGTCCAAGAAACCTTTATTGCTGAAGTGGATATGACATGACAGTGGGCCAACTGTATATACATTTCTCGAATGTGTTGCAAGGGGGGCTCCTTAGTCTTAGTACTTGAGATGAATGGGCACTTGCCTGCATAGCACAGGGTGGAAGTATTCTGCTGAGGTGCTTCATGATGGATCTTTTCCAGAGAGTAATCTGCCTGCTCACTTGTCTGAGCACACACTTGGGGATTAGATTGTGACAAATGTATTACATTAACAGATTTATACAGAATTTATTACATTTTAAAGAGACACTGTCCCCTTACCCATTCATGGCAAAGTGACAGTGCCTTTGTAACGGGGTCCCCCCAACCCCCGTACTCACCTTACCAGCTCTTCCTTGCTACTCCTACTTCTTAGCAGCTAGCACTGAATTGACTGGTGCTAACTACCTGGGGGAGTAGTGATGTCTCCTCCCAGTCATGTCACATTGCACAGGCCTGGAAACATGAGGGCTGTTATGCTGATACAATGGCTTTTTGACCACCAGATCACCAGTCCTGCTTTCATTCTTATTTGCTTGTTCATGGTTCATGACCCAGGATGAAGGATTTTAGAACCTGGTCATTGGTTTGGGGCATACATTGTTGCCTGTCCATCACGATGGCCCATCTATCATCAAAGTGATAGATACTAGAGAAAACATGACTATTTATAGGCCAGCTGCAACCTAACTGATATATTGCTGTTGCATGGCTTTTGATGAGTTGAATCAAATGCTGGCCTTTTACATTTTGTGGACTCCATGGATACAACCAAACCAGAATTCTAAGCTCTGTCCAAATAATTGTGTCACATCTAGTGACATCTAGGGGGTTATTTACTAACCTGAACACACGCACGCACCAGGTGTGTGTGATTTTTACACCGCAAAACGTATTTATCAACCAAAAAGTCTTTAAAAGCATATTTCCACTAATGCCATATATGGAAAAATCATGCACATGATGCATATATAATGCTGCTTCACAGTTTAGACAAAAATGGTTAGCTCATGCATTTACATTCCTGCATTCATCAACGCAAGCAACACAACATAGAGCTAATTTACACAACATCACCTTGCAATTCATGCAGGGCTTTGCACAACACACCTGCTGGGTGTGTACACACTACAAAGGTGTCTAGATTCCACCAATAGATCATGCTGGGAGGGAACACACTACAGAGGTGTATACTTGTTCGTGGCGTGTTTATAAGGTTAGTAAATCAACCCCCTAGTGTCATCCACTATTTTTTATTTAATCTAATACTGCCCACTGCTATGAAGGGATGAAATCTTCTGAACAAGGGAGTGGCTTGGGCACTTCTACCCAATCAGCCGTAGCCCAGACGTTCCCTGCCCCATAGCCACATGTAAAAAAAGTGATAGGATGCTTGTGCTGACATAATTTATCTATATGGCCACATAGCCATATTGGGTAAATGTCATTTACCAAATAACGACATCTAGCCATATAAGATCAATTACTTAATTGCATTATTTGCTTATGTCCGTCTGTGGCGGGGAATGTACTGCCAGCAGTTTATTGGCTGTCATGGAAGGAGTCTCCTTCCGTGTTTGGGAGAAGCTCCTTTGGGTTTGAGAGGAGATCATACCTAATACTAAGGTATACCTGTTCCCTTTTAGTTCGATATGCTTATGGCAGCCTAAAGCAAGCCTGCGCTTTGCCCATGTAGAGGCAAAGCTACATGTTGCCTTTAATGCCCCCACCCTCCCCAGCAGCATAGACCCATCATTCCCCTGCTTCAGCATTGAGCCTTATGGAACAAGCAAAGAGGCCCTGTGCATGCATTAAGTCCCTCTAATCAGACCTTACATAGGGCTGAGGACACATGTGGCAGCTCTGGACCACTCACCAAGCAACAGTACTGTCACATGAGAGAACAGGAGTAAATGACATGCTCCATCATCCCCGATGCTTAATGGAGCAGCTGTGGAGTGAAGGTACTGTAAGTATATGTTACTGGGAAGGGGGACATTAAAGCAAACTTGTTGCTTTACCATGCATGGGAAAATTACAGATCTGTTGGCAAAACTGCCTAACAATTACCCATGTTTATGGTCAAGCAACTATATATTGGGCCTGATATACTATTGGTGGTGAAATTGCAAATTTATGTGCAAAAGTGTCACATAAAAAGTTAGAACTGGTGACAAATTATCTACTATGTCACAGAGAACATAATTTATAAAAAGTCCTGCGCCAGCTACTGCATGGCTCAGTAATGCGCTAATTCTAAGCATCCAAATTATTTGCAGTCTTTTTAATTATATGTCACAAATAGGGATTTTCCTATTTCTGGCTCACATGGGACATTCAACAGCAACATGTATTGCGAATCATTGTTTATTTGTCGCACTAGTAAAAATGCCGCAATCTGCATTACTTTAATGTTGCACCGCTGATAGTGGATAGGGACCATTATGTTCTTATAGCAACAAAATGCTGAGAAACAATTACAATTATTGAGCCTTTGCAGCGATACGCATAGTTTTATGCTTTTGCGTACAAATGTATGCAGCCCTATTAATGCACCTGTAATTATTACTCTTGTGGATGAACTACCTTATGAGATTTCAACGTAATCTACAAATTCCAGGGGGAGAGCATGCCAGGGGGAGAGTGAGCAATTAGTCTGTCTTACGTCATGTCTGGGATAGCTTTGTATATACAGTAATTAACTCTTGCTTTGTTTGAGATTTGTGACTACAAGTGCTTGTAGTCCCATTTTCTTCTTCCTTTACACCTTTGTCTGGTGGAGGTTTGGTCAGTCATGTGAGTTATTTAATGAGATTAGGGCTGAAGCCACCACATACATCTTTGTTACACAGGTGTGACCCAATATAAAGCAAAGCAAATGGTTCAGTCAGGGCATCATGTATTGTAGTATTGGCCACAGCTAACCTCAGACTATATAATATTTAAGAAGGTGCACTGTATGCCATGGTTTATTAACAAGGTTCAAGAGGCCTATAAAATCTTGAACACATATGCAAAATGTATAAAACTATATGCCATAAAAAGCAGTAGTTATAATGTGATTGATCGCTAAAGGAACTAGCACACTATACTCACCTAGTGTGTACATAATACTTCTTTAGTGTATGTCAATGTTACAAGATGCAGGAATCATCATTGTATATCAGTATAGTAAATAGGTTGGTAAACAGTACCATTGGGCCAGCTGGTTTGGTCACAGGAAATTAGAAAGATTAATAAAATAATGGTTACAAAAAGCTGCTTCAAAGCTAAGAGAACACCTTTAAGTTAGAGCCCTTTGACATCGGAAAGATCAGGTCCACCTGTCAGTTTTTTGGCAGACCTTATCGGAAGCCCAATGTTAGCCTATGGGCTGCCGGATCTAAATGGATGAGCATCCATTTACATCCAGTTACCCCCCAGCTCTGGCCAGGTTTGGAAAAACAAATGTATCAGAGATCCGTTTCGCCGGACCTGATCGTGCCAGATCGGGGGTAATGTGATGTAAATGGACACATGTCTGTTTACATTCAATTCCCCATAGACCAACATGGGTCCAGTAATTTCAGTTTCTTCCTCCATTGCAAGATGGAGGAAAAAACTGGACAGACACAAATGTCACAACGGTGACATCCTTTCCAATCAACAGGGAATCTGTGCATGGATCACCTCCTGATCAGATCGTGTAAAAATTGCTAAAGACTGCTGCCATGTTACAAGAGACTGAGTGGCTGTAGCTAATCTGCTACATAGAGCTTGCTACAGTATTAAGCTACTTAAGGAGTTATTCACTAAGCTGCCGAAGGATTAAGCAGAACTTTCGGCTAATCCTTCAGCTCACTTTGGCTGCAGGAAGCGTTTGGTTCAGCCAAACCAAAGGGCTGCTGTATGGGCTATTGACACAATAGCCCATACAGCAGCCAAAGGCAGCTGAAGCACTCAGCTAAGCTGAATGCATATGCTTTGGCTCAGCTAAGCCGACCACACAGCTGAAGTGGGAAGGACGGTCTGCCCAATCGGACCATTCTCCCCACAAATAGTAAACAAATAGTTTAAAAAAAAGCAAAAAACAGCACGGGGTCCCCATCCCATACTAGACCAGACCCTTTAGGTTTGGTAGGAATAAAGAGGGACCCCCGAGTTACAAAAAAAATGCATAGGGTTCCCCCCCAAAAGTTAAACCGGACCTTTAAGGTCTGATAGAAATTTTAAGGGGGACCCCAATGCACAAAAATCAAAAAAACATGGGGTACCCCCCAATATTCCCAACCAGACCCTAAATCCGAGCGAGTGACGTCCCCTGCCTGCGCTATACCAGCCAACATGCCCCCGGCAGTGAGAGGGTGCTTTTCCAGGGGGGACCACCGGGAAAAGCACCTTGTCCCCATGCCGATGGGGACAAGAGCCTCTACCCCACATCCCTGGCCTGGTGGTTGTGGAGGTCTGTGGACTTATCTGCATCTGGGTGCCCCTTTCACAAAGGGGCACCCAGATGCTGCTCCTCCATGTGAATGAATTAGGGGTAATTGTACCTCTACTTATTCACTAAAGGGTGAAATAAAAAGGTAAATAAATACACCAGACTTTTGAAAAATTCCTTAAATTGAACAAAAAACAAAGAGCCAGTTTCTGACAGTTCCTTTATTTTAAAGAAAAACATAAAATGTTCCATTGATGCAATCCAACGTCAATCACATCGCCCAGCGATGTAATCCAAGGTAATTTAATGATGAACGCTGCCGCCGACTCGTCAAATCCTGATGCCCGTCATACCCGACAGCTCCCGAAGAACTACTGCCGCAGAATGAATGAATTGACAGGCCCCGACCCGAATGTAAACAGATGGGTGGAGCCAGTGGTGATGTCACCACTGGCTCCGCCCATTTGTTGTTATGCCATGACAGGTTATTGACAGTTGTCATCGCATGACAACAAATGGGCGGACCAGGGTTGTAGGGACGAGGCCCTTGTCCCCATTGGGTCCCCCCTGGAAAAGCACCCTTCCAATGCGTGGAAACATGTGGCTTGGTATAGTGCAGGGAGGCGGGGGGCGCTCGCTCATCCCCCTCTTTGCTTCCCTACTACTCCACTGCACGGATTAGGGGTCTGGTCGGGAACTTCAGGGGGACCCCACATTTGTTTTTTCCGATTTTTGTGCGTTGGGGCCCCCTTTAAATTGCTTGCAGACCTATAGCGTCTGGTATGACTTTTGGTTGGGGGACCTCATGCCATTTTTTTTTTAGTTTGTTTACATGACATTTTGCATTCTGTTCGCTACCTCTGAGGTAGAGAACAGAATGACTGAGCTGAATGCTGCACAGCAAAATAGGGGCGAACAGCAGCGAGTGAACTGCTGAATGCTCATTTCAGCAGATCCAGATGTTGGATCGGCTGAGGCGAACGGGTTCTTCACTTCTGTTCAGCCGAACGTGCTGAGGCTGTTCGGTTGAACAGAATAGAAAGGAAGTGAAGGGAGCCGAAGCCAGCCGATGTACAGCTGAAATTAGCCGTATACGGCAGAAGTGAACAGGCTTCAGGTCCCTTCACTTTGGCTTTGTTATTCACTCCGCTGCCTTTGGAAGCGGAGTGAATAACCCTCTTAGTAGCTGTAAAGAACCAGTTTCTTGGTGAATTAACTCAGTCTTACAGCAAGCCTAGGCGCAGAGCTAAATATACAGATTATTTAAGGGCTTGTTCACACCATTTGCATACCAGAATATTTTTTATCCGGACCAAAAACACAAACCGTACATATTAATTTAAATGGTAAAAATGAGGCTAGTTCACACAACTGCGTTAAGTTCCAGATGTGTTTTAAAAAAATACAGCATATTGCATTTCCTCTGGAACGCACCAAAAATGCATGTACAGTAAATGCACCAGAACACACTGGGAGGTGCTTATAACTCAAGCAAAAACAATTGAGAAAAAAAACCTCTTCTGATCGCATAAAAAACATGCATACACACCTTTATAGAAACGCATCCAGATCTGGTTTGGAGATGGTGTAAACAAGCCCTTAAGCTAAACTCCAGCGAAAAGAGGCGAAAGTATGGCTCCTTCCGCACTTTAAGGAGTAAATGCTCGTTTATGCCTACTGGGGTAGCAATGACAAGTAGGAAAAAAGGAGCATTAAAAAGTACTTTTACTTACACTGTCCCTGACTTCCCTGGCAGCTAGTGTTAAACTCTTCTCCCTGATGCTCCGGGTTGTGTTTTGGCGGTTCCTTGGTGTCTTCATGAAAAATGCAGGGCTATTTACCCTGCATTGTACTCGGCAACAGATCAGATTGACTGTGACTGCAGGAGAGGGGTTTAACACCGCGGATGTCAACTGGTTAAAGAAGAGGCTGCCGGACCCGCTTGCATAGTGTGCAGGGAGCCTGAGGGGACTGAGGAAATAGGTAAGTAAAAGTCCTTTTAACTGGTACCCTAGGCATAAGCAAGCTTTTAACCCTTGCAGTCCGGGGAGAGCCCGGGAGGATTTTTCTTTTCCCCAGAGCTTAAAAGACATATATGGTTGCCGTTTCACCTGTCAAAGGATGGTACCGTAAATCTGTCACATTGATTTAACAAAGCAGAGTTCATCATTTCTATATGTAGTTGTTTTCTTTTGGAACCTCTTTTGTTACATGCACAATTAACATTTTCTCTTCACACAGTTACATTTTTATTTTTATTGTGGTTATGGAAAATATAATGCTAAAGTAGCGATAGACCCTAAGTGGTTTCCTGCTAGAAAAGGTGGGTGTTATGTACAGTATTTTTTAATGCACAGTCTGTGTAACTAGTGTAAGATATATGCTTGAATATTATATATGTATTAGCCATACGTAGAGCAAGTTAAAATTTCTAAGTGTGGTGTGTGTGGTGGTAATGTTTGGTGTCAAGTTCAAGGTTAGATTACAACACACAGATCTAATTTGGGTGATGTGCTATGTTATTGGCGATGGCCTTGTCAATAGCAAATGGCTGTGAAACCCTAACAAGCTCAGGACATCTGCTGCAAGGATCACTTCAATTAAGCATAACTTTTCCGTTAAAGGAGAACTATGGGGTTAGGGCTTTTCCCCATAGTTCTCCTTAGGGTAACGGGAGGACACAAACTAGCGTCCTCCCGTCACCCTAAGCTCAGCTGAGACGCCGCAGTATAGCTCGCGGTATACTGAGATGCCGCAGCTGAAGCGATTCCCGATAATTATGTCTGGATCCGCCCAGCTGCATGACTGACAGCTGGCTCTGCCTATCTAGAGGCAGAGCCAGCTGTACCCGCCCCCTCCCCCGTCCGTTCCGCCAGTCAGCGCTGGCGGATCGGAGCGGGGAGGGGGGAATCCAGTCCCTCCCCTGTCACGGCAGAGAGCCGTGACAGGATCGAGAGGGGGGGGAACGCCGGTATGTGTTCGCTCACTTCCTGATCTACTGAGCCGACCTGTGACAGTTTCATTGTCACAGGTCGGCTAGAACTATGAGGTGAGTGAAAATCACTCATCTCATTGTTCTCCTTTAAGTAATAATAAACCATTTTTTGCTAGTTAAGATGCTGATGGCGACACTTATATTGTGTTCTGCTTTTTCTAAAGCTTCTGCATTTCGTTCTTCTCATTTCACCAGGTACCCCCCCTCCATCGATAGCCTTGATTTCTATTGTAAGGGTGGCGCCTTGGCTAGCAGGGTCCTATACAGCCCCACCATTATTCACAGTATACTTGGGGGCAGCATAGAAAGCCCAGGGGAATAGCACAACAGCGCTAGGAATGATGGGAGATGTAGTCCTAAGGAGGGAATCGGGATGTTCAGAGAGTTCCCTGACCAGAAGTTTGGGGAAGCCTCACAGGAAGCTGGATGCTTACATGTAGAAAATGTACATGTAGAATGCAACTTACATGTAAAGTGTTTAGTGGCATTGTGGTAAATAACCATTAATTGGCAAGTGCGATAGTCTGAAATAAAAAGCCGAGTCTTTACTAATACTTTAAATATGCAGTTATGCATGGCTTCTTATTTCTTTTTAGAACCCCAGCACTGAGATGCCACAAGACTGTCAGGCTTTAGGGATATTCCGTGGTGCAGTTGTGAGTTGAATTTTAGCTGAGGTATATAAGGTGTTAATTAAAAACCTGGGTTTCTATTGAGTATTTTTGTATACTGGTCTTTGTTTTTTTTTGCTTTTTACTCTGCATGATCCCCCTTGAAAAGCACCCCAGGGATCCTAATGTTGCAATAAATGTAGAAGTATGTGATGAATAATTTAATGATGGTGTTAGGCGATCAGAAAATTGCAACAATTAAAGATCTGCTTTTACTTATGACAAAAACATACACCCTTTAGTGCATATCCTGCCATCAGAAAGACGTGAGTGAGGCTAGAACACCAATGTCCTGTATAAACAAGGGAATGCACCTTCCATTTACTGGTTCAAGAGCCAAAACGTGGAAAAGGGATTTCTCAGATGCTTATGAGCACTGGTGGAAAATGCACTTGCTGTACGCATCATCCCAGCCAAGTATTTATGCATGGCTTCCTTCTTTTCAATTGGTTTTAGATGCCAGAAACTGTGTAAAGCTGGCCATACACCTTACAATTATCTGCAGATAATTGTAAGGTGTATGGGCACCTTTAGTCATTTTCATTGAGAAATAAGTGCCTTGATTGCCCCGTAGGAGAATATATATAGATTAAAAGGTATTTTTTGCACTAATAAAGATACTGTATAATAGAATGCTTTCAATTGTATATTTAACAGATCAATAGAGAACAAATTAGAAGGGATTACTGTCAGGGTTTACATTCATTTTAAATTGTATGTGTAGTAAAATCTTTTTTTTTTTTTAAAGTTTTGGATAGAATAGGGGAAGATTAGAAGCCTCGTCATGTTTTTATTGCTGTCTGTGCCAGAGTTTGTACAAAATAAAAAAAAAACATATATCCACAATATGCTCAAAGTCATATAGTTGAACAAAGTCTGTCTATTTGCACAATCACCCTGCGCTTATGCCCTTCATATATAAAAGTTCTTTTATATATTCATCTTTCAACATAATATACCAGTCGAACGACTATAGTACTCAGACAATTTGTGCTATATGTACCTTCTGCAAAGATACAAAGTGACATAAATTGCATACCATCAGACTGCCACATCTTCATCTCTCTGTTTTATATATACATACATACTGTACATACATACATTTCCAATTGATTGAAAATCATTGGAGAGCGCTGTGTGTCAATAATGAACCAATATTTTAAAATCTGCTGTCTTCATTAACATCATACCTGGTGAACCTGTCATGTTCAGGTGCTTCCTGTTATAGGGTTTCCCTGGCCCCCAACTGTGATCTTGCATTGTCACCTTGCCACATGGGCTTCTGATGGATACTACAAGCAGCCGCTTCAATACACTGTACATTCGGCTGGCAAAGTCACTGTTATCACCATCAGGGAACCTTCCCTAAGAAATGCCACAAAGTCATTACTCGAGTATATGCAGGCAGGTAGTGGCCGCAAAGAGGCTTTATCGGCAGCCTCCTCAGTAGCAGAAGACGATACAAAGAGCCACCCATGGCTTGAATTTCTGCTCATTCAGCAGAAAGCCATCTATAGCCAACTTAAGGGGTTTACACAGAAAGCAGTGGTCAGTGGTATGGCCGTACCATAACCATACCTCTACTTGTAAGAAGATGTTATTGGAAGAAAACAGAATGATTGGCCTTCTTTACCACAGCACCTTAAAGTGTACTTGTACCATCATGATAGTTGGCTGCACAAGCCATTTTTTTATTGTAATGCTTAAAAATATTTTTTTTGTACATTCTTGATATTCTTGTAAAAATATGTAGAAATAAAAAATTGCTACCTTGTAACCCTGACGATGCTGAAAGCATTCATTATAGAGTTGTGTGTAACGCCCACAGAAATGCCATTTCCTGCTCACCATTTTTCATGCACTTTTACTTACTCCAAATCTGAAACTGCTCATATGATTGTAGCCGATAATCCCTCCCACCTTGCAAACAGCATTTAGGAAGCACCCGGGATGCATGTGTCAGTTTTAAGAACTGCAGCAGGTAAATCTGTGCAATAACATTGATAAATCTTTGCAATGTGCATCATTTACAACAAGAAGAGGATTATTTGTTTCAACAAAAGTGGAGGTACCATCTAGTGCTAAACCAATACTTAAGATACATATACCTAAGAAAAATGAATAGATTATCTTTTCTGCCAAGTCAAAACAAGTAGACAAAATGATGCATAACATTGAATGCGATTTTTCTTTCCTTGGATTGCCTTTTGTATCTGGATACCATAAAGAAAACCCTCCACTGTTCTATTATTTCACTCCATGCAATTTGTGAGAGCAGTACAAAGTGTTTTGTGCTTACATAATACACAGATCTGGTGCTTGGTTATCACCTAGTAGAGGGTCAGTGCACATCTCCTGCGGTGCTCTACTTACATAACATGCGTGTGTGATCTTCCATCAATATTGCGCTTGCAGAAAATATTGCCATGTTGATTGCTGTGCTTATTAAACCTATCCTAGGTGAAAAACTATTATACTTGGATGGAAACTATTGTACTTTATCTGTATTAATAGTCACTTGTTTTTTTAATGATTTAAAGTGACATTAAACCCTCAGATTGTTTAACATAAAACAATACTGTAATGTGTGCCTTACTGTAATCCATGGTTGTTTCCCTTCTCTTTGCTGCTCTTCCTTTTAAATCTGTATCTGTTCTCATGCTGGGCAGAACTTCTGTTTTGGAGCAGACTGCCTTGTCTCAGGAATGGATACATGGTGTCTGTGTGAAGGTTCACAACCTGAGCCAGCACTACAGGAAGAGGCCCTGAGCTGCAAAGGGAAGTTCTCCCCAAGCATGAGAAGACATGAGGATTTAAAAGGAAGAGCAGCAAAGAGAAGGGAAACTACCATGGATTACAGTAAGGCACACATATTGTTTTATGTTAAAAAATCTGAGGGTTTAATGTCACTTTAAGGCCAAGAGATAAATGCTGTTCACATTCATAAAAATGTAGAAAGTGTTATTATAGATGTAATCCCAGACCTCTACAAATAATAGCTTTAGAGCATGTTTTTCAATCGTGGTGCTGTGGCAAACTGGTGTGCTGCTTAAGCTTATCAGGGGTGCTGCGGCAAAATTAAAACAACAATGTCCAAAGTGTTAGTGCCCAAAGAGTCAGTGCCGAAACTGTCAGTGTCCAACAATGTGGATTAAGCACAGCATCCATCCATTCCCACCTCTCTCCTCCTCACTTGCATTATCAAAATCTAAAGCAATGGCTGCTGTCAGTGTCTTTAGCGACCAATTAGGTCATTGGTTGCTTCGAAGCTGTCAGGCGGCTTTCACTGGGTAGTAGCTTGTGCAGCATTGTCAGGGGAAAGGCAACAAAGTATGCTGTGCTGGCCACCCACATTCAACGATGTCATTGGTTGCTAGGGAGTGAACAGGCATCTTGCAAGGCACCTGCCCTATCCCTAGCAACCAATGATGTCATTAGTCACTAGAGACACTGTCAGTGGCCACTGCTTAAGATTTATACTGCAAGTGAGCAGGGGAGAGGTGGGAACGGATGGAGGCTGTGCTCAATCCACATTCTTGGCAATCGACAATTTTCAGTTGTGTTATATAAAATAGGAGGGACCTTGGATGTCTAGCTCAATAAATAGGGTAGATTTTGAAAAATAAGCTTTGCTCCGCTTGCAGATCAGATCAGCTGAGATTTGTTAATCACTATTCATGGAACCCCTTAACGCACAGGACAAGTGGGAACCCAGCCTAAGTGAAGGAGGTTCCCTCTAAGTATACTAGGCTACAAGGGTTTTTGAAATGCAACAAAAACAAAACTCACTGGGAGGTTAGTTGGCCACTTTCCAAACTAGTCTTTCTGTTTGTATATCACTTTAGGTTCCTTCAGTGCCAGGTAGAGATGAGCTGAGCTTCTCTGAACCTGGAGACTACATGGGGCCACCTGCTTAATCAGCTGCGGGCCGGGGCATTCCCTGCACTCCAGCTGCACATAAACAAAAGGTTGGGTTGCTTGTGCTAATGTCAGTGACCTTAAATGGTCACAAAAGGTCAATAACATCACTGCATCCCACCTCATTGCTTACATTGTGGGAATTCCCAAACTGCAGAAGATTGGGCAGCAGCGGAAGGAGCTTCCTTATGTGTTTCGAGGAAATCACTTCTGTGAGTGAGGAGCTCCTTCCATGTTAGGAGGAGCTCAGGTTCAGATTGGGTTTGGTCTAAACCCGAGCTCATCCCTAGTGCCAGGAACTGATGTGAATGGTTCAGTGTTTGCTGTGCAGTATATAAATCAGTAAGATAAATAGGAGGAACAGTATAAGTAGTAGCCCAGGACTGATAGCTCTAAGGGAGTCCAAACCCTATACCTACAAATCCATTGGTCTACTTATTGTCTTTAGAATTGGTTGCAGTATAGAGCCTGGAGTGCATGCAGTGAATTTGGGGACATGTTCTCATAACTGAATGTATTAACATTCAAATACTTTTTTTCAATACTTTGGGGTCTATTCACCAAGCTGCCGAGGGCAGCCGAGTGAATGACCGCTCTGAAGTGAGCCGAACACTGTTCGGCTATTCACTTCAGGCGGGTACGCGTACATCGGCTGAAATCAGCCGTACATCGGCTTGCTTCGAGTGGCTTCGGGGCAGCCGAACATGCTCAGCATGTTCGGCCGACCCGAAGTGCAGAAGGAGTTCAACTCAGCCGATCCAACATCTGGATCAGCTGAGCCGAACCTCCGGCAGGCTTCTCACTGCTATTCAATTCGGTTCTACTGAACCGAAGGGGTCCTGGGCCCGAAGCTAGCCGAAGGATCGGCCGAAGCTACGGCACTCGCCGATACCGAAAGTCCCATTGAGGAAACCGGCCAGGTGACGAGGAAGCATGGAGTCAGCTTTCTGGCCAATCAGGAAGCCGGGGGTGGGTAATGACTCGATGTCCGGCTTTCTGATTGGCCAGCTTCCCGACCAATCAGGAAGTCGGGTGACGAGTCATTCCCCGACCCCGGCTTCCGGATTGGCAGGGAAGCCAGCTCAATGCTCCCTGGTGACGAGGAAGCATGGAGCCGGCTTCCCGGCTAATCAGGAAGCCAGGCGGTGTGTAATGACTCGCCACCCTGCTTCCTGATACCAGAAGTTCTGGGATAAGTATCAGGAGCATTTGGGCGCATACAAGTACTCGCACAAATACTCTGTACCGGCACCGATACTAGTATTGGTATCGGTGCATCCCTAGTTGTGTATCCTCTTGTGACAGGGCTTGTTGTTCACAGCAACACATTTTGTAGCAATGCGCATGACCACTGTGCTGATTTACTAACGCAGTTGAGAAACATTTACATTGTGTAAATATTTATTTAAATTAACCAGTCATACAGATGAAATAAAACACGTATTTGCTTTTTACACGATTGGATAGCTGAAGTGAATATTCACATAACTTATTTTTCGCTCCATAAGACGCACTTTTTTCCCCCCAGGTATATGGAGCGAATACCTATCACCCGACGTCCGGGACATTCAGTTTCGGCTGCCGGGCGAGTAGTTTATTTTTGCACATTCAGCCCTGCTCCTGACAAGTAGAGCTGAATGTACAGTGGGAGCCGCTGCTCGTTTAATACAAGGGATCTAATTAGATCCCTTGTATTAAATTGAGAGGTGGCGATTGTGTCGATGTGGCGATGTGAGTATTCTCTACTTCTTTCATGCTGCCGCTTCATGCCCGGGGGATCGGAGGAAGACGAGGAGGGTTCCGTCGCGGTGTGGGTAAGACCCGAAAGTCGCTTTAATCAGCCTCGAGGCCCGTCGCCGCACGGAGCTCTAGCAAGAAGCGTCCATGCAGCGCGCCAGCAAGCCACACCCCTATTCTCTACTTCTTTAATAAATCAGGCGTATATGTTTTTACATGTGTTGCACTGTGGTTTCGAAGGGACATATCAAAGAGAGCTGAATGGGACCAGCAACAAAAATGCAGCATGCAGGACTTTTTCTTAACATACTGCAATGCGTTGCGACAGTGGGAACTAGTTCTGCAGACAACAAATGATTTTAATTTGTCCATGCACTTCGCCTGCATTGTAAAAGACTGCACAATGTGTGGCAGCTTAGCCGGTGTGAGCAAACCCTTACACTTAAAAAACGTCAAAATGCTAATTCTGTTTTTTGGGGAGGTTAATATGCTGTACAGGTGAATTTGTGACATGCAGGTCAATGTGATTATGAGAAAAGCCAAGCATTTTCAAGGAGTTGATTGTACAATCCTGCCAGCTCCTTCTAACATTCAGCCCCTTGCTGCAGCTTCGCAGTCACATGGCATTGTGCCAAACAGTGTGATCAAGAAGAGCCTGCTGGATTTTCCATATGAAATAATACATATTAGAAAGCTTCGTCTGTATCATTTGTGTGTTCATTGGTAGCTCGTATATTTTTATCAGTATAAGCAACATACTGCTTTCTTTGTGGGATTTCTTTTTTCTTTTCCATTTTATTATACAGGTACTGCAAAAAAACACAAGACATACTGACATTTGTATCAATAGATGTACTCCATTTGATGCAGTCTGCTGCAGAAACACAATGTTTATTCCCCATACAGTAAAGTGAACCTGTGCAATAATAAAGCCATCATCCTCCACTCAAAATATAATTCATATTTTTTCTAGAGGTCTTTAAAGGAGAATTATGAGGTGCGTGATTTCCAATCAGCCTCATAATCTGAGCCGACCTGTGACAATGAAACTGTCACAGGTCGGCTCAGTAGATCGGGGAGTGAGCGAACACATACTGTCGCTTGCTCACTTCTCGATTTATCCCTGCAGAGAGCCGTGACGGTCACTCACGGCTCCCTGCAGGGATTCCCCACCCCTCCCCTGTCCGATCCTCCAGCGCTGACTGGCGAAACGGACGGGGGAGGGGGCGGGCACAACTGACTCTGCCTCTGGATTGGCAGAGCAAGCGGTCAATCCCGCAGCTGGGTGGATCCAGACAGTATTGTCGGGATCCGTCCTGGCTGCGGCGTCTCAGTTTATCGCGAGCTGCAGCCCGCGGTATACTGAGCTTTGGGTCACGGGAGAACGCTAGTTTGTGTTCTCCCGTGACCCTTAAGAGAACTATGTGGAAAAGTCCTGACCCCATAGTTCTCCTTTAAGGGAGGTTTGGGGAAAAATGACTTGAGACAAAGAATAATTACTTTTGGTCTATATCAGGGGCAGCTAAACTGCAGCCCTCCAGCTGTGGTGAAACAACAAATGCCATCATGCCTCGGCCTATGGAGGTCATGCCTGTGGCTGTCAGAGTCTTGCAATGCCTTATGGGGCTTGTAGTTCCTCAGCAGCTGGAGGGACGAAGTTTGACTACCCCTGGTCTATATTATTATTTATTTATTACAGGTAGTTATAAGGCGCCAACAATTTACGCAGCACTTTACATAGTTGCACATTCACTTCAGTCCCTGCCCTCAGGCCCATTCACACCACCTCCAGATCAGACCAGATTGTTTCTGGACATAAAATGCACCCCACTGTTTCCCTATGCTCTCCTTGGCCTCAGTTCACACCATCACAGTCAGTTCCAGACCAGACCAGAAAAATACTATGTGTCGCCTTTTGTCGGGTCTAGAACGCACTGGAACACGCACAAACGTGTCAAAAAGGCATCAAAAACGCAACAGAGCCCACCGGAACGCAACGCAATGGAAAAAAACACTTTTGGCTGGTTTGGATGATCTCATCACCACTGGACTTCCTGCTTCTGTGGAGAGATAGATTTGTGAATATAGGAACCATGATGGCTGAAGTGGACACCGAATTCATTGTATGATCAGAGGCATGGGCAATATAAAAACAATAATTGGAAGATGGACAAGTGGGGAGGCATTGCTGCCCAGGTTGTCCCTGGCTATGATCATTTGAGCAGCTCTGAAAAGAACAACTGTGGTAAGTTCATGTCTCTTATGTGCAAGCATTGTGCTGCTCTTTTCCTGGCTATCTGTAGATCTTGCAGTGGTCCCCCAGCAAGACCTAAAATTGAACGCATTAAAAATGCATCAAAAACGCGGCAAAACGCAACACAGTGCATTCCAGATCTGGTCCAGAAAATGGTGTAAACCTGCCCTTAAGGATCTTACAATGTAGGGTCCCATCATAAGGCCGCTATGCATACATACATGGCCGATTTAAGCTGGCCATACACCTTGCGATGATCGTTCGATTTCTTTTCGTGCCCTCATTGAATCGTTTTTCGTTGATCGACAAAACATATTTTCGTTTGAGCATGTTCGTGTTGATTTTCGGATGATATCAATTTTCACCAGCCTGACCGATTGAGGATATTCATCCAGTTATACAGTAATTCTGATCATTCACTTCCTATCAACTGGCCGATTATCTACGAAAACCTGATCATGTTTGATTTCCGAACGATAAAATCGCAAGGTGTACAGACAACTAAACCTACCAGCTAAAGTGTTGTAAGCACAACAAGCCCTGATCAGACCGAGCACAGCCCTGGTGAGACTGCATACAGCCTACTGACACCCTGCACAGCCCTGTTGAGCAACAAAGACTATGTAGCTTCATATTATTCTGTATTGCTGTATACTGTTTTGCTGTGATTTGTAGTACTCTATAGCTGATGATATTCTGCATTGCTGTATAATGTATTGCTGGGTTGCAGCTGCAACTGGGCCCTGGCACACCACCACTCTCTTAAATTCAAAGAAATTCTGTATCAAAGAAAAAGTTAGTTTAACTCTTGGCGCTAGATGGTTGCCGTCACACAATCCAGAAGTAGTCGTTCTTTCTTTCACACACTTCAGGGGAGGGAGGGGGCTGCTCATCAGAAGACTCTGGGGTTCCCGTCATATACATAGAAGATAAAAACAACAAAGCATTGCCTCCATGTGTAAAAACTGTTTTAATAGAACAGTAAACCAGGGTTATAAGGACTCACAATTATACATCTCAACACGCTTGTCAAAGAAGCTACAAATTCAGTGTCCAAGGAATGTTCCGCTCCAACTGTGTAATAAAAAAGAACCTCAGGTGATTCTGCGGAAGGGGGCGTGCCCCTAAAACACGTAAATACAGCCTAAGCAACCGGTGGTCATTGACAGACAGCAGGGAAAGGTTTACTCTGTAAATCTTTCCGGGAGAAAATTTGGCTGGGAGCCACTATCTAATAGCGGGAGACTCCCGGAACGTCCGGGAGAGTTGGAATTTCTGTATTGTACAACAGTTACTGGCTTCACAGTAGTCACAGTGTCACAGAGCATGTTATGAAAGTAATTGTCACCTTGACACCTGCTGATTTCCATTGATCTCTTTCCTGAGCCTAAGAAGAACAGTGCTTAAAAAGAGAGTGCAGTACATGCAGGCAGTGCAAGAGAGTTGAACATTGAGTCATGTAGGATTGAACGACAGTGATAATAATCTCTGAGTGCCAGAAGTCTGTGCTATTTATTTTTCCCATTATTTTGAGAAAATCTCTGCAATAAACTTGTCTGTGGTTTCATAATGTCTACAGAAAAGGAAACAGGTATTTTTGGTATGTTTGCCATGCTGCTGATTCTGGAGGGCAGATAATAGAACATATGAACGAGGTGTTTTTTTACACACTTGTTCTTGTTGGGAGATGTGCCTGTTTGTGGTGTCCCTTGGAGCTTGTGCACGTCTTACAAACTTTGCACCTAACTGCTGTCAATTGGTTTTATGATCATATCAGTGCTTGCTCTATAAGTCTGTCAGCAGTGCCCCCATTGAGGGTCTGTACCACTAAGAATCTGTGGTATAGATTACATGATGTACTTAAAGTGTATCTAAAGTTGCAGTACCTTTCTTGCTCACATGGTAAGTCATGAATCTTCTGATTTGTAGATATACTTTTTGGGTCTTGCACTTCCTTTGTGACTTCTCCATGGTTTCCCTGTATGTCTAGCGTAGCCACCCTCCTCAGTGCATTCTTGTAGTGGCCTATGTGTGGATGCAGCCAGTGCTGGCACATAAAGCATCCCCCAAGCTGCTACTCCTATAGGATTGGATAAATCATGCATGCGCATTACACGCATCATTGAACTCTGGTACAAGGCCTCCAGGGATATTTAGTCTGAGAGCACAGCAGGACAGAATCAGTAAAAATGAAAATCCACTTTTAATGCTCCTTAAGCATGATATAAGGTGGGCCTTTATTCTTTTCTTTTTTTCAGAAAGAAAACAAAACAAACAAACAAAAAAAGACAGGATTTTAACTGTTCTGTAGTCTATACAAAACGTTTTGACTGTAAATACACTAACATACAGAACAATAAGGAAAGTTTAATAACCCCCTGCAACCTCTCATTTATGTACTACTCTAAAAATATACTCGAAATATATGCTCCTTTGCTGGGGCTTAACTTTTGCAATAGAACAATTTAGGTTTTTAGAGATATTTTCTCCAAAAGAAAAAATCCAGTTGGAAGATATCCCTGAATCTCGTGACTCTGAACCTATCACTTTAAACTTTACCAGCTAATCCCTGGTAATCAACATACCTTGAAAGGTACTTTGCCTAACATTTGTGATCTAGGCATGTGAAAATGACCAAATCACTCTGAACCACTATTATTAGTATTATTATTATAAAGGATTTATATAGCGCCAACAGTTTGCACAGTGTTTTACAATATAGGGAAGGCATTACAATTACAATAGGATTCAAGACAAGATGTAAGGAGTAAAACCCCTAAAAGTGAATTAAAGAGATAAATATTCATGTAAATTGGCACATTTTTATGGCTGTATGGTAAATGAAAAATTGAAATATATCAATGGCAACACACTGCAACATACCGCTTTTATATTGAGGATTATAATAAATGATAATCAAGCAGACTGCAAATAGTGGTAAAGGATGTGAATAGCACCAAAGCAATGAGGTGCGTCACCTCAATGTGCACCCAGTAGCTGCCGAGTTTGGGATTTTGGAGTATTTTAAAGGTCTAATGACACAACCCTTACAGATTAACAGTGTAAAGGTGCTGGATAAAACTGGTCATGGTGGCAGGACATGCAGGTACTAGGGAAGTCCACAGAGTGTGTTCAAAATGTAAGAATGTTTAAACTTCCAATATCTCCCTTTATGTGCACCTGTATTCAGTACAGATTAGGTGAAGCAGTATAACATCTCAGCAGTAGACACCTCTGCCTACTTTTACCTTTCCACCTCTGCACAACGCTATAATCTGTCTTCAGAACAACCTGAAATATATATATTTTTAATATTTTAAAATATTTAAAAAATATAATGGGCTAGCCAACAGGAGCTCTGTTCACATCTGAGCATTATGTCACTTGTAGCAAAATGCCGGTAGCTATAAAAAATACAAGAGCTGCTTTTGGAGCAAAGTCAAGTGTTTTGGCCCAATAGACTTAAATAGGAGCGCCTAAAAAATGTGTGAAAAACGCGCATAACGGCTAGTAAATAGCTTTGCATTGGCTAAAAAAGTGAAATAAAACACTGAAGCTTGAAATGCTTGCAAATATGCCTGTACAAACGCTAAAAACACACTTTAAAACACACCCATTGATGTTCCGCTCAAGTGTGAATGGAGCCTTACATTTCAATTTTATCAAAAGTTTAAATGTTACATTTTCCGAATCTCTATTGTGTAAAGCTTTCACGTTATATTTTCAAATTATATTCTTTATTTCTTAATGAACAAAGATAACTAACAGGGTTGACTTAGTTATGGATGGAATGGTGAGGGCTTTTAGAGCCACTGGCAGGTGTTCACTGATGTGTGTCCCAACTAGGAAGATTCAGCCTCTCTATTTTTCCTGGCGACCATTGTCTACATTTTGAGTTGTCACGGGAATAGAGGGGGAATCTGGCAAATTTGACATTTGTTGCGGTGACAGCTTGCTAGGAGTATGTTTCCATTACTTTCCTCTGACTTTCTTGTGTGTCTATAGGTAATTAAAATGACACTAAACTCAGGAGATAAATCTTAAAAATGCATTCAAGTACCTGAACTATTATGTATCTTATTTGTGTAGTGAAGGACATTGCCAGCATGAATTCAGAGATGATTTGAGTTATGCACTAATAAACTACATTTTTGTTAATAGTTAAGGTACTTAAATGCAGTTTTAAGATTTAACTCCTGAGTTTAATGTAACTTTAGGTAAAGGTAAAGCTCCCCAATGGGGCACAGATGGCAAAAAAGGAAATTGACAGCAGATTTAACTCTTCATTAATTATCCAAAACTCTTTGGATATACTTTAAAGCTCTGACACTATTTGCTCTCAACTCTTCAATGGCAATCTTACTAGGTTTTTCATGTATTTCAAGGATGAGAAAAAGAGTTAAAAGAAAACTTTTAACTTGTGGGTCAAAGGAGTACATTTACTAATGTACTCCTGTGACCCAAACTCAGCATATAGTGGACTACTGTCTGCTATTTGCTGACAGTGCAAGCCGCACTGCAGCCAGGAAAGATCCCGACAATATTGTTGGGATCCACCCTGCTGCCTGATTGACAGCTGGCTCTGCCTCTCTAGAGCCAGCTGTGCTCGTCCCCTACCCTGTCTGTTCCTCCAATGAGCACTGGAGAAACAGAGAGGGGGAATCCCAGCAGTGTGTGGTGACTGACAGTTGCGGTGACTCACAGTGGTGACTGACACTACTCTCTGCAGGGAGAAGCCATGAGATGAGGTATCAGCGGTCTGTGAATGCTCAACTCTCAACTCTTGATCTATAGAGCCAGCGTGTGACACTGGCAGTGCCATGCACTGGCTGTAAGCATTGGGGAGAGTACATTATACACTCCCAATACTTCTTTAAAATCCCCAACTGGGTGCTAAGATAAAATATCTCGGGTTCTTGCTGCAGACTGACCATTAAACTATCCAGTAATTTCTAGAATTGTTCATTTTGGTTGAAATAGGTAGTCTATGCCCAACAAAAATCTTTCAATATATATAGTGACTTAATTACCATACTTAGTGCCATTAGGGTGAGTTTAAGGTAGAACCCCTGAAGTGTAGAAGAACAGATGTCCCCATTGGAAGATTCCCCCTCTATTACTGTTGAAAATCATTGCTCCATTGGTCATCGTGGCAAGCATAATTATGATTTTCCTCCCACTTTCTGTCCTGATGATAGTAGTCACCATGGTAAATAGTGAGGGGGTATCTACCTTAAAAAAAACAACAGAGTATCTAAATACAGAGCTTCTACCCTTTTTCCTTCAGCAAAAACAGAAAAAAAAACGTTTACCTTGAGTTCTAGTTTTTTTTAAGGGTATACATCTGTATATGTTGGAATATCTCAAGCCTCTGTTAACATCTATGTGATGCGGGGGCATGTGCAGTGCCATTATTCCTTAATGGCACCTCAGCGCACCTACCCATCGCATGTGCATTGTATTGCACCACATTGCATGGTAATCTATTACCATGCTATGTGGTGTGATGTGATTAAAAAAAAAAGATGCATGCACCTCTTTCAGTGTGATTTAGCTGCTGTAGGCAACCCATTCAAATTAATGGGCTGCCTATCCCAGCGCACCCCAAGCACACCCTACAGCACCCTGCGATGTTGCATCGCAGAGGTGTGAATCAGTGCTAAGAGTTACTGGCTGCCGGTGTTTTGTCTCACTTTTCTGACTAAAACTTTAGCCAATAAGGGATTACTCATTGCTAGGAGTCTTTTACTCCTTATACTCCTATTATAAATTGCAGCTTAAAGAGGAACTCCAGGATTTTTTCAAATTAACACTTGCAGTGCGGATCTAACCTGCTCTATAAACAGCATGCTCTTAACTTCAAAAGGGTTAGAGGAGCCTGCAAGTATGTGAAAAGGAGGCAAGAGATTATCAATGCTGAAAAAAACATTTTTTTTTAAGCCTTGACTATTATAAATAAGAGTAACAATATGTACAAAGACAGTGCATAGTACCTTTAAGAAACTGATCCTTTGGACATATAGATGCAAACTATGTGGTTGATTTTATGAACCATTCACACAACAAACAGCTCTGCAATGAGATTGCAGTGCATTATGACCACTAGATGGAATTGAGTAGTATAGGAAATTCCCATGCTCCTTTGCTCAAAGCCTTAATATATATATATATATATATATTAAGGCTTTATATATACATATATTATACGGTACATATACAAAATGTGAAGCAATCACATGACCGGTTGCGCCTAATTAACCTATTCATCATTGTGCCACTAGTACCAATAGTGAGAAACCGCTAAATACATATGTAAATAGTCTGTATAGTGTAAATATCTATATCACACTTGATCCAACTCCCCATTTGTTTGCATGCATTTAAATACTAACAGGTTATCTTGATAAAGGGGAACAGTGAAGGGGTTACACTTTCCAGTTTGGTGACTTGTACTTGTAGTTCATAAGTAGCTATAGTAGCACAGCCTGCTTGTCCATAATTTGTTTTTGGTAATCTCTTAATTCAGATATATTAGAAAACATAGAAGTCAATATTGTTTAATAATTGAGTAACCTTTCAGTGACCTTTGGGCAGCTGATCAATCTTGGTGTTCTTCGTGTTGTAGAAATGAAAAGAGTCACAACTGGACTCAATGTCTCATCTGGTAGACACAAAGGTCATAGACAAGTGTTTACAGTCAAGTCAGCTATATGTGGTACAGATAAGTGGTATAACAAGTAAAAAGCAGTAGGGACCCCCACCCTAGGGAACACACACTGACGTATGTTTTATACACAAAACGTCATACCTCTGCTTCCTGTGGGAGTAAAGATCAACTGCATCAAGGACACTAACAAATACAAAATAAAATATTCACATTGCATCATTCATAAGTTAAATGCACAGTAAACAATCATTATATTGGGAGTGCAGAGGTTATGAAAATGTATCTTGAAGAATATATTACTCAAAGTTGTTTTAATATAAAAGAGAACCAGTCAAGAATGGGCATTTGTAATAATGTGAATTTTCACATTTAAATAATAAAAACGTGTTCAAACACAATGTCAAGCTGGTCAAACGCAGCCTCTTAACTGTCATGAATGCTACTCCATTAAAGTGAATCCGTAGCCATACTATTTTTTATAGTTTTGGATAGAATGTGGAAAACGTAGAACCTCTCTCAGATTTTACTGCCATCCAGGGATTTCCCCTCACTTTCTATTCTAGAAACAAGGTTTTACCTAACTGCAGGTGAGGAAAAGTCTTCAACGGGGAGACTGACAACAATAAAAAGCTGACAAAGGTTCTAGCATTCCCCACTTAAAGGAGAACTATGAGATGAGGGATTTCCACTCACCTCATAGTTCTAAGCCGACCTGTGACAATGAGACTGTCACAGGTCGGCTCAGTAGATCGGGAGGTGAGCGAACACATACCAGCGTTCGCTCACCTCTCGATCCTGTCACGGCTCTCTGCCGTGACATGGGGAGGGGCTGGATTCCTCTCTCCCCGCTCCGATCTGCCAGCGCTGACTGGCGGAACGGACGGGGGAGGGGGGCGGGTACAGCTGGCAGAGCCAGCTGTCAGTCACGCAGCTGGGCGGATCCCGTCATCTACGTCGGGATCCACTCCAGGTGCGTCGTCTCAGTATACCGCGAGCTGTGGCTCGCGGTATACTGAGCTTAGGGTAACGGGAGGACGCCAGTTTGTGTCCTCCCGTTACCCTAAGGAGAACTATGGGGAAAAACACTGACCCCATAGTTCTCCTTTAACATATAAAAAGCATTTTTACTTCTTTCTTTTTGTTGCTGTTGTATAGTGTATAGCTTCACTCACTTCCTGTCTGGTGAAAAGGTGTCCCCGGGACAGTAAATAAGAGGAAAGCTCTCAAACAGATCCGCGGACAGCAGTAAGGCAGTAAAACCTGACAGCAGTTCTAATTCTTCCCCACTCTACCCAAAACTAAAAAGCAAATTTTGGCTATAGATAAACTTTAAGGTCAGTGGGAATTTGTTGGTCTACGTTTGACTGGCATTTCAAATGCATATCAAAGGCAGGACAACAATGTCCTAACCCTGTATATAAATAAAACCCCAATCTACCCCATTACTTTTTTTAGAAGGCACCTTCTGGCACCTTTCCTTACCTTCCTTCTGGCAGCTGCCCCAGTTGCAGCCCCTGTAAAGATCTTATGCAGATACTGAGCATACTGTATAGTCAGGGCTTGGAGTCAGCTTTCCCCCCACCTCACATATGAGAGCATTCAAGCCTGGTGACTAGAACCTTAGCAGTATATTGTATACTTCGGCCCTTAACCTGGAAGTATCAGGATAGCAGTGCAACAACAGTGAGGAAAACAGTGTTGAGGTCACTAAATCTCCTGAGACCAACAGTCAGAGCCAGCAGTACCTTAGCTCTTATACTGCAGATATACAGCTATGAGGGTGTAGCAAACTCAGATGCACGGTAGACTTTTCAGGATACTTTTTAGACACAATTAACATTCCTACACTTTCCCTTTATCATAGCAAATCTACTCTTTTTTGAGTTTAATTCCACTTTAATGTCTCTCTGAGCCCCATGGAGGTTGTCTTCTCCCGCTTCACTGGACCCAGTGCTGAAGAGATACATTCTGTGTAGACTGCTGAAGGAATGCAAACTAAGAAAGCGTTTCACTTTCTTTTATATAATCCTGCTAAGATCTTTCTTACTTTACAGTTTAAAGGATAAGTGCACTTTAACACAAAGTACACGTATTCTTTTTATCCCCCACCTCTGATCTCAATGATCCCGCCCTCCTCTGACAATCTGTACTTACCAAGATCCAATGGACACAGTTCCCCTATTGTTTACATCCAGCATTACAATGCTCCCTCTGCTGGCTGCACCTGCACATTACAGCCCTATAGACTTTTATGGGGCCGTCTCCCAGGAAGGCTGATGTGGCCAGGAGAGGAAAACTTGCAGTGCTTGATATCAAGAAGCAGCAGAGCAACGTATCTTGGCAAGTGTAGATTTGCAGACTATGTGGGTGGGATCATTTAGGTTGCATATCTATAGCCAGCACTGACCTGAGCTTGGAGATAAACAGTCAGTCATCCTGATACTGAGGGGGGAAGAGAGGCAGAGAATCCTGGACAAATAGCAATGCCTGAGAGATAAAACTGCACTGTTATTACAGTTCTAGAGTGGAGAGTTAGATCATTACAAATACCCCTATGATGATTGGGTTTTTTTAAACTGTCAGAAATTCCAATGTTTGATTGAATAATTAAAGCCATTATTATACATACATAAAGTGTGTGCCTATATATTTTATAACTATGTAGGGTGATATAATGGACGCCACTGTTCAGAATAGCATGGTGAATTTCATAATAAAGATATTGTTCACATTTTCTTTTTTGCATGCACAATATTTAAGTTTGTTTTTTATCTCACACTATGACGCTGTAAAAAAGTTTTTAATCCATGCTGTTTGCAACATTTTACTGATACTTTATATTAAATGTTTAATTTTCAGACAGAATAGAGCACATTTAACACTTAATGTAGTGATGATACCTGCCTTTCTTCAATATTATTGGCTACCGCTATTTACAGTATATTGGTCCCAGGGTTTATGGTCGTATCTTATCTCCACTTTTGCTTTATTAAACTGCATCATGCATGGCTATCAGGAGAGGGATTTTGGAGCTGATTTATCGAGTTTTGATATATTAAATAATGTCATATTAGCTTGTCTGATCTATGGAGAATTAGGAAATTTAGCCATCCTGGTTCATGATCTGTGTAAAGGTTTACTTGGAAAACAAATGCTTAATCACCTGCTTTTCACCCAGATTTGCTTATCACTAATTTGAAGAACTACAGTATGAAGTACTGATATTTATTTATCTTAGTTATATTGTGTATATACTGTGTGTATGTGTGTATATATATATATATATATAATATTTATTTATTTATTTATAATTGGTGATTAGGTATTGATTGGCCCTGAGTACCCCCCACCTCACATATGAGAGCATTCAAGCCTGGTGACTAGAACCTTAGCAGTATATTGTATACTTCGGCCCTTAACCTGGAAGTATCAGGATAGCAGTGCAACAACAGTGAGGAAAACAGTGTTGAGGTCACTAAATCTCCTGAGACCAACAGTCAGAGCCAGCAGTACCTTAGCTCTTATACTGCAGATATACAGCTATGAGGGTGTAGCAAACTCAGATGCACGGTAGACTTTTCAGGATACTTTTTAGACACAATTAACATTCCTACACTTTCCCTTTATCATAGCAAATCTACTCTTTTTTGAGTTTAATTCCACTTTAATGTCTCTCTGAGCCCCATGGAGGTTGTCTTCTCCCGCTTCACTGGACCCAGTGCTGAAGAGATACATTCTGTGTAGACTGCTGAAGGAATGCAAACTAAGAAAGCGTTTCACTTTCTTTTATATAATCCTGCTAAGATCTTTCTTACTTTACAGTTTAAAGGATAAGTGCACTTTAACACAAAGTACACGTATTCTTTTTATCCCCCACCTCTGATCTCAATGATCCCGCCCTCCTCTGACAATCTGTACTTACCAAGATCCAATGGACACAGTTCCCCTATTGTTTACATCCAGCATTACAATGCTCCCTCTGCTGGCTGCACCTGCACATTACAGCCCTATAGACTTTTATGGGGCCGTCTCCCAGGAAGGCTGATGTGGCCAGGAGAGGAAAACTTGCAGTGCTTGATATCAAGAAGCAGCAGAGCAACGTATCTTGGCAAGTGTAGATTTGCAGACTATGTGGGTGGGATCATTTAGGTTGCATATCTATAGCCAGCACTGACCTGAGCTTGGAGATAAACAGTCAGTCATCCTGATACTGAGGGGGGAAGAGAGGCAGAGAATCCTGGACAAATAGCAATGCCTGAGAGATAAAACTGCACTGTTATTACAGTTCTAGAGTGGAGAGTTAGATCATTACAAATACCCCTATGATGATTGGGTTTTTTTAAACTGTCAGAAATTCCAATGTTTGATTGAATAATTAAAGCCATTATTATACATACATAAAGTGTGTGCCTATATATTTTATAACTATGTAGGGTGATATAATGGACGCCACTGTTCAGAATAGCATGGTGAATTTCATAATAAAGATATTGTTCACATTTTCTTTTTTGCATGCACAATATTTAAGTTTGTTTTTTATCTCACACTATGACGCTGTAAAAAAGTTTTTAATCCATGCTGTTTGCAACATTTTACTGATACTTTATATTAAATGTTTAATTTTCAGACAGAATAGAGCACATTTAACACTTAATGTAGTGATGATACCTGCCTTTCTTCAATATTATTGGCTACCGCTATTTACAGTATATTGGTCCCAGGGTTTATGGTCGTATCTTATCTCCACTTTTGCTTTATTAAACTGCATCATGCATGGCTATCAGGAGAGGGATTTTGGAGCTGATTTATCGAGTTTTGATATATTAAATAATGTCATATTAGCTTGTCTGATCTATGGAGAATTAGGAAATTTAGCCATCCTGGTTCATGATCTGTGTAAAGGTTTACTTGGAAAACAAATGCTTAATCACCTGCTTTTCACCCAGATTTGCTTATCACTAATTTGAAGAACTACAGTATGAAGTACTGATATTTATTTATCTTAGTTATATTGTGTATATACTGTGTGTATGTGTGTATATATATATATATATATAATATTTATTTATTTATTTATAATTGGTGATTAGGTATTGATTGGCCCTGAGTTTTTTTTGCCATCAAGTCATACAATCTAATGTGACAACCTATTTACACCTTGTATAAGTGTAAAACTTTTTTTTTGTTTTGCAAGTTTATTTTGGTTTTAATGAAACGAAGATCAATTACAACAGAGTTGTCATATAGTGTAAAACGTTTTGATAACAACTTCTTCATAGCTCCAAAACTGTTGAAGGGTACAACATGAGAAGGGGATACGTAGGGTTGATCAATGAACATATCCATTTGTTCAGATCCTCACTCTTTGATTGTAACACATCTTGCTTTGCTGTTAGCATCACAAGGTTGCAGGTCTAAATTACCACTACATATATGCTTTTAAATTGTTATTATTGCTTGTTCTAAATAAACAAATATTCTTAATTGCCAGAATATTACTTTGAGGGCATAGTTATAACTCCTTCCTGTAGTTATTGAGCATAAAGTAACTGACCCATATGGAATAGAAATATAGTGAAACAGTTGGTACCACAGTGCCATCCTGTGGACAAAGTAGAAAGTACATACTTTTTTTTGAAGGCCCAAGAAATATTATCAGAGTTTTCAATCTAGGACAAAATAGCTGATTTAGAACAATTCTCCAATTCAGCTAACGTTCCAGTTCAGCTATGTTGTCCTAGATTGTTCACTTCTCTGCCTTCTCCAAACTCTTCTCCCTTTAGTGAATAACTCTGCATATGTTTCACTTAATATCTTTGACAAGCATATAACTCTAATTGTTTTGCCATATCTACTTGCAAAGTCATAAAAAATGTATTATCGAGTATATGTTCTATGTAGGGCTGTTTGGTTGTTTGGGCACTTTGCAGGTATTCTGCAAGTGGTTCTAATTTTACATATTGTTAGTTCAGTATGCAACTAAGCAACAATACAAAAAATTACTTTAAAGTGAATGTCCATGGAAACATTTTTTTTGTTAATTTTAGGGAGGAGTTACAACATAGATTATGTGAGGTATCTATTAAGATCTGTTTTCCTCGGGGGCGGGGTTCCGTTTTCCCAAACAGAAATACAAATGTCAACAAAAACATAACGGATGTTTTAATCCCTCCCCACACTACTGAAAAGGGTTTTTTTAGTTTTTTTTTTGCTGTTTGCATCCGTGTCAGAGAGATTTCCCTCAAGTTTTGTCTCCGTTACCAGAAGTACAGGGATACACATAAATACACTTAGAAATAGAAAACCAACATTCCTTACTCTCAAAAGCTTTGTTGTATACATATACAGAAGGGAATTTATCAAAACTGGAGTAGACAAAAACCAGAGCAGCTGTGCAAGGCAACCAATCAGCTTCTCTTTTTCATTTTCATATCTTAACTGAACAAACTGAAGAGAGAAGCTGATTGGCTGCCTTGCACAGCTGCTCCAGTTTTTGTCTGCTGCAGTTTTGATAAATTCCCCCCACAGTATATCAACCATAACAGTATGACCACTGAGAGGTGGAGTGAGTAACAACGATTACCTAATTCCAATGGCACCTGGAAGTGGGTGGAATATATTAGTCAGTAAGAGAACATTATTTCCCAAGTTGATGTGTTGGAAGCAGAAAAAAATGAGCAAGCTTAACAATTTAAGCGACTTTGACAAATTGTGATGGCTGGATGACTGCGTCAGAGCCATCTCCAAAATTGCAGATCTCGTGAGATGTTCCCAGTCTGCAGTGGTCAGGACCTACCAAATATGGTCCAAGGAAGGAAAACCGGTGAAACTGACAACAGGGTGATAAGTAGCCAAGGCTCATTGATGCTTGTGGGGACCGAAGGCTGGACCATGTAGTACAATCCAATAGAAGAGCTACTGTAGCTGAAATTGCTGAAAGAGTTAAAGGAATGTTTTTATTAACCCTTGCAGTGGGGCTATCCCAGCACTACAAGGGTTAAATGTCTAGGTGCTAAAATAACAAAATTATACTCACCCAAAGCTCTGAGTCGGCCAGCTGTCACAGCACTCCATCCAGCCTGTCTCCCCCCTCCCGGCATTATTGGGATCTTCTTCAACGTTCTCACATATATACACTGTGTATGGACACGATGGTTTATGGGACCTGAGACTGCTGCAGAGGAGGGGGAGAGATGTTGGAAGAACTGGTCTAAAAAGACGCTTCAGGGGAGTCTAACTCTTTTTTTTTTTTTAGTAGCCCCACTGCAAGGGTGAATACATTTTTCCTGGAGTTCTTCTTTAATGCTGGTTCCAATAGAAAGGTGTCTGAACACACAGTGCATAACAGTTTGTTGCGCATGGGGCTATGTAGTTGCAGACCGATCAGCCTACAATAGGCACGTGAGCATCAGAACTGGACCACGGAGCAATGGAAGAAGGTGGCCTTGTCTGATGAATCACTTTTTCTTGTACATCATGTGGATAGTCAGGTGTGTGTGTATCACTTACCTGGGGAAGAGATGGCACCAACATGCACTATGGGAAGAAGGCAAGGCGGCGTAGCCAGTGTGATACTTTGGGCAATGTTCTGTTGGGAAACCTTGGGTCCGGCCATTTATGTGGATGCTACGTTGACACTTACCACCTAAAGATTGTTACTGACCAAGTACTCCCCTTCAGTATTTCCTGATGACAGTGGCCTCTTTCAGTTGCATATTGTGCCCTGCCACACTGCAAAAATGGTTCAAGAAGTTTGAGGTTTTGACTTGGCCTCCAAATGCGACAGATCTCGATCCAATCGAGCATCTGTGGGATGTGCTGGAAAAACAAGTCCGATCCACGGGGGCCCCACCTTGCAACTTACAGGACTTAAAGGATCTGCTACTGATGGCTTGGTGCCACATACCAGAGCATACCTTTAGAGGTCTAGTCAAGTTCATGCCTCAATGGGTCAGAGCTGTTCTGGTGGCAAAAAGGGGGGCCTACACTAGTTATACGTGGGTAGTCATAATGGTTTTGTGTGTGTGTGTTTGTGTATATATATATATATATATATCTATATAGATATATATACTATATTGCCAAAAGTATTGGGACATCCCTTCAAATCATCACATTCTGGTGTTCCAAACACCTCCATGGCCACAGGTGTATAAAAGCAAGCACCTAGGAATGCAGACGCTTCTACAAACATTTGTGAAAGAATGGATCGCTCTCAGGAGCTCAGTGAATTAAAGCGTTGTCACCTGTGCAATAAGTCCATCCGTGAAATCTCCTTGCTACTACTGTCTACGGTCTACTGTTAGTGGGATTGTAACAAAGTGGAAGCAACTGGGAACAACAGCAACTCAGCCACAAAGTGGTAGGCCACATAAAATGACAGTGGGGCCAGCGCATGCTGAAGTGCACAGTGCGCAGAAGTCAACTGTCTGCAGAGTCAATAGCTACAGACCTCCAAACTTCATGTGGCCTTCAGATTGGCACAACAACAGTGCGTAGAGAGCTTCATAGATGACTTGCCTCCATCTGGGTTAACTATTGGGAAGATGGAGTTTGTCTAAGGGGCCTGGATCACTTTATAACAAAGGTATGGGCTGCGTCTGTCTATTCAGCACCTGGGAGGATGAACAGCTCCCAGAACAGAAACAAGGGCTAACGTAGGGTTAGACGGCATATGAGTTTTTTTTCCATCTCTAGACGTGAGGTTTCCCCAAGGGACTATCCAGCACTGTGACCTCTGCTGTAGAATATTACTTATTTTATTGCAGAAAGGGAAATATAAATCCTCCTGATAGAATGCTTGTAATAAAACAATCCACAAGGAGAGTCTTGTCTCTCAATAAGAGGCTTATGATTGAAATGTATGCTAGTAACATTTCTTCTTGTCTGTTGCAACCAATCAGGTTTTAACTGTCTTTTGTACAATGCAGAGTGGAAAGTGAAAGTGATTCTGAATTGGTTGCACAACATAAACATTTCCTGAAAGCACATGCCTAAAACATAAGCTACCTTAGTGGCTGTGCCAGGTGAACAGGGATCTCACCTCCAGAGACTTAGGTAGGTACATTCAAGTTACACATTTTTAAAGATATGAACATGCATTTGCATGTCCAATCATATAAGTTAGTTCACATGTCTGGCATACATTGTCGTGTGTGTGTGCTTTTTAATGTAGATTATAGTAGTACAGTATCTTTAATTTGAAGCCCAGGATGTCCAGAAGCAAGTGTGAAAGCAGCAGTGATGTAGCTGGGCATCTAGGCTAACTTTGTTGGACTTACAAACAAACTGGATTTAAGAATATGCTCTCGGAACAGAACCATTCCTAAGTAGGGAACTTACTTTACTAGAAGCTAGAAGGTGATTCACCTCATCAGTATCTCTAAAAACAGAAATATACATTTGTCTACAAAATGTTGTGATGTCAAACCACATTATTCAACCATTAGAGAAGCATTCAACGTAATTATTAAGTAATCCTAAAAGAACCTCCTCATAAAGTTATGTCATTTGGTTTGTTGTAGGGCCTTTTCACAATAGCCGCATGGTAAAACAAATTCCATACCGTGCGGCTAGCGTCCTCTGAAGTGACAGCGGTGAACCACAGTACCTTGCGTTGTTTATTTTTTATTTTTTTTAACATTTATTTGGAGTGTACAAACTGTGAACTCCATTAAGGTCCCCACACAGAAGCTTGGTGTACTGCAGTGACCTGTCTTGCCATCCAGTGCACGGCGGAAAAAAGCAGCATGTGTGCATATTTACACAGTGCACTACACCACAGATCACACCTGCATTGCAGTGTGTACAGTGCACATAGAAAACAATTGTTTGGGAGGAGTGGAGGGAGTAGCCATTCTATTACACCAGATGGCATTGCCCTACCTGTGCAGGCTATTGCCAGCTTCAGGGCCATTTCACATAGCTCAGAATTCCTTCAGCCATGACACTAGGAAATTACTATTGAAGAAGGAGGGTGGAACATTACACACAAGGGGAAATACATCATAGATGGGAGGGAACACAGAAAACATGTGCAATAACTAAAATGACCACAAGATGGCAGCACATGAATCAATTATAATACTGCTCACCATATATGGCATAAGGAAAATAGCTATATAAATTCTCATTTTTTACAACTATTGTGGCAGCACAACACTCACTTCCTCTCGCTTGTCTGACCTATAACTGTTTGGCCATTTATTTATTTACTACACTAAGACATCTCAATTCTGTATTTTGATCTTTGACTATTGGAAAATAACTTAGCAGAGACATTTGGGAAAGCACAGTAAAGGAAAAAAACTTGTATTATACTGATTTTTATTGAGAGCAACTATTGTACGGGCAGCTATTAGCAGCTTTAATTTACCTCTGCTTTGTTTCAGAGCAAACTGGTGAAGTACTTCAGCCGTCAGCTGTCCTGTAAGAAGAAAGTGGCCCTTCAGGAGCGAAATGCCGAACTTGAAGGATTTCCTCAGCTCACGCATTGGTTCAGAATCGTGGACATTCGTAAAGAGGTGATGGAGGTAAGGAAGATTCTTAAGCTATTCCACAGATAATTCACATAGACAACCCTACCCATAGTAACCAGAATTACATTTTTACTGATATGACCACACAAATCTGAAACCTGATTACTGTGATCTACCACACATACCATCATGTCTAAGTGGTATACATAGATTGTCCCTATGGGTTTGGGTTCTGTTTTTGATTCTCATGATTGCTGTTGCATATACTGTATATACATTATATGGCCAGAACTATGTTGACAACCTTTCAAAATATTAAGGTCAGATGCACAAAGCCAGATTGACAAATTTGGTGTGGGGGAACTCGAGTGGCCTGCACAGAGGTGGAATGAACGTAAAGGTCTTTTGTTTTAACATCAGTACCTGACCATAAATGCTCTTTTGGTTGCCTTGGACACAAATTCCTAGACACATTGAAAGATCTTGTGGCAAGCCTTTCCTGAGGATTGGAAGATGTCATAGATGCAAAGAGGAGCCAACTCCATATTAATGTTTATGGTTTTAAAATGGGATGTCCAATAAGCTCATATAGGTGTGATGTGGAGTAGTCCACAAACATTTGGCTATAAAGTGTACATGCCCTCCAGCCATATTGGTATCTCTCAAGTCTGTCTTCAACAGGAACTCAGAGAACATGTAATTAAAACAGTAGCTGTAAGCTGTCTTCTTTTGTAAATATTCCCTACTGCCAGCATCATCAGCAACTGACTGTGATTATACATACCAAACGGTCCAGTCCCATTTCACAGCCCTTCAACAATTTAAACAGAACTTTGCACAAATATAGAAAAAAAACTATAGTCCAATTATGCATTTTTTATAAAAAAGGAAAAACATGATTAGCATAACTATATATAAAAAATCCCTGTAATGAAATATAATGCTCGGACAGCAACCTCTGACACCCAAAGCGAAGATTCCAAACTGCGTCCTTCCCCTCAGCTAAAATGGATAAAGCTTGCATGTACAGTAGGGGGGATGGTGCAGTGGGCATAAATAACACTCTTTAGATTACCACCATTGAGAATCGAAGAGAATGAGAGGTGGGTGTTGTGATGTGGTTAAACTAGTGTCATTTATGCATAATGAGCACAGTGAAACAGAGCCAGGATTTCATCAGTGTTATGATAATTCAAATTTGTTGTTCTCCCTTGCATCTAGGGTAGCCCATAACTCTTCATAACACGCTAAAAATATGTTTCTGGTGCATTTTATTTAATTTTTTTTTTTTTAACAAAATCATATTTTTATAAGTTTACACAGAAACAAAAATTGGCAAATGGCCTACATACTATGAATAGCTGGCAACTATTATGTCCACCCTTTGCACTGACTGCTTCTCCAGTGGGACTGTTGGGAATGTCTTGTCTGCCAGTGATTCGCCTGGCCCTTCCCAGCCATGCTGAGCAATTGCTGACCTTTCCTTCTGAAAAATGATAATGCCATGTTGATTTACTACTTAAACAAGTAGTGAGATCAGGATTTCTGTCATTCTAATCTGCATGCTTGTTTCAGATTAATGACTCAGAACGGGTTGAAATTAGAAACAGTATGACAACTAGGTAGACAGGTTTGTGCAAAGCTTACCTGTTCTCAAACACTGTGATTTAAGCTGGCCAAACACTGGTCAGATTTTGGCTGACACGGGCACAATTTGACCAGTGTGTGGCCTCGTTAGGCCCCACCCCCATTCGACAAAAGTACATTTTTTAGGGCTGTTACTGATTAAAATTTTCGTGTTCGATTAATCAAAATTTTTTTAATCGATTCATTTTGATTCATTATAACGCACATACAGATCCAACTACATTGGCCTATACACATACAGCACAGCAATGAAGTAATAAAATGAACTAGGATCACACTAATCCAGCACGTTATTTATCTCACGTGCCCCACTCAATATGGCCGCCGCTTTAGTGGGGCAACTGAGAATAATAATGTGCTGGATTAGTGTGATCCTAAGTGCCCCACTCAATATGGCCGCCGCTTTAGTGGGGCAACTGAGAATAATAATGTGCTGGATTAGTGTGATCCTAGTTCATTTTATTACTTCATTGCTGTGCTATATGTATATAGGCCAATGCCTTGGCTGGCGCTCATGCAGAAAGATTTTTAAAATTTTTTATCGATCAAAGATTTTTTAATCGATCAAAAAGATTAATGATTAATTGAGAAATGAATGGTTAATTTGCACAGCCCTAAAATTTTTCAATAGACTTTTGTCTAAGGAGCCAATCCAAAAATGATCATTGGCTGATCTGCAATCGCTGTTCAGCCATCAATTTTTTACCACCCACAGCTCAAATGTTGGCCGAGTCAGCAGGACTCGACTGGAATTCAAGCAGTGTATGATCCTAGATTTATGATAAATCTGACTCTTATAAATTTAGCAATCAACCACTGATGGTTAGTTAGTTGCTTGTCTGCATTTTACTTCTTATCTCACGCAGGGCTGGAAATTATGTCGGGCGTTCTCATTGCCTGTATATCTAATGTCACAATGTCATGAAAAAGACACTGACCTAAAAAAGGGGATTCACTAAAAAGCTAGCAGTGCACAGTATGCGTACCCAACACTAAAGAGATAGTTTGCAAACAACTGATACCGGCACATGTTTTGCCAAAAGAGGCAGTAAACAGATAGTGGCAGCCGGATATTTTATGAGTACATATACATATAAATATACACCCACACTACATGCACACTCTGCAGATCTGCTTTAGTCATGTTCCTTCCAGCTACAGATACAAGATGTATGCTGGAGCCTGCCATCAGGAAAATATTGCCTCATGTAGTGTAAGACACAATTGGCTTTCTTTGTATAGCCATTAGCAACCACATTGTGTCACTTTTCTGTGCTGACGCTATTATCCTTCTCTATTTCAGTTGTAGAGGGAAAAGCATAATCTGATGTACAACGACTCTCTAAGGCAGCTCTTTTTTGGTACACACTAATAAATGAGACCAGATAGGAGCTTGTCCATTTTTATATGATAGGCTCCTTCCAGGCAGGAACTAAATTAATAATACTGGGACTATGCTAATATTGCTCCTCCAGTGGGAAACCTAGCGGGGAGCCATTACAGTGAAAACGTATCTTATTTATTTGGGTTGGTAGAGTGCAAAGTGATGGTTGATGAACCTGGAACTCTATACAGAGCTAGTCTGCTCAGTACACCCTTTTTTGGTGGGTACGTCCATGTGTATGTAGCCTCAGTGAGGCACAGATATAGATGACTGCAGTAACCACAGCGTGGGAAGACTATTCTAAGCTATCTAGGAACCATGCTGCAACTTGCTTTGACTTGCAGTTTCTTAGCCGCTGAAGTGATACAGACTGACCAGCTCTGCTGGCTAGCACTGAATGCTGGCATTTGTAGTTCTTGCATGACTGAAGGATCACAGAATGTCCAACCGAGACATAACAAGATATTTATTTATTACAGATATTTATGCAGCACTTTACGTCCACATTCACATCAGTCCCTGCCCTTAGGGCCGGTACACACCATAAAGAGTGCGTTCCAGAGCGTTCGGCCTCTGGAACCCACTCGGCTGGCTCCCTGCGTGGCGGTGAATTGGAATAAATGGCACTGCAGCCACACAGTGCGATTGCCAGCAGCCGAACATGTGGCACATTAATGCCTGCACTCCGGTCCAGTGCGATCTGCAAAAATGCTGCATGCACTATTTTTGCAGTTCGCACTGGATCAGAACGCAGGCACTAATGTGTCACACCTTCGAGTGCCAGCAATCTTGCTGGGGGCGTGGCTGCGCTGCCATTGACTTTAATGCACCGACACGCCAACTCAAGCCCTGAATACAGGGAGCCAGCCGGGTCGCGTTCCAGTGTGTTCCAGAGGCCGAACACTTTGGAACGCACTCTTTGTGGTGTGAACCGGCCCTCAAGGAGCTTACAATCTAAGGTCCTTATCTCACTTGCATACGTACAGGGCCAATTTAGACAGGAGGCAGTTAACTTACCAGCCTGTCTTTGGAGTAGGATATATTCAGTTCTTAAAACATAGTGATGCAAGTGTATGTTGGATGTTACATGACTTGTCTAAAACCGCATGTGACATAAAAGCTGCTACTTTCTCATGACGAATAATTACATGCCATTTGTTGTTCATTGATAAGTAGCTAACGTATTTCCTATAGCCCAATGCAAATGATAATTGCAATAGATCACCTCTGTAATCTCTTTGTAATCTGTTAGTTATGTTTTATCACACTATCTTTCCTCTTCTTTAGTTTAATAGCAGTTAGCATACATGTAGTAGCTCTTTCCTGTAGTGATATCAGGCTGAGAAATATAAAATATTTATTTAAACACTTGTGGGGTTTTTTTTTGGGTTGGGGAAAAGCAGCACCAAACAGATTAGATATATGTAATGGTGTGTATCCCGTTACCTGTAGGCTGCTGCCTCTTTGTAAAATCTTACCCTTAGTGCCTTCTTCACAGCTGTTGGGTATCGCCCTCTGTGTCTGTCTTCCGGCGCTGTAAGAGTTAACAGTCGGCACTGCCGGCCCTCCACCTTTCATGGAGCCTGTATTACTTTTATCCCGCACTGCATCACATTCTATGAATGGAGGAGGAGCAGTTGAATGACAGAACCTCCATCACCCATTTACAGAACATGATGCATTGTTCCATAATAGTAATAGGATCAGTCTGAATGGAGGAGAAGGCAGAGGGCCAGTGGTGCATATTACAGATGTAAAGTGATATCAGAATTTGGCTGCAAAAGTGGAAAAAACACTTTAAGTCTTATGATTCAGGGCAAAAAAAACAAACTACATTTTCAAGGGTGTCAGTACTGGGTGACAAATTAGCTGCTCTCTCATCAAAGGCAAGTCAGAATAATTAATTGCCTGCAATTAGTTAATTGAACTGCTTCTGGTTTTTAATTGGATTGAAGTTATTTAAACAAACACAGACACCTACACATTACAGTATAATAAAACTGAGGAGTTATCAATAACTTTGTAACTGTTTTAGTGAACTTTAATTCGGTTTATACAGATTATGTAAATGAATAAAATACTGGACATGCCTGTAGGTAGTCTCATTTCCGTAAAGATATTTTATATGTTACGGGCAATTAGGAAAATAATTGAGCACAAACATTTATAATTATTTGGAAACAGAAGATACAACAGTAACTGTGAAACCGTGGCACATTAAAATGTTTTGTCTCAAACCATGTAATAATGAAACAAATACATAGAGAATTTTTTGGGGACATGTATGAAAATGTTGTTTTTTTGGGATAATGGACCATCAGAAGTTTATGGTCTGTAAAATTCTCAGTCCTAATGATTATGAAACCAAAACATTACAGACATAAAGCATCTGTGCTGAAGCAGTAAAAGTTGGATGCTTTTAGTTAATGCTGTTAGAGCACCACTAGGTGGCACTATGTGAAAGCAATAATTGGCTTACAAACTTCATTATGGCAAAGGTTGAAATAAATATTGATTCAAATAATTGTTAAAATGCAGAAACATTAAGTTCTTTTGGATAAGCATTATGTTGCTGTTTTCCAGGCAGGTAAAGCCTTTGAGGCAGAAATTAAATTGTATTATTATAGTTGTGCATATGAGCTTGTAAATGTGTTTTTGGAAGCAGCAACACTAAACTTAGGGGGTTATTCACTACAGGGTGAAGGGTTTGGAGAAGACAGCAGAAGTGAACAATCTAGGCCAAAATAGCTGATTTGGAAAAATTCTCCAATTCCGCTCACTTTCCAGCTCAGCTATGTTGTCCTACATTGTTCACTTCTCCTGCCTTCTCCAAACTATTCACCCTTTAGTGAATGACCCACTTAGTGAATTTGTTTGAGTAGATATTAGGGAACAACATTCCAATGCAACTGTATAGAAAATTTAGATCTCAGATCCTAACTACGACATTGTCCATGCTTCACCCTGGCCAGCGCCTTGTAACATCCTTTAGAACAATGGTTCTCAACCTTTGTAACCTCAGGACCCACATTTGTCCTCGGTCATTAAGTCGCGACCCAAGTCGCACTGCAATGGAACACATGGCATTGCGGCACTGCACGTTCCAAAATGTAGGTGGGTGATGCATTTGGGGTGCCATTCAAACGGATGGCAATGCAATGCACAGGACTGTGCGATTAACACACTGTACCAGTGTGAATGGGCCCTCAAAAACACTGACAACCACACACCCAACCACAGACACTATGGGGTTGATTTAAAGGCCATAACCCCAGCCCACCCCAGCTCAAGCCGACACTCAGCACCGGGCAGTATATTTTGAATGGCTTCTTGGCACGAGAACTGACTGTGCTGTGCCAGAGGAAGGCTGAGGAGCTTCTCAACTAGAAAAGTGGAAGGCATGCGGCGACCCACTGAACATGGAGTCGCGACCCACTGTTGGGTCACGACCCACCAGTTGAGAACCAAGGCTTTAGAAGATTAGTGGCGGTGGATTTAATGTATCTTAAAGTGTATACTAATCAATTAAACCAAATAAGTTGTTGTACTTGTCCCTGTAATGTCAAATTTTTTAAATATTTTCTTCTTTTATTGATCCTACCAGTAAGGTCTATATATAGGCACCTCCTTTCCTAGGGCATACCTCCCAACTGTCCCATTTTTGGTACCAAATCCCTCTGTCCCTCTTTCCTCCTCAGTCCCTTGTTCCTCTTTTTGGTCTGATTAAGAGTAAGGAGTAGTGGCCATTGTTTTTAGCTGTTAGTAAGTCATTAGTGAGTTTTAGGAGGGAGGTTTCAGTGGCATGTTGGGGGTGAAAGCGGTACTGTAAGGGGCAGAGAATGTTGTTATCAGTGAGTTGGCGGCTCAGGCGGTTGTAGATAAGGCATTCTAGGAGTTTGGAGATGAATGGGAGTAAGGAGATTTGTCTGAGATTGTTAAGGTTGGTATGGTCCAATGAGGGTTTTTTTGGTTATTGGGGTGACCAGTGCATGTTTTAGAGGGGAGGGAAAGATGCCAGTAGAGAGGGAAAGATTGAAAATGTGAGTAAGAGAGTGTAGGATAGAGAAAGGGGGTGATCAGAGTAGTGGTGAGGCAGTAGGGTCCAGAGGGGAAGTGGCGAGGTGGGTGTCAGTGAAAAGCTTTGTAACCTCCTCTGTGGTGACAGGGTCAAAAGAGGAAAGTAACAAGTGTGATGTTGGGCCTGGTATGTTAATGACTGCACGGTGGAGATCTGATCCCGAATTGTATCTACTTTGTTTTTTAAATGAATGGCAATGTCCTGGGCAGTAAGTGAGTGAGTGGGTGGAGGTGGTGGGGAACATAGTAGATAGTTAAAAGTAGAAAAGAGTTGACGAGGTTTGGATGAGAGTGTGTTAATGAGATTGATAAAATAAGTCAGCTTGGCAGCACCGAGGGAGGAATTATATTTTAGGAAGACATCTTTATACAGGGTGAAGCTTTGCAGAGACCCAGTTTTCTGCCACAGTCGCTCAAGAGCACAGCTATGTCTTTTTAGATGTCTGGTTTCTACTGTTTGCCATGGTTGTAGTGGACGTGGCCTAAGTCTGTGTGTTGTGAGGGGAGCCAAGGTGTCTAGGGAGGATGAGAGCGAGCTGTTGAAGACTGAAGTAGCCAGGTCAGGGCAGGACAGGGGTGAGATTTTGTCATAGAGGTAGTCAGTAGAAGAGTAGACAAGAGCAGGGTTGAAGTGGCAACGATTTCTCCGGGTGATAGTGTGCTGTTTAGGGGGATTTAGGGTTGGGGACAGGGTGAGTGTGAAAATGACCTTGTTAACCTGTTTCCATATGGACCAGTATTGATGCACCTTGTTCTGAATATAGCCACCAACAATTATCACCAATGTCGGGTATCGGTACCATATATGATCATCCAACAAATGTAAACCTGTAGTTGAAATAGAAAGTAGGAAATGCTATACACCTAGTGGACACTAGAGGGCAGCAAATGCCAAAAAATACACAGCAGAATATTATGCAGCTGTCCAAGAAGAGAGACCTACGTTCCCATTGATAACAAAGCACATACCTATACAAAGTCAATACACTAGTGACATTTGTTTTACTTATTTGGACTTTAACTAGACATATTTCACTAAACACTGACTTGGCAATAACTCTAAAATGAAGGTTTAATATAGCAAATCATATTTTGTAATGTAATTATGTAAATATCTAACAAGTCTACTTCTCCATCATGTTATTTATTGTACAGAACTTTATAATAATGCAGACCAGTATTGACACCCTTTAGCATCCTTTGTAATCATTGCAGAAATGTCAACCCAAAGTATAGAGAATAATGTCTGTTAGCATATCTAGCTCAGCACTAACGATCATCATACTTAAAGCGGCACTAAACTCGACAATAAAATAATACAATTTAAGATCTATGATATAATACATTTTAAATTATTTACATTTAAATGCTGTAAAAAATAATGTTTTTCTCCTGTGTAATAACTTCCTCCCAGAGGTGGCTACTTTTCTTCTTCATGGTCCTTATGGGCGCTGAAAAGTAGCCACCCTCTGTGCTCACTCACACTGTGAACTACAACTAGACGTGAGGATGCTTCAAGCGCCCTCTGCTGACTCCACCTTTTTCCCTCCTCCAATCTACATTCAGCCTGCTCTGTGGAAGGCGCACATGTCAGCACCAGAGGCTTCTCTTCTGTGCTTTCTCTACATCTTGGTAAGAGCAAAGAGTGCGTGCGGGGGCACGGGAGTGCGAGCAGAGCTGAGGAGGGAAGGAGGAGGTGGACCCGGTCTATGAATAGAGATGTGTGCAGTGGGAGATCTGTGCGCCGTGGCTTATGGGAGATGTAGTGCGGGAGAGCGGCGCTCTGTCACAGAAATATCATGCACTGCTGGAGGAGAGAGGCTAGAAGTTGAGGAAGAATGGAGGAGCGGCGGGAGCGTGCCCAACTGTTTTTTGGAATGAAATATAGGTAAGATTGCAATCTAAAAATAGAAATTAAAGTTGGAATATGTTAAGGGCTATAAGGACAGAAAGTCAAAAACAGTTTGAGTTTTATGTCACTTCAAGCCTCCATTCACATATAGCGTTTGCGCTTCCTGTGCGGTTTTCCATGCAGAAGACCGCACGGCAAGCAAACGCTAAAATCTTTAAATCCTCTCCTGGGTGAAAGGAGCCTTATGGCTGAGCTTGTCACAAGGTGCTTGCACTGCGAAGCTCACAGTGAGATCAGTCAGTAGTTTGCATCTTAGGTCTATAATACTTTTGACCAATTTGATAGAGATGGAAATACAGGGTGATAAAAGGACACTTACCTACCTTTGTACCTCAATAACCACAAGACGTTTGACAGGAAGAAATAGAGGATTACCTAAAAAAAAGTCTGTAGTTACCATCGAAAACTTGCACTTAAGTGTAATAGTAGGCACCCAGAGACCCAGAGGTGCTTGCAAATAATTTTGGCAAAGGGGGGAGCATTATTATTTTTGTTCTGCTTGGACTTCCACGTTAAAATATCATTAAACTCTCAATCTTTTTTTCAATATTGAATCCAGAACGAACAAATACATTATACATTGCCCAGCAAAGTATTTTTTTTAATCTTTACCCTAGGACTTACAGTCATTATGTTTAAGAAGAGCTCACTCCAACTCTCTCAGCTCAGCTTCCCTGAACTTCCTGTCCAGTACAAGATTGCAAGGAACAGAGAAGGCTCCAGCAACTGCCCATCTACTAGCATGGAGAAGGCAGATGAAAGGAGAGTAGAGCAGGGGGAGGGAGTGACTTGCCTTGCTGTGTCTGTATGTTTGTGAAGACACACACAGCTTACGAGCACACACAAGGACCCTGCAAGGGAAAGGAGCCCCCCTAAACATGATTTCAGGTCTAGTGATCACTGGACCAGCTGCTTCTGCACGAAATGTTTTTTAAAATCAATGAGCAGCATCATCTATAAAAAATGAGTCAAGGCAACTGGACTTTCCGTATTTTTCTTGAAGATGTTTCACTGGTCACCCAACCAACTTTCTCAATTCAGAATGACTTGTACAAAAATTCTCTGGGAATACAGGTGAAACTCGAATAAAAAAAGTTCATTTATTTCACTAATGCAACTTAAAAGGTGAAACTAATATATGAGATAGACTCATTACATTCAAAGCAAGGAGGGAAAGCCTCAACAGGGATAATTGCAAAAGAAGTTGGTTGTTCCCAAAGTGCTGTATCAAAGCACATTAATAGAAAGTTATGTGGAAGGGAAAAGTGTGGAAGAAAAAGGTGGACAAGCAGCAGGGATGACCACAGCCTGGAGAGGATTGTCAGGAAAAGGCCATTCAAAAGTTCTGGGGACTTTCACAAGGAGTGGACTGAGGCTGGAGTCAGTGCAGCAAGAGCCACCTCACACAGACGGATCCTGGACATGAGTCCGATATTGTTCTATGTACAATCCTTGTTTTATTGATTGCATGTAATATTCTAATTTTCTGAGATTGTGGATTTGGGGTTTTCATGAGCTGTAAGCTTTGCATTTAATGAGTCTATCGCATATATTAGTTTCACCTTTTAAGTTGCATTAGTGAAATAAATGAACTTTTGCACAATATTCTAATTATTCGAGTTTCACCTGTAAATATGGTGAATGTTGTTCCAATCCATATAATCTGTTAATCGCAACCAGTTGTTGATGGCATTTGCATAATTGGAGCTAGGTGTTCTAATCCAAGGAGCAGCATCGATTGTAAGTGATTTTATCAGCATTTGAAAGAGCTTAAAGTAATTTTGACTTTAATATCACTTTAATTATATTGAGGAATCACTTTCTGTTGTGGTAAAAAAATTGTTTTTACTCAAATGTAAGTGTTTTTCCATGTCCCCAGATGTAAAGTGAGGAACGTGATCATTAGGGCTGCATCTAACGATTATTTTCATAATCGATTAGTTAGCCGATTATTAAGTTCGATTAATCGGATTTTTAAAAAAAAGGCTCACAGGAGCAAGCTTAGAGCGGTGGAAGTAAAAATAAGTGTATAATGTGCTGTGCAATATAGTACATTATACAGCGTCACAATGCAGGATACCAGCAGCTATAGAGGAATACAGCAAATCGCAGCAATAGTAATTATACTATAATGTACTATTGCTGGGATCTGATGTATTCCTCTATAGCTGGTGTTTTTGGAGAGGATGGGTATGATGCCGGAATAGAGAGGACGGGTATGATGCAGGAATAGAGAGGATGGGTATGATGCAGGAATAGAGAGGACGGGTATGATGGTGGAATGGGGTGCAGAGGACGGGTATGATGATGGAATGGAGTGCAGGGATGGAGAGGATGGGTGTGATGGTAGAATGGGGTGCAGAGGACGGGTATGATGGTGGAATAGGGTGCAGAGGATGGGTATGATGGTGGAATGGGGTGCGGAGGACGGGTATGATGATGGAATGGAGTGCAGGGATGGAGAGGATGGGTATGATGGTGGGATGGGGTACAGAGGACGGGTATGATGGTGGAATAGGGTGCAGAGGATGGGTATGATGGTGGAATGGGGTGTAGAGGATGGGTATGATGGTGGAATGTGGTGCAGAGGACAGGTATGATGGTGGGTTGGGGTGCAGGGATGAAGAGGATGGGTATGATGGTGGAATAGGGTGCAGAGGACGGGTATGATGGTGGATTGGGGTGCACGGTGTCGGGTCCCAGGCTTCGGGCACTTACTGTCTGAATATTCCCTCCATGTCTGCTGCTGAACGGTTCAGCCTGGATGCCAGCTCGTCCCCAGCCATAGTCTCCGTCCCCCGGCTGACACCCGTCGCGCTTACATCCCCGTCATGTGATCGCACTGGCCCGGCCAGATGTGAGGAGCGCCGGCATTGGTGGAGAGCCGAGATTTTAATCGACTAAATCGAATCGTTGTTGCAGCTCTAGTGATCATTATTTAACAGAAAGTTTACTGCTCATGAATAATTTCTTGTTATAACCCTGCACAGTTGGATTGGGATTACTGGGATTACATACGCTCAGTCACTCAGTCACTTTCATATATTCCTCATAAACAAAATGTAAAATAATGCAGGGATACCACTGAGTAATATAGAAACAACTTAAGTGGTGTGGCACCTTTGAGAATTATCATAAAGCAGATGCTTTCAGCAAGCAATTAACACCAATGTGCTTTATATCTCTGTGGTTGCATAGATGTGAATGACATATCTGAAGTTTTATGAGGATAGGGAGATTTAAGATCTAGGGTTTAACTGTCTCTCAGGATGCCATGTTACCCTTATATAAAGATGAAAATTAAACACTTCCACTCTAAAGAAGCTCACCATCATGAATGGGTTAACCAACAGCAGGAGAAGATACTGTTAAATATTGTAACAAACGTATTCAGATACGTGGGCGTAAGGCGCGGAAGTGTCCAAGCGTCCAAGCCTTTTCTATTAAAGCCTGAAGTTTGTATTAAGAATGAGTGTGTGTAGGCAGAGAAGGTGTACGCAGGTCATATTTGTGTGTGGGCAACATTCTCGTTACTCAACGTTTTGTAGGCGAAAAGTAAAATCTTACCATGAATTATATTTAGCGGCAAATGGAGAATTGTTGTAAAAAAAAATAACTATCTGTTCCTGCGTTTTATCTCATGCTAATTTAATGGTATTGTAGAGTTCTACGAATGATTACAGAAGGTAGCTGTGGCAAATATTTAATGTGAGAGCAATAAAAAAAAAATCATACTTCTAATGGCTGCTACATAGCGAGGGCAGATGGTACAATAGGAAAGGTCAGGGGATCCAAAAACTGCAATGCCTGTTTATTTATCAGCTATGTCAACACACTGGGTACTTTGCATAGAAATAAGCTTTCCTTCCCTTTCCTATTTTCTGCAGTCTGAGCCTCTGTGTTGCAATATTAATAGATTAGTAGATGTCAGCCCAGGAGCACAGTTTGGGGACAGGAACATATTGTTGTCACCTGACAACAGGAAGTGCCTAAACAGGGACTTTCAGCAGTGTGACCAAAGAATTTCAGCCATTCCACACATGAAATGGTACAGTTTCTTTCCAGAGCAAAAGTAATTATTAGACCCACAGAACTTGTATGAGCTCTGCCTGACCCAGATGCAGCTCTGTTTTTATTTAAAAAAAAGTTTAATATCCTTGTTTTCTAATGGGTCTCCGCATATTGGGGGGGGGGGGGCAGAGAAAGGTACTGGGCATTTTTTACCTTAATGCAGAGAATGCAATAAAGAATTTCTAAGGTCTATGCATTTTTTACCTTAATACATTATATGCATTAAGGTAAAACATGCCCAGTATCTTTCTGTGTCCCCAGCACTTACCTGTTAGTGCCACTTGTTACTGCCGCCGGTCCTCAAAGCGATCGTCCGTCCTGAACTTTCTGGTTGCGGGGGTGGCGGTTGAGGATAGAGGAGCCATTGGCTCCTTCTGCTTTCAATCAACCTGTTGGGTGGAGAGGAGGGGCGTGGTCTGCCCCAGTGCTTTGTGTGTCTATTGATGCACACAGCCACTTGCGGGCACGACCAGGAACGAGCACGAATGGGTGCTTCCACAGCAGCCACTTAGCTGATGGTGGCACCCGTGCAGAGGGCGGGTGGAAGAGCTATGCAGGGACTCACTAGAAAATGAGGAACGGAACATTTTTTATTAAAACAACAAATGATTTTTACAAGTATGTGCATTCAATTTATGAAAAAAAAATAAAAAAATGAATCTTTAATTTCACTTTAAGGTAAAAAATGCCCTGCCTTTAATACTACTTTAAATGTTTTGGGAGACACTCAATTGCTGGGCAAAGTCGCTCTTTGAGGTGTACAAGATACCATTATTTAACCATTTTTCTACGTATAACCTTGCTATTATTTATAGATGTTATAGAATAATGCAATTAAGATGTAGCCACTTGCTGAGGGAGGGTTGTTTATTAAACCATTTGGGATTATATCTTATTATATTTTTTACTAGCTTTTTACAGGGTAAGTAATGGATGCAAATTCCATTACAACTGTATATAGGGATGTTATCATTTGAATAAAAATTGCAATAAAAATAATATGTTATATTATTTAAACTGCCACAGCTCACTGCGGTTTGATATATCAGGAAACTGCTTTGATTTTTAAATCGAGGCAGATTATTTATTATAACCATTAGACTATGTAATTCAAATAGAGAGAAAGGTACAACGATACAAGTGAAGCCTTGTTAACAATATTGTAGTTCAGCAACATTTGAATAGCAGTTCCTGGAGCAGTGAAAGATGTCCTCTGGTGCACAGCAAGGAGTTGGCAGAAACAACAGCACCAAACCAAAGGATTTAGAGTCCAGATATTTTTATTTCATAATACAAATCCAGGGTAAGCAAGCCAACATGTTTCAGGGGTTGTGTGTAGTACCCACTTCATCTGTGGGTACTGCTGATTGGAATAAAAATATCAGGAGTTTGGTGAGTTCAGAAGTAAAATAAGTCCCTTCATCTAAAGCAGTGAAGTTAACTAAGCAACCAAACTAACCAGCTACTGAAGCCTATTTTATTTTCTCTGAATTCTCTTTTAATATTATGAACTAAATATTTCTGGATAATAATTCTGAATTTCTAAATCTATGATTATGGTGCTCATGGTTTTTCCAACTTCTGAATCTTGCTTGAGGTCCTTTTCTAGGGCCCTTCACATTTGCCTAGCCGGGGCAATTGAGCTCAACATCATAGACTATGCCCTCCATGTGAAATTGAATTAAATGTGGTCCCAGCACCTCTTATGCATGCTCTCTAAACCTTTTAATCACTGCTGACAAATTTGGAAAACCATACCTCAGAGGTACTGAGTTGAATACTGAATACTGAGTTGACAGTAGTCATAGACAGATGGGACAGGGGATACAAATGGAATATAGTTCCAGAACTGGCAGGCTACATGCTTTTAGCACCAGCAGGCTTGATTTGGTGTATCCAAGGGGTGCCAGGACACAAACAACAGTTTCCACTTCCAAGTTGCCTTATTCCCTCTTTTCCCAGCTTGTCCAGTAAATATGGGACCTGCTGCCAATGTTATAAATAGAACAAATCATAAGAGTGGCCTCCTTCCCTATAAAATGCAGCTAGTATAGGCATTTGGGCAGTGTAGCCTGTTGAGATTGATATTGTACAGATCTTGTGTAAAACTTGATGTCAGTGACTAAAGTAACAGAAATCTGTTCTATCTCTCTATTTTTTTGCTTGTTTACATATTGTACAGTAGTCAAAGCAATAGTTCCTATTTAGCGTGAGTGATCTTTAAAGTATTACATAACACGACTTGGGTTGTTTTAAATCAATACAAGTGTACTGGCTAAGAACATGCTAAGAGAGAAGAGTGATGTGCCAATTTGTCATCTGCTGTTCTTCACTGTTCAACCATAGGATGGGGGCAGAGAATTGACAATGTTGTACTTTAACTGCAGAAGAGAAAAGTTAGGACAACCACTTGGCTATGTAAATCTCAATAACTGGCTGGACAAATACAAATCTTATGGCAGATAGGACAGCTTCCATATGTGGATTACAGCTGCATATTTAGCTGTAGCCTAAAGTTCAGCTGGCTAAAGATACACTGGAGGAAGCTGAGTTTATTAATTCTGGGCCTGTTTCCTAACTCCAGCTGCACTACGTTCAGACTTAGCTTAGATTTATTGAACATGCCGTACAGGAAGAGACTCAGAAGCACCCACAGCAATATGTGTAATTTAAGTATAACTAGCACAGTGCTCAAGCTCCAGTATTTATCCTTTGAGGATCATTCATGTACAACGTTATTGAAAAGGGTTCATCGCCAAGTATCCGGTATTTAACGCAGGGATATATTGTTAATAAGTCCCTCTGGAGTGGTTAATTATGCAGTAGTTAATTATTCACCAGCCTACTGTCGTGGGATAAGCCCTTAGGGATACTGAATTGCATTGCTTTGTTGCCTAAGGCTGGTGGAGGATGGCAACCTTAATGTAAATGTGCAGCCTCTTTTCTCCAGTTATAAAGTCAGTAGCCTTTGAATTACTTTGTTAATTTTTGTATTTACTATATTTATTTGTGCTTATCATCTCTGATGGATTATTATTCTAAAAATTGCAAAAAGTCAATTTTTGTATTTATCCATTTTTTGGTTAAGATGTACTTATAGTCAGTAACCTCAGGTGAAACTTTTTGCTAATGAAGTACATAGCCTCCAACATAGTGAGATGAGAAAGAGGAACACCTTTAACAGCAAGTATATAGGCAAAGAACAAACCCTGCCACACAGCTTTTAACTGGATGATGAAGAGTTAATAAACCAAAAATGATTGGTTAAATCTGCAAGTGCAAATTTTCCATGACTACTTTTCCTTTATAATGGCTTCTAAAAGTAATAAATGCGGAGGATGGATGAAATATATACAGGCTTATTCACAAAAGCGTGCAGAGTTTGGACACCAGGAGAATTGAACAATCTAGGCCAAAATAGCTGATTTGGAAACATTCTCCATTTTAGCTCACTTTCTAGTTCAGCTATGTTGTCCTAGATTGATCACTTCTCCAAACTCTTCACCCTTTTGTGAATAACTCTGATAGTGTTGTATAACACTTTTGTTAGTTTAATTCAAAATATAGAGAGTTATAGATAAAACCCAAAAAAGCGGCAAATGAGGAGGGATGAGTGACAGAGGTATTTGTAAAATTTCAAAAGAGGGACAGTCCCTCCAAGTGTAGGACAGTTGAGAGGTATATTGATGTATTATGGCAACATTAATAACAGGCAGATGTATGTTAAAGGCAGGTCAGCAATTTCAACATGCATACTTACTATGGTAATTAAATACAGATCTTTCAAAAATACATGCGGATTCCATAAGTCTACTGGAGCACATTTAGCCCTTGCTACACAGGAGGATTAATAACATCTTATTTTGTTTTAGGTAATTGATCCTGGGCAGCTCTCACTGGAAGACCTGTTAGACATGACTGATGAACTGGTTTGCGAAACACTGGGGAAGTTTGGTGCTAGCAGCGAAGAATGTGATCGGTTAAATGCCTCCCTTTCTTGTCTACGCAGTGTTTACAAATCAGGTAAAAAACATTTGAAATCCTCAACACTGCATTGTGTGTCCTGTTTGTTCCCTGAACAACTAACTATTATCAACCAGAAACTGTGATTCAGGCGTAATGGAAACTATGCAACAGGCTAGCATTGCGTGCATGTGATGAGTGGAAGAATCACACAGCAAAAATGTCAAAAGTGTGTCAGTCATTTACGAACAGAAACTAAAAACAAGCTCAGTCATGAAGGGGTTAAAAAAGGAATGAGCTCCAAACCACACCATCTTGATTTGGGAGCATGTCAAATCTTCAGAAATTAGCACACATTCCCTAATTATTCAAGGCAGTTGAAATTACTGGCTAGATCCTAAAGGAATGGCATTGGCTTGAAAGTAGGTAGTTAATTGTGGGTGCACAAAGAGGTCACACTCACCTGAAGCTGCAGCAGTGAAGGGGCATGCTACAGCTTCTGAAGGTTCATAAGTTACTAATTGCCACTGTTGAACATAGCTATTACTGCGTAGGCCAATACAGCATGTTCATTTTACAAAGTTAATGTTTAGTTTATTCTTCCTATTTAGTGTAAGCAAAATTCCTGTTTTTAAAAACATTTTCCTTGCATATTATTAGGTATTTAAGTAAAAAAAAGCCTCAGCTTGTTTAATGTGGTAAGTGAACATCCTCATGGAAGAGAGCAGCCTCTACTAAACCAACCCTATTGTTTGTAATAAGGTAGAATACTAATACACTAGAAATGTGTATTGGTAATTTCATCTTCTATACAGTACTGCTTTTCTTCCTTGGCTGCATAGCTTTTATGTTTTATAAATCTCCTTACCATTACTCATATATCCTCTCAGAGGTGTCAAACTGGTAGGAATGCATGGCTCTGTTCACATCCTTAACCCTTAGGTGCCCACATATACATGGCTGTGTTTACCATATGACATTCTTGAGCTAGTACCAAGGGCAGAAAGGTTTAAATAGGGCAGCACCAAGACTCAACATTAAAAAATTGTGATAATTGTGCCTAGGGCAGCATGATATCTATTTCCCTGAATGTTCATTAGTGACCAATAGATCTTCAGTCCAACCATATGACTGTCTAGCTCCTTGGTTCTCAACTGGTGGGTCGTGACCCAAAAGTGGGTCGCGACCCTGTGTTCAGTCGCCACATGCCTTCGACTTTTCTAGGGGAGAAGCTCCCGGCCTCCCCCTAGCACAACACTGTCCATTCTTACACTGAGCAGCCATTCAAAATATGCTGCCTGGCTCTGAGTGTTGACTTGAGGGGAGGTGGGCTGGGGGTATGCCCGCTAGGGAGCTCCAGCCATATGTGCATTGATTATAGCTCCCTTGCATGGCCTGGACCGGAGTGACATCACATTCTGGCTCCCGTCACCTCTATAGAGCGCGCGTGCTGTACAAGCAATGCACATATGGATGGAGCTCCATCACAGCACAGCAGCCCACACTGCCGTGCGTTCCATTGTAGTGCGACTTGGGTCGTGACCTAATGATCGAGGACACATGTGGGTCCTGAGGTTACACAGGTTGAGAACCACTGGTCTAGCTGATCCTATACCCTTTTGGGCAGACAGAGCATGCAGAGACTCATACCCCCACTGTGGCTGAAAGTATAAGTTTGCTTATGTTAGCTGCTTTTTTTTTCACAAATACTTTTGTCATTCATTGGCTGTGTTAGATTATTTCGGCTGATAAGCTATTATTCCCCCAATGAAAGACAAACTGCATATGTGTTTGTTATGAGCAGGTATATGAACAAATATTGTTAATATGAAAACATTCAATACCCGGATCATCTGTGTATGTCCAATTACTATCTAATCTGTTTGATTGCTGTTATGCCCAGAAGTCTCTAAAAAGCAGTATGAGAAATACTGAAGAAATCCAAAACAGGATATTGTTTAAACTAGTGCAATATGTGAGATGCAGGTTTATTGTTTGTACCAGATTTATACAAATCCTGGAACAACATTTCTGCAAGCCCCAAGATAAGTAAAAGATGTTATTTATTGTAATATTTATCATGCAATAGATGAAACTGCATTCCAGACTACAATAGCACCCTACGGATGTACAGCTTCTAATTATCTAGCAAGCACTGAACTATATATGTTTTCCAGTATTATCTTGGCTGAAGTACTCTTTTGGAAGTAATTTACTTTCATTCTTTGTACCTCTGCAGATATCCTAATCACTATTATAAACTGGTGAACATAGGAACTTAGAGATATTATGTATTAGCTAGATATACCAGCTTGGTTTTATACACAAAATATATTTCTTCATAGACATGTACTTGGGAACCAAAACAATGCTTGATCTCTGTGAACATGTCTTTATGAGTCTTTATTCTAATCCATTATTTCATCTGCTGCACCTTTTACATTTCTGTAAGAATTGGTCTTAAAGGAGAACTATGGGGTCAGTGTTTTTCCCCATAGTTCTCCTTAGGGTAACGGGAGGACACAAACTAGCGTCCTCCCGTTACCCTAAGCTCAGTATACCGCGAGCTACAGCTCGCAGTATACTGAGACGCCGCAGCCGGAGCGGATCCCGACTTAGATGACGGGATCCGCCCAGCTGCATGAGTGACAGCTGGATCTGCCTATCTAGAGGCAGAGCCAGCTGTACCCGCCCACTACCCCGTCCGTTCTGCCAGTCAGATCGGAGCGGGGAGAGGGGAATCCAGCCCCTCCCCCTGTCACGGCAGAGAGCCGTGACAGGATCGAGAGGCGAGCGAACCCAGTATGTGTTCGCTCACCTCCCGATCTACTAAGCCGACCTGTGACAGTCTCATTGTCACAGGTCGGCTAGAACTATGAGGTGAGTGAAAAGCACTCACCTCATAGTTCTCCTTTAAGTGGTGACAGCAGGCAGATGGGCAGGATGAGAGCAGCGACATAGCAGAGGCTTTCTACTAGCCTAACCAGAAGAGATTGAGGAAGGACCACCAAAATTAAAAGCTGCACTAATTAAACTAATGAAGCATGGAAACACCCCTAAATTCTCTCTCTCTTTTGTATACTATATATGTGTATATATATATATAAATAAAACCAGACTTTCCCAACAAGGTTGCCTGCTGGCTTCCTTTAGGAGGTGCCCTAAAAAGTTTGCACGGCGCCATGCCTTTCCTTGATGCAGGCAGGCCAGTGGTCAGCACCATGAAAACAAATAATAGTAATCCAGGGAGGGCAGGATCCATTTAGAAAAAGTTGTAAATTTGCCTCCACCCACACCTGCCTCCCACCCTCTGCCATGCTGCGTAGCTGCAGTTTTTGATGTGATATTAATACTCTGATGTGAAAGGGGGGCTCTTAATTGAAAGGGGGGCTCTAATTTAAAGGAGTGACTCTAATGTGAAGAGACTTCCTATGTGAAAGGGGGCTCCTGAATGCGGAACGCCACTTTTTTGCATGGGGTCCCCCTTTAAAATGCATTGCATATTCAACAGGGGTGGGTCAAGATTTTGCATACTTTTACAGGGTGCTGTATCTGATAAAATTATGATTGTTATATGAAGTTTTCATTTTTGTAGTGATTAAACTTATTATGGTTTTGCATATTCCCTTACCCTCTCTGCAAAGGACCTACATTGGTCAGAATTGAGAACATTAAACCTCTTATGACAATACCAATTTACTCGCACTAGGAGATTTTCAGCACTAGAGTGGCTTGGTGAACTAAAGCTTTGGATTCATAACAAACAGGAGCCCTGTGCACTTTGACTGTGTTGCTTTACAATATAAGGAAGACATTACAGTTACAATACAAATCAAGACAAGATGTAAGGAGGGCCCTGTCTATGAGAGTTTACAATCTAAAAGGGAGGGGCAAGTGATATAAGAAGTTGTAGCTGTGTGGGGATGGATTGTTTAAAAAAGTGATAGATCAGTGATTATTTTGAGGTGGGATAGGCTTCCCTGAAAATAGGGATTTGCCTAAAGGCAGAGTAGGCAGGGATTGCCTATAGGCAGAGTTGGAGATAGCCGGGCAGGTTGGGGTTGGAAGTTCCAAAGGAAGGGAGAGACTCTAGAGTCCTGGAGGTGACTATGGGAAGAGTTGATGAGAGAGCTAGAGAGCAGGAGGTCTTGGGAGGAGGGGAGAGGAGGTTAGGGTGATACTTTTGAGACCCGGTTGGAGATATAGCCGGGGGCAGAGTTAAAGATGGCTTTTAAGTGGTTGTTATTATTTTGAATGTAAACCTTTGGGTGACTGAAAGCCAGTGGAGGGATTGGCAGAGGGGGGTTGCAGACACTGAGCGGTTGGTTAGGTGGATGAGTCTAACAGCAACATTCAAGATACACTGAAGGGGGGGATAGCCTATGTAGAGGTAGGCCAATGAGGAGCGAGTTGCAGTAGTCATGATAGTAGTTATGATAAGAGGTGCACTCAAATGAAAATTTTAAAACTAAAACGAAACCGAAATAAAAAAAAAATGTTGGGCCGAAACTGAAAACTATTTTTCTCTAACTTTTTACCTTTTTTAAAATATTTTTATTCATTTTTTATAAACTTTTACATTTTTTACATTTATTTATTCATTTTTATTAAATATTTTAATTTTTTACTTTACTTTTAGAGGCTTTGGGGATAATTGAGGATATAGTAACCATACTCTGTCCTCAATTATTTACAAACACTCAGCGATCAGCTTATCACTGAGTGTTTGTACCCGCTCTCCTTCCTGACAGCTGTCACAGGAGGCTGAACGAGTGGTGCGGGGGAGGAGTCAGCTGTCAGATCGAGCTCTCCTCCCACCGCATCACCGACCTGCCTCCTGTGAAAGCTCTGGCTGTCTCGCCGTACACCGCCGCTCTCCTGATCTGTGACAGGAAGCTGAGTGGTGCGGGGAGGAGAGACGCTGGCCGCTCACAGCGCTCTCCTCCCACAGCGCTCGGCCCCCTGTGACAGTTTCTCTCCTCCCCGCAGAGACACACAGCAGCGCCATTTTCAGCCGATATGTTTTGGCGACCGATATATCGGTGCATCCCCGATTATGGTATGCCCATCTTTGAGGTCCAAATATTAGAGCAGTCCCTCTTAAATAAGGAATGTAGGAATATACACATTCTTTCTGTATGTTCCCATATGTCCAGATGACTTCATGTAAATTTTCATTTTTAAGCTCCAGGGCCAATATAATAATGTAAAAACTTTCAGATTACACTAAACATGTGCTTTATCATAGGCGCATATGTAAAGTATTCTCATATACTGAGAAATAGGATTCTGCTTTTTCCATAAGATTTATAGGGGCATATTTATAAAGCAGTGAATCTGACTTTAAACAAAACGCTCACTGCAAGTGAATGTCCTGGTGAATGTGTTTTCATATACCCGTATTGATTCACCTGCAGTTAATTTTTGGTGAATGTTATTGCAAAGTATACTCTTCACAAAGGTGTATTCTAGTCCTAGTTGTAATACACATATTCTTCCTGCTGAGGGTATCAGTAATCCACTTATGCATCATATTGGCTGCAAATGAACCTTTCCTGCAAAGCCTATGTAAAGAATGACATTTAAAAAAAATGGAATTGAAAATGGAACCTAATATCGGTTATATTTCTATACCATATTGGATTTTACTACCTCTGAACACATTTTTCATTTTTTTTTCTGAAGGTCCAAAGAAAACATCAATGCCCCATGCTATAAGCACTGTAAGATGTACAATGATTTATAAATGGTAGACATTGTTATGCAAGAACTGCTCGCATTTGTTAGCAGTTGTAAACCACACTTTAAATCGTGTTCTAATTATTTGATGAGCAGTGATGTTTGATTCACAATGTACATAGGTTTGATTAATGTGGCAGAGAAATGTACCAAATATATCAACACATAGGACACATGTTGTAGTTTATTCAAGATTTTGACTGCATAAAAGTGAAACAATTTTTCACTGAACTCAGATGCCAAATGCGCAACATTACTTACCTATCAAATTTTCCTAAATGTATAAAATAAGGAAAAACAGTTACAACAAGCCATAGAAATAAAGCACTGCTCCTCCATTGCTTAGCAGGAGAAAGACAGCCAGGTGCTCACCGGCAGAAGGGCGTCCTCTCTCCAACCAAACAGGTATATAGTGAAGGAAGAATCCGGCCGCACTCGGTTCCATGCTGAATCAGTTTATGGAAAATTTGTCAGTGACAATGAGCCAAGAGTTGAGTGAAACATGGCAGGGGGCGGACCTCAGGCAGGACTCACTGGGTCACTGATAACCTTTCCAAAAACTGATTCAGTGTGGAATAAAGTGCGTCCGAATTCTTCCTTTACTATATATGGAAAAACAGTTAAATTACTTGGTTAATATGTATACTATTTATAACTTTATGGGTTACATTTATAAAACCTGTTCGATGGGCGGAAACTGTTTGCAGGGAGCTGACTAGGGCCTTGGTTCTCAACTGGTGGGTCGTGACCCAACAGTGGGTCGCGACTCCATGTTCAGTGGGTCGCCGCATGCCTTCCACTTTTCTAGGTGAGAAGCTCCTCAGCCTTCCTCTAGCGCAGCACAGTCAGTTCTCGTGTCAAGAAGCCATTCAAAATATACTGCCCGGTGCTGAGTGTCAGCTTGGGCTGGGGTTATGGCCGAGAGGGAGCTCTATATATAAGTGCATTGTTTACGGCTACCTTGTGTGTCCTGCAGAGGTGCCAGGACCGGAATGATGTAACATTCTGGCTCCTGGCATCTCTACAGGGCGCGCAAGGGAGCTGTACAACTGGATGCACATATGGATGGAGCTCCATCAAAGCACAGCAGCCCACATTGGATCCCAGGCTCAGGATCCACCCCAGTTCTCATAAGGTAGGGAGACTGGGTGGGTTTAAAAATAAATAACACTTGTTTAGAGTGTGATTGTGTGTTTGAGAATGACTGAGTGTGTGATATTGTGTCTGTGGTTGGGTGTGTGGCTGTCAGTGTTTTTGCGGGCCCATTCACACTAGTACAGTGTGTTAATCGCACAGTCCCGTGCATTGCAATGCCATTCGTTTGAATGGCACCCCAAATGCATCACCCACCTACATTTTGGAACGTGCAGTGCCGCAATGCCATGTGTTCCATTGCAGTGCGACTTGGGTCGCGACTTAATGACCGAGGACAAATGTGGGTCCTGAGGTTACAAAGGTTGAGAACCACTGATCTAGGGGATACTAGTGTCATGCAAACGACACCCATCTGGCTATACACTGGGTTGAATGTTTATAAATCAAATCCTATGTTTAGCTATTTACAACACTTTGATAAATGGGGGCTAGTCTCCACAGACATTGTATTTCGAGTACTGGTATTCTTATTCTGCAATATCTTGAGTAATTATGTACTTCTAAAACATAAGTAGACCAGCTTGGAAATCTTTCCATATCCAAAGCATATAAAAATGGTGGTGTCTTCATAATTTGTTCTGTTAGCTGTATTAAATGCTATCTTTCTGTCCTGTTCTGTACAGTTTTTTTAACCTGTATAGTGCATATTTGACTGTGGTTTATGTAAACATTTGCAAATGTGAGGGTAAAGCAGCCTGTTGCTCTTACCCTAAAAATGTGATTTATTTTAATTTAAAGAAGCACTGTCACTTTGCTCATGCATTTTTTTTTTAGATACCCACACACTATGGTTCAAAATTAAAGCTGAAAACCCTTTGGTGTGTCTTGGGCTCTATAGTGACATATACCTATATTGTGTGAATAGGAAGTTTTTAGGTCTTATGATTAATCCTGCAAACACAACTAACACATAATAATGTTTTTATTAAATCAGTGATGTAGGGGCCAGATCAACCACTTATTATCTGCAGTAAATGTTATACTACTTTCCCTTGCCAGCTATTTCTTACATTTTCAGGCTCTTTAAACCTCGGACATTTTATTTATAGTAACATTTTATTTGGGGTCAACTGTAGCAATGCTATAAATAGCCATGTCATGTAAATGCCATACTTCATTCAATTATTGACGATTTAGTTCCCTTTCCAAAAACTTGGGTAGTTCTGTTGTTTTGTCCAGTTACAGCTGTATATTTTTGATCACCACCCTTTACAACATGAGCCGAGAATTCCATCTGCCCCCCCAAGAGTTATTGTAGATATTAGTTTAGTAATGTATATTATTAGTTACACAACAGTTATACAATCAATGTTTTATATACATTGGATACTTACAGAGTTAAGATTGCTTGTTCAATGATTACCAAAATACTGACTAGTAGTTGAACATCAGCCCCTAGGTGGTCACCACTACTGTTTAGCATATTGGTTAAGAGGGCTATACGTAGCAAAGTAGAATGTTACATTGGATTGTTTTTATGGATCTAATGGTTTTGGGGATCACATCAATAGGCATTATGGTGTTATATGTGTGTTTTTTGATAAAGATCACATGCAGCTTCACGGTAAAGGAATTCTCGGGCGTAACCTTTATAGTTAAAAGATTGTTGGAAAAACATTTTTTTTTCATTACCAGTCTGCAGTTTGCCTTAAAATGAAATGCAAAAAAGTTTTTAATTTATAGCTTTAATTCATTCGAGAGTAGGCAGATGCCAGGAGGGGGGAGTAGATTATGCTGAATGAATCGTTTGCGGCTCAGCTGATACATCCTGCCTCTCAGGCGCTTTTCATGTCATTAAACATGATCTAGTGTATATGCAAATTATTTTTGTTTGCTGAAGGGCCTGCTCTCGTCTTACTTCTTGGGTACTTATTCAGGTGCTTTTATAACTCTTTAAAAGCAGAGCTCAATTGTTCATAATATCCCAGTTTTTTTACTTCTACAAATGACTTAGGAAGTTCAATATTTAATAAAGTTCTCTAAATAAATTACTGCAAGACACAGGTTTTTCTAACAAATAAGCCAACATGGAAAGGCACATCATTCTTAAAAAACATAATACATTATTGCCCTGTTTCCCACCTGATAACATATTCTGGTAAGATACCTTTCCCTGCTTGCACTCTTTATATTCTTAGTGTGCATGTAAAGACAGAGCAGTACTTATCTATAAATATGTTCAGTCTAACACAAGGAGGCTGATCTGCTAAAGTAGTTGAGAATCTCCACACAATAAATTGTGTTAATATTCACTTCAATTATCTAGTCATGTAAAAAGCTAATTCCTGTTTACTTATTTCATTTGAGCCTGATTGGATAATTAAAGTGAATATTCACAATTTATTGTGTGCAGATTCTCATCTTCTTTAGTAAGTCAGCCCAAATGACTCATTGGGCTCGCTTACACCAAGGGGGTCTATTTATAAGCAATTGACAGAGCTCTTCACACTGCAAATCACTGTGAACATTCAGTCTGTGCGAATAGATGCAAAAAAAAAAAAGTAATTTTGAATGTTATATTGTAATGCCTCATTAAGGCCACTAGATGGAGCTAAGCAGCATAGGAAATAAGTATTTGTTTCCTATGTTCCTCAGCTCCATCTAGTGGCCATAATGCGGTATTTCATGAATACATTCAAAATTACATTTGTATTGTAAAGATAATATACTAAGAATGTTTGGTTTTGCCTCTGTTTGCACAAAATTAACTTTCGCAGAGCTTTGTGGGGCGTAAGACTCTGTGATTTTTTTAAATAAATAGATTCCTAAGTATACAAATGTATCCAGTCCAGTACTTTCCAATCTGCTAGCTGCATTTGGCTGCATATTGGCAGTCTGCCAAAGTAGCCTTGCACATGTCTTGACTTATGTAAGGAACTACAGAGCTTACTTTTTTTTTTAACCAAAACCTGGATTAATATGTATAGAACTAAAAAAGGTGCTTCATTATATTGAGCAGCTCCTTGGAAGGACAGGTGCTGCGTGTGATTAGTACACAGCCCCTGTCCTTCTCTATGGGAGTATGCGGCCGTACGCCGCCCTACGCTCACCCGCCCTGCACGTCCGTGCGGGTGTCTGTACTCGTACGCTGACAGGATGGATCCTGCCTGCGTCCGAGCCTGGGACATCCGCACCCGTACGGACCTGCACATGGGGTGAGCATAGGCGGCGTATGGCCGCATACTCTTATAGAGAAGGGAGCTGCCCGATACGGCCACGCACGCAGCACGTAGCTGTACATGCCGGCCTTTTCTCGTGTGATTGAGGCCTTACAAAGGAATAACCTGCTCTGGTTTATTTTTACAGGGTTATTCACAAAAGGGTAAAGAGTGTGGAGAAGGCAGGAGAAGTGAACAATCTAAGACAACATAGCTGACCTGGAAAGTGAGCTGAATTGAAGAGTTTTTCCAAATCAGCTATGTTGTCCTAGTTGTTCACTTCTCCTACCTTCTCCAAACTCTTTATCTTTTTGTGAATAACCCTGTTAATGTTCCCTTGAACCCTTCTGTTATCTACTTTCTAATGATACTTGAGCCTCCTCCAGTTGTTACTTACTGCTGTTTATTATCTTTATCTCTGATTTAAAATACAATAAACATATTGAAATGGAAGACCCTGCTTACTGGATCTTCCAGATGTTCCAATGGTTACTCAGCACTGAACCTTCTTTGATAACCAGTAAAGCTCCAGGCAAAACTTTTTTCTAATTTTGGAGTAGCAAAGGATTAGAACCTCTGTCAGGTTTTTACTGTTCTACTGATCTCCCCTCACTTCCTTCCCTGGTGACAAAACAGAAAGTAAGAGGAAATCACGCCAAAAAAACAAAACTCAGTCACAAAAACAGATGATTTTTTTTTCTGTCCACAGTGATAACTATATATGCAAAGAATATCTTTTTTTTTAAAAGTTATTTCTGATCACATCTATCTGAACTCTCTCATTTACTGCTGCAATGAAAATATAATTTGTAGAATATATATCAGACAATTAACATTGCTGCAAGGCAAATGGTTTAGTGCAATGTGTGATAAAGAGAAAGGATGTACCTATTATATTTGCCATTATGATGATTACCAGCTTGGTTAGTGTAAGCACCGAGTCATGTTTTCTCATAAAATAAAAATCTGAATTTTAGTGCCATATTCCTGCAGCAGATCTACTGGCCTCCAAGGCCAATTAGCAGAACTGATGCTGCTCTGTTACCTAATGAGCACAGAATTAATCATTGGATACTGTAAAAAAGAAATGATACCAAGGGAGAGGTGCCTGTTTCATCCTCATCACTCTGTACCATGTTCCAGATGAGACCGCCTGCTTGTAGAGATCAGAAAGAATAAAGCAGCACACTCCCTAATCTTAGCCAGTTATCCCCATCAATAATGGTAGACCAGTGATCAATAAAGAAGCACATTTCACATGGTTCATATTTAACTATTAGTAACTATTCTCTGGATGTCAGATTTGCCATTAGAGAAAAAAAGAGCAATGAGCCACAAAACTAAAATTAAGGAATCTTGCTTGTTATCTGCTGAGAATCTTTGTTATAGTTGGAAATGCCAGGACTACTGGTAAATAGTACGGTGCTCAGATTATAATGAAGCTGCTGGTAGACTCTTACAGCCTTATGTATGAACATGTCCTTACTAAGATATGGAGTTACTTCTATAGGCATCAGAGTCTGGACATGATTGGTGGCTGAAAGGAAATCCAGTTCTTAAAGGAGAACTATGGGGTCAGTGTTTTTCCCCATAGTTCTCCTTAGGGTAACGGGAGGACACAAACTAGCGTCCTCCCATTACCCTAAGCTCAGTATACCGCGAGCTACAGCTCGCGGTATACTGAGACGCCGGAGCGGATCCTGACATCGACGTCGAGATCCGCCCAGCTGCGTGAGTGACAGCTGGCTCTGCCTATCTAGAGGCAGAGCCAGCTGTACCCGCCCCCTCCCCCGTCCGTTCCGCCAGTCAGCGCTGGCAGATCGGAGCGGGGAGGGGGGAATCCAGCCCCTCCCCCTGTCACGGCAGAGAGCCGTGACAGGATCGAGAGGTGAGCGAACCCGGTATGTGTTCGCTCACCTCCCGATCTACTGAGCCGACCTGTGACAGTCTCATTGTCACAGGTCGGCTAGAACTATGAGGTGAGTGGAAATCACTCATCTCATAGTTCTCCTTTAATAAAAATCTACAGCGTTCTGGAATATCCCATTTATTAATTCAGAGATCACAGCTTACAACATGAAATTTTAGGCGGTAGTTAAGTACTCATACAAAATAAAAAACAGATAACATTTATATAAAAAATGACATGCTTGAGCGCTGACAGTTCTGTATTAATCCTCAGTAGGTAAAGCAGGTAACAGAACAGTAACATAAGTACAGACCCAGCAGTACAAAATTCCAGAAAGTACATATATTTTTATGTAAATCTGTTTTTTGGGGTGGTGGGGTGGGGTGGGTGGGCATTTATTAAATCCAATATACTCTGCAAGTTCTCTATTCCTTTAGTACATCCATCCTACAGTGTAATTTAGAGATAAACTCTAGGCAGATATAAAACACACAACTTATCGCAGCTCTGTAATCATTAATTTCTATAAATTGTATTTTTTGTTATTTTTAAATGCAAGCTGTGTAAGTACCTGGATTTGACCTTGCTTCTTGCAGTCCCTGAATAGCAGGGATGTAGAGTGAGAGTAAGAAGCTGTACAAGGAGCCTATCAGTTCAAGGAGCATGCTGATGAGAGGAGAAACCAGAATAACAGAGAGATGAGCTTATCACTGTGCTGCTTCTCCATTCACTGTCCAGTCACAGGTTTAGGTGGTTAAATGGGGTTAAAGGATGCTGCCCATCAGACTGAGGACATGTAGTGGTAGAAATAAGTACTGTGGTGATTAAAGGTGAATATTGCAGGTTTTGTTAGTTTATTTTTTAATAAGATATTCATTTTGTTATTTCTGGTTAGCTTTCTGCTTTAAATCATTACACAGGACAATCTAATATTGTCTCTTTCATACCACTTTCTTCGGCGAACTGGAGTGTCATCCTTTGGCCAGCAACAGATTATTCTTGTCTGTCGTCTTCCAATATAAATCAGTAGTTATTTCCTTTTTTAATTGTTAGTGCAAAAAAACCCAAAAACAAACAATGAATCTGACAAAATATGATGATGATCATAAGTCGATAAGAGACAAGAAATGCAATGAGTGATGGAGTGAACTCTCTACAGCCCTATGTAGATTGTAGTGAAGTAGTCCTAATTTTCACCAATAGTAAATTCATGAATTGTACTTTGTAGAATGCCATCATGCTTTAGTGTTGTACAAAGTACATGTTCATCAGTGATATCAGTTCCTGCCCTGGGAGGTCATATACTCTCACATACTGTGGTCAAATTCATATATAAACCAGTAACCTTTTCTGTATGTCTTTGGGCTCTGGAAGAAAAAGCCGCAAACAGCCAAAGGCACAAGAAGATACTGTATGTATTCCATTCACATAATGTTCCTGATGAGAATTGAAACCAGAATTTCAGTGCTTTAGGGCCACAGTGCTAACCACAAAGTCTCTGTATGCCTAAACTACTGCGTGGATTCAATTATTTTTAAGATAAAACACTGACTATAGTGACGTTAATGGAAGCTTAATTATACACACTACTCATTTACATTTGCTTTAGATAGGCCTAATGCACACTGTAGTTTAAAACTTTGCAGACCTGTTCACAATTCAGTATATGAGCTCTTTTTGGTATCTTCAATTCTGTACATGTGGGTGACTCATTGCATTGAGTTTGTTAGGATCTGATGACAATGATAAAGACTAATTGCTCCTGGGAAATGAAATATTTCATGTCAATGCTGGTTAAGACAAGCAAGAAGAAAATAAGGAAGGAGATGATCCGTGTCTCACCTCCTCCTTGAGTCTTCAGAAGCTTCATATTCTGCTGCTTTCCATGGGGCTGTTGCAGAATTTTGTCATTCTTTTTGTCATTGATTTGATGTATTTTCTTGTTGTTTCACAATTACTTACAGCCTTATCTGCAATGAGCTTAACATTTGTTCAGAAAATACACAAAGATCTTATTAAGTGATAAACACAGGCCTACCTACAGATGAAGTAGGGTTGCCACCTGTCCAGGATTCACCCGGACAGTCCGGGTTTTGAATGCTGTGTCCGGGTTTCATTGCAGCAGAAACCCGGACACAAGATGTCATACAGACAGGGGCAACCAAAATTAAGATAGGGGATACTGGCCCCCCACTGGAAATAGTCTCAACTATGATATTTACATATGAATGGGTGGCACTATTTACATATAAATAAGCCACTACTCATTCTCCCCCAAAAAATGTCAGCGCGTTGCTAGGTGTTCGGGTTTTGCTTCAAGAAAAGGTGGCAACCCTAAGATGAAGGTGTATACATGTGTGAGATACACAGTAGACACTATATGTAAATGTGTACACTTACATGACAAGGATGTATGTTCAGGGATTTAGAGTGATAGAAGCATTTATATACTTAGGCTTGGTTAATCAAGCTAATGCAGAAATGAAGGAAATACGCAATGTTATGATTTTATCAGGCCAGTGGGATCTATTTACCCATAAAAAGTAAAATATAAATGAGAATTTTGCTTTTGGTGATGTTGGTATTGCAAACACAGAAAACTATTAAGAATTTGAGATTTTAGGAGCATTGTAATACTGAACATTCGCTGTGTATTCTAGTAAATATTAATTTTGCATTTTTTGTTTAACCTCCCTGGCGGTAATCACGAGCGTGACTCGGGGTTAATTTTCTCTGCCAGGAGCGGTAACCCCGAGTCACGCTCGGGGTAACATTGCAGAGCTGTCCGCAGAGTTTTCTTACCTTCTCCTGGCGATCCAGTGATGTCATCCGCTATGATCGCCGGCGAGAATGATCTATGTCCTCCGCCATGATCGCCAGCCGGCATCTGACTTCCTGGTTCCGTTCCCTGCGAGCAGCAGCGGCGCATGGGAGCGGAACTGGGCGGCAAATTCAAAAGTGAAATACACATATATTTTTTATTACATTATAGAATAAAATTATATTATTTATTAAATTATAATTCATGATTTTGTGTTTCAAACTTTATCACTTCTGGGATGTCTATTAAAGTCTTGCTTGGTCAGGTTTAAGTAAGTAATTACTAAGAATTGCAGGCCTACAAGGGTCTCTTCACCACAAGCCCTGGGGTGTTGGTTGTGTGGGTCTGCGGGCAGGGGGATTATTCACATTAGTGTACCCCTTTAATAAAGGGGCATACAGATGCCACCCCCACTTGTGAATGAGTAAGGGGTTAAGGGGTACTTGTACCCCTACCCATTCACTAAAGGGTTAAATAAAATTGTAAATAAAAAGTCCAGACATTTTGAAAAAAAACCCAAAAGACTTGTTTTTGACAAGTCTTTTATTTAAAAAACAAAACAAAATTGATCCACCAATGTAATCCAGGTTCAATCACGACGTCCAGCTTTGTCCACGATGATGACGACTCGATGAAATAAAACAATAAAAAATAAATAGAAATAATAATAACTTAAAAAAAACGACGACCGCCGCCCCATTCACTTGCGATGAACACCCGCCGCATAATGGCATTTTGACAGATGCAGGTAACATATAAACATTTGTAACAGGGTGAGCCATGATTGGGCAGAGTCATTATGACTTTGCCCAATCATGGCTCTCACTGTTCTGTGCCCTGATTAGGCAAAGTCTTGCACCCTACATGTGGTCAGGTGCAAGGCTTTAGCCAATCAGGGCTCACAAGGCACAGTGCCTTTTGCGGGGTGCTCGGCGGCGAACACCCCACCGAACACCATGACAGTTCGTGTGTTCACCGAACACACGAACTGCCGATGTTTGAGTCGAAATCAAGTTCGACTCGAACATCAAGCCCAACCCTACTCCTGTCAAAGCTGAAGATGAAACCTTGAGTTGCATACAAGGAGCAGAGTCTTTCTACTCAGTGGTTCACTTTTACAACCAGATATTGCTGTAGTAAACCAGTGCACCCCACTGCCCTTGGTTGGAAAACTAGTGATGTTGTAGGATGCATGTATCTGATGCTGGAGCACTCCTGCATGCTCCTTGCTTCCTCACACATACATTAGAAACATTCAAATACTGAGCTTTATACAGCCACAATCAGATTCAAGTCAACCTTCGAAGTTTAAATGTGATGTTGCAGAGAGAGAAAGGAATTCTCACTTTTCTGCTTCTACTAATCAGGTTAGACGATTTGTGAAATCTGGGTAGAAGGAGATAAACAGAACTCAATGTATGGTAAGTTGAATAGGCGTTCTGGTTTTAGCACAGTGCCGTGTTTACTTAGCATTACATAGCATTTGTAGCTTACCAACTCATTTCACCTGTTGCCTCAAAGTGTTCTCTATTTCTTGTGTATCACATATTTGTATCGCTAAAGCCCAGATCCAACCAAACCTTTCTAGCCTGAATTTTGCGTTTACAATTATTACGCAATAGTTTGTATTCATCAATGTATTTTCTTTGTTATTATACAATGTCAAGCCATTCTAATTGCACCAAGCATTTGTCAGGAACCATTTTAGGAGGTTTATTAGAATGTGTATACGGCACATAGCAAACATATAGACATATTGGCTATTGCAAAGTGAAATAGCCAATAGGAATCTAGCTATGCATTCCTATGCTGGTTTTTTTTTTCTGACTAAGGGCTGCCAGCGGCCCCATCTCAGAAAAAAAAACAGATCGCAAGGAAAGGTTTACTCTGCTCGATCGAGCAAAGTAAACCGTTAGGGGAGAAAGTGTTTCTATCCTGGCCGGCCGGGATTGAATAGTCCATACAGCAGCTCTTTGGGTCTACTGAACCAAAGGGATCCTGGGGACGAAGCTAGCTGAAGGATCAGCCAAAGCTACGGCTAGATCCTTCGGCAGCTTAGTGAATAGACCCCTTAGTTTCCTGCAGAATTCCGCTGTTCCCCTGAGCTCTGGTCCTGATTTGCTGTTTTTGGTGGCTCCTTTGCTTTGCAGGGTCCAATGGAGTCACCCTTGTGTGTGCTAGTAAGCTGTGTGTGTCTCCACAAACACACAAACACAACAGGACAAGTCACTCCCCTGCACCTCCTCCCCCCTTTTACCCCCCCCCCCTTCATTCTCCCTTCTCCAAGAAAGTAGATGGAGGGCTGCTGGACACTGTGCTGCCTCTTGTGATCTTATACTGGACCGAAGGTTCAGAGAAGCTGAGTTGGAGCTAGCTCTTCTGAAACATGATGACTGTAACTGTTTGGGCAACAATTTAAATAAATATTTTGCAGGGCAATGTATATTTGTTTGATCTGAATTTATTATTGAAAAAAAAAAGTTTGAGAGTTTAATACTACTTTAAGCTTGACTGGAGAGCACAACCTTGTGTTAGTATAGTGTGTATAGTTTTGCTGGATTTGAAATGAGGTTTGTTACTGTATTTTCTTTATTTTATATTTTTTTGATTCGGTGAGAGGAATATCACACCCTGTCAACTATATGCTTGGCAACCTAGGTATTTGCACATACTCCACTGTAATCATTTATTTTCAGCTAAACTAAATCCCTTTTGAAAATGTGCTTGACTTTTCTTGCCATCCAAGTTTTGTAGTTAGTTTAAAAGCTCTGCAATGTATTTAAAAAATATTTGACACTAAACAGTATGCGAGAAGAATTACATGTCAATGATAAAGACTGATTACTTGAAGAAAATTAAATACTTCATGTCAGTAGTCATTAAGAAGAATGAAAAAAGGAGACGTGTATGCACAAGAAGTAGACAGGGGCTACTATATGCCCACCGAGTTCTATTACAGTGCCTAAGCACTAATTGCCTACAGCAAGAACTAATGCAGAATATTTATTTTGTTTCCTGCTGTGAGCATTCATTGGGCTAACTACTTCTGATGACAGAACTTTAATAATCACAAGGGCTTAAAGGTATTCATGTACTAAAAGAGTAGAGAATGTTTACTTTGCAAAGTGAATGTTCTCCTTGCAAGGTAAAGCTTAATGAACAAGGTGAAGTTGCATTCACTTTGAATACCCAGTCATGCGCAAGGAAAATTGTAAAAAAACAACAGGATTTTGCATGCACATGATAGGATAATTGAGGTCAGCAGAGCTTCACTTCATTCACTAAGCTAAGTGAAAATTCACTTTGCTAAGTGAACAACATATATTGTTTTATTAAAACAACCCCATTTCTTCCAAACATGAGTCTGAAGTTAGCTCCAAAAAAAAAGTGAACGAAACTCTCAAACTTTTTTTTTCAATAATGAATCCAGATTAAACAAAATGTAAATTATTTAGCAAAGTATTTATTTTCATTTTTGCCCAAACAGTCATCATGTTTCTGAATAGCTGACTCCAACTCTCTTAGTTCAGCTTCCCTAAACTTCCTGTCCAGAGCAAGATCATAAGGCACAGCATAGTCTCCGACAGCTGTCCATCTACTAGCTTGGAGAAGGGAGGAGGTAGGAGTGAGGAGAGGGGAGAATGGAGGTAGGGGTGGCTTCCCTTGCTGTGCCTGTGTGTTTGTGGAGACACACTGCAGAGGAAAGGACCAGCTGATTCTGCATAAAGCTGAAACTTTAACTGCATAAAGCTAAAACAGCATCCGCTGTTAGTGATTTAATCAGCATTTGAAATAGCTTAAAAAATCTTTTGCATTTAATATCACTTTAACCCTGTACCTCCCTCGATAGTAAATGATGTGGCATTTTGGAATTTTTTTTTTGGTGTTAAGTTTTTTTAGCCCAATAGACAGGAATCTGGTTGCAAGGGTTACCCAATCATAGGCAGCCTAATCTATGTGCAGCCTGTGCCATTACATAGGGTCCAATCCAGACAGATGCACTCAGAGGTTTATTTAACCACTTGTAACCATTTCTTCAAATTCATTATTTTACAGGCTTATGTCTTAGGAACCCTTCTCAGTTTTGCATCCTGGAGACTGCTTCGTTGTGACTGCTGGCAATGACAAATAGTGCAGTGCATGTGTGTTGGGAGGATTATCTCACTCTGCAGGAAGGGAACAGAAGTTTACCCAGACACCACCACATAACCTTCACCACCTCACAAACTTTCAGGGCCTATTCACATGTGTAGCAATGCATATTACCTGCGTTTGTGTGATGCAGCATAATATGTGTTAGTTAATGCACCACAATAGTATGAATGGGCCCTCAAGGCAAAGAAAGCAGCCCTTGCATGCATATGACGGCACTTGACCGTGGTTGATTTACTAAAGCAATAGACTGTTCTCTTACAAGGTGAATGTTCAGTGAGCTTAGTAAATAAGAAGAGGCTGTGCTTCATTCAGCTGATCATGTGCTAGAGAAAAACCCTGCTTTTTTTCCTTTGCACGTAATTCGATATTTAAAGTGTAGACAGGTTCACTTTATTTACTAGCATTCATTTGCAAAGTGAACTTACACTCTTCAAATTGAAGATTTACTCTGCTATGTGAACAGCCTGTTCTCCTTTAGTAAATCAACCCAACTGTCTCTGTAATGTAATAGGTAGGGATGTACTGATACTAGTATCGATTTCGGTGCTTGCCCAATGCTCCGATGCCTAGCCCAATACCCGATCTTGAGGCAGAGCCAGCTGTACCCGCCCCCCCTCCCCCCCTCCCGTCCGTTCCTCCACTCAGCGCTGTTGGACAGAGCGGATCGGACAGTCACGGCTCTCTGCAGGGAGAAGATTGAGAAGTGAGCGGACGACGGTATGTGTTCGCTCACTTCCCGATCTGTTGAGCCGACGTGTGACAGTTTCCTTGTCACACGTTGGCTCAAACTATGAGAATGAGTGATTTTGACTCACCTCATAGTTCTCCTTTAAAGTTGACAATGTTCCATGTACTATTTAATGTAAAATACATAGAATTTTAGCAAGTAAGCAGTAGAGCAGCAAAGTAGCTTGGTGCTTTCCCAGCGAAGGTTGAATCATTAGGTCATTTAGGACCAGGGCATACATGAATCTTGTATGTTCTGCTCATACTTATGAGGGTCTCCTTCCAGTGGTATGGATAGTCACAAAAAGGGGGAAGAGTTTGGAGAAGGCAGGAGAAGTGAACAATCTAGGACAAATTAGCTGATTTGGAAAAAATCTTCAATTCAGCTCACTTTCCAGTTCAGCTATGTTGTCCTAGATTGTTCACTTCTCCTGCCTTCTCCAGACTCTTCACCCTTTTGTGAATAGCCCTGTTAGTGTCAGCTATTTGCAAGTCCCTATGCAGCAGCACTCAGATTGGGAGAGGATGGGGCAGCATGGAGAGCCAATCAGTTGTGCTCATTTGGTGTCAAGGAACATGCTAATAGGAGGAAAGAGCACAGTGAGCAGAGAGGTGACCTCATCAGTCTGTGACTGCTCATTCCCTGTTCAATCACCCACAACTGTATCCCTTCTATGTTGTTGGGCTGTGTAACCCTCAGGAATGGGTAGAGACTAGAGAGAAATACAAATGATTTGACAGAACTCTTATATGTTTTTCTAATTTCTGTATTTAGCTGTTTGCTTGGAATTCTGCTTTAAAATACCACTAGCATTAGGCTAGTGAGAACAGTGATTTTCAGTAAGATGTTTATTGAGAAGAGCAGGAAAAGGGGCTGCTTCAGATGGGTATAAAATAATGCTCTATAAAATATTGATTTGTGAAAAAATATTCCCTTTAACAGCAAAATGTCTGTGTAATGATAAATAAATATCCCATCCTATAACTATCAATTATTATTTGATTAGTACATTTAGGGTTAAAATCATTGGGGGTAAAGCCTTACCATAATGATAGAAAGGGAGATATAATTTCAAAATGAATTAGATGGAGAGTGGGAGGACATAATTTCATAAAACATGTGATTTAAACTCCTTAATCTCAAAACACACAGACTGATAGCATCCATATATCCAAATCATTCTGCTGAAGCTTAATTATAGTGTAAGAATATTATAAGTGATAAGCTGCCTTTTTACGCCCTCCATCCCTTTTACTTCGAGCCGCTCCAGCAAAGAAATAGCAAGGGAAATTAAGCCAAGGTAATTAATGCTTCAATAAATAGAGATGAATTAAAAAGGTTAACATTGTACCCAAGACTAGCTTATTAGGATAAATCTTTAATTCTCTATGGAGAGGTCCTAGTATTTATAAGACACACAAAATATGTCCTCAACACAGATACAAAATTCAGGATTATAAATTGAGCTTTACTAATTAAAAATAATTTGATGTCACTTTTAGCAAATTAATTTTAGTACCATTTTTTTCCCCGCCGGTTCCTAAATTATAAATTTTTATTACATGCATTGCAGAAGCTGTTAATGTATTACATGACCATATAAAAGCAGGTCTTTTTTATGCTCTTAAATCAAACACTTTCTAAGTTTTTATTAATAGAGTACACAGATGTCATAGATTCAACTCTTTTTTTTCTGGTTAAATAAAGAAGACCCAGCTCCTTAAAGGAGAACTATTGGGAGAGCAAAATGTAGTCTTCCCAATAGTTTGAGCCGGCATGTGACACTGCAGCTGTCACACGCTGGCTCTATAGATTGAGAACTGAGTGATCACAAACGGCTGATTGATCAGCTCACGGCTTTTCTCTGCAGAGAGCAGTGACTGTCAGTCACCGGTTCCTACAGGAATTCCCCCCTCCCTTCTCTTTTCCTCCAGCGCTCATTGGAGGGACAGACAGGTGAGGGGTGGACAGCTGGCTCTGGCTCTAGAGAGGCAAGGCCAGCTGTCAATCAGGCAGTGGGGCAAATCCTGACAAATTTTGTTGTGATCTTTCCTTGCTGCAGCGCGGCTCTACGCTGTCAGAATATAGCAGGCAGTAGCCCTCTAGATGCTGAGTTTGGGTCACAGAAGTACATTAGTAAATGTACTCCTGTGACCCAAAAGAGAACTAAAGCCATAAAAAGGTTTGGCTTTAGTTCTTTTAACCACCTCAGTACCAAGGTGTTACATCCCCTTCCTTTCCAGACCATTTTTCAGTTATCCGCACTGTGATATATTGACTATAAATTATTTGATCATGAAAAACTGTACCCAATTAAGTTTATATAATTCGTTGGAGACACAGAGTTTTCTTTTGTTTCTTCAAAAATTTAGGCCAAATGTATTCTGCTACACTTCTTTAGTTGAAAAAAACCCAAATAGGTGTATGTTATTTAGTCTGGTATACAATCTACAGAGTATGGGGATACCACTTGTGTGAGACTTTGGCTGCAACGTTCGAAGCTAAAGCTTAAGTTATCATTAAGCCCTCATACACACAGGCCTCTTGCATTTCTTTTTGTTTTTTTTATGCAAGAAAAAGAAATTGATATGGGAGGTATAAACAAGTGTTTACATGCATTTAGATATGTTCATAGTATCTTATCCGCCACTGGATGCATAGATTTCTATTTTTCGAAACACAGCAAAACTAAATGCACATAAACACAAGTAAATCCACAGTGTGAATTATACCATTTAAAATCATTGCATACATTTATATTCATTTAAAAAATATCCTATAAATGCCTTCCCATGTGAATAAGGCCTTAGGTCTGTCTAGGGAAGCATGGTGTCTAAATACAGCAATGCCAATAGAATTGCACTTATTCATCATGAACAGGTTTGAGAATGAAAGAAAATGGTCTTTGACTGGTCCTGGCAAACATGGACTCTTTTCTCCCCTACACATTAAAGGAGAACTATGGGGTTAGGGCTTTTCCCCATAGTTCTCCTAAGGGTAACGGGAGGACACAAACTAGCGTCCTCCCGTCACCTTAAGCTCAGTATACCGCGAGCTAAAGCTCGCGGTATACTGAGACGCCACAGCTGAAACGGATCCCGACAATTATGTCTGGATCTGCCCAGCTGCGTAAGTGACAACTGGCTCTATCTAGAGGCAGAGCCAGCTGTACCCACCCCCTTCCCCGTCCGTTCCGCCAGTCAGCGCTGGAGGATCAGAGCGGGGAGGGGTGAATCCAGTCCCTCCCCTGTCATGGCTCTCTGCCGTGACAGGATCGAGAAGTGAGCGAATGCCGGTATGTGTTCGCTCACTTCCCGATCTACTGAGTGAAAAGCACTCACCTCATAGTTCTCCTTTAAGTAGTGTATAGTATTTTTTTTTTAATTATTTTTAATCTCACCTGGTCACCCCCTAGCAGATATTACACTGTTTTTTCCAAAAGGAATTGTGATTGATTTACACGTATTGTGGTAATTGCATTGTAGTATATTCTACGTAAAAATTTGTACTTACCAGCCCTCCAAATAATGCTTTGCCTATACTTAAAAGTGATGACATAATCTGCACTCTTACAATATGCTGCATTTATATCAATAGATTTCTTGATATGTAGCAGATCTAGTCACATTTCTATTTATAAAGAGATATAACCTGATGTTTGTGTTCCATTATATTAATATCTAGAGTGAAGTAATGCTTAGAAGTGTGAACAACGTAATATTTGGCTTCGGCAAATATAATGCCAGTGAATCCACAGTGAGGCAGCAGCAAGTGAGCAAACTATCTTTGAACTTCAGGGAGGATTAATGTGATATGGTCTCTCAGAAGTGCAGCCAGAGACTTGGGAGCTAATGGCCTGTGACTAGGGAGTGATGAGTAATTAGCCATTTCAAGTGGAGGAAAAAAATATGGTCTGCCATTACAGATTTGTCAATGGAGTATTTAACTAAGCCTTGGCAATTTCTAAATGCACAAAGGAAAGGGAGAAGAATGATGTGGCTGTAAAGAGCAAGACGTTCTCAAATTCTTTATTTGGCCATGTGCTGCTCATTCACAAGACAAGATTGAGCGTCCCCGTTACCTTCTTGTTTCAAGAGTACATAAAGCATCCACTGACTGGTCCCATCATCTCTTTTTCAAATGGTTTCCTTTAGTAAGTTGCCAGATAAAACGGATTTGCAATTGAACATTGCCAGTATGAATATAAAAGGGCTCTGAAGTCCTTTATTTCTGCTTCTGATTTGATTGTGGAGGTTATTAATTTACGAAACATATTACATATGCCATGGCCATCTTTGTTTAGAAATTGACATCATATTTCCAGGCAGCAGATGTGACATTTTATTTGGAACTCATAAATATTCAGGGAAGTCCACCTTTATTTTCTTAATTTATATTAGACAGGCAAACAAGGTTTCTAAATGAGTGTTTGTGTGTTTTATAGAAGCATACATTCTTCACTCCGAGTATTTCAAACCCCAAAGCACCTGTTTGAATCCATTTGATGTTGAGGAGGTTCTCTAGACACAATCTTTAGTTGCTAGTAAGACATGATGGGATTGGTAGTTTCTTAGTGCTGCTTGCATCATTAAAAAGGGAAAACAGGCAGTTGGTAAAAACATGTCAAATGTTTTGCAAGCAATTATTTAAAAAGCTTAAAATGTTATTGTATAGCTCAGCTCCACTTTTCAGAAATGTCATAAAAATCAATGGCCCAGCAGTTTACAAAATGTAAAAGATAGCTTTTGCTGCAATACTTACTTCCTTTCTGGCGCTGCCCCCTCAGACTCACTGCTCTGAAAATTAGTGCCGATCCTGTTCCAGAGTGAATGACACACAGCGTTATCCAACCTAGTTCCTTTTAATCAAGGCTGTTAAGGACACTCCCTACAGGAGCATATCATTATTCCAGCAGGGTTCATGATTCCCCTGGACACTGCAGTGCTCACATGTGATAATGTGAATCCCATGCTTTCAAGAAGCAAGGACCTCCCTCAGGCCGCTGAAGGACCTGTGAACGGACCGGCATCTCACCAGCTATAGCTTTGTCAAAAGCTTAATTTTTCTCAGGTCCAACACTGCTGTAATGTTACCACAGAAATGTTGGATTTACAGAAGAGAATGAAAATGTCTCATGAACTGTCTCATTTTGCAACCATGATAAAAATGCAGCTAAAGGCTCCTGTAAGATGCACTTATAATTGTGTGTGTATATACACACATATATATATATACTGTATATATATATATATATATATATATATATACACAGTATATATATATATTCCTCAATATTCCTAACGGTGGGATGGATATGGCTGCTTCCTGAAGTGTTTGCTGTGTGTCTTCTTTTCTCTTTCTGCTTTACCAATCAGATTCAAACTCCCAGGGCAGGTTTGAGTATGACTGGTGGTTGCAAGTAATTTCTGAATACTTACTCTTTGATACATCAGGCTCTCTGTATGAGACAACAAGATTCCTGCAGTGGGTATCTTTAGGAATACCTCAGGAATACCTCAGAAACAGGTAAGCAAAAGGTGTTGCAGCCAAACATATTACTTAATTTCATCACTTAGTGCAAAGCATTTGCAATAAAGAGCCTCTGAGAATCCAAAATATCACAAGAAGACCTTCTTGCTATGGACTGTAGTGTTTTTTTCCGCAGGATTTAATCTGCTTTGCATGCAGTGGCATTTTCTTCTTCCACTGACCCCAGCACAGTGGCATTTTTTCCTGACAATGGCACAAATTAATACTGGGCATTTATTCCTATGCTGCTGTTAGCCCCATAGTTTACAACTATTAAACTATTCAAATCTTACAAGAAACCATCCTTAAATCCACAGAGAAAGTTAGATGCACTTCATCACAAGCAGACGCTGACTTCAGTGCTTTTGTTCTCTCTGAAATAGAGCCCACTTTTTGCTACTGGTGTGTCAGTGAGTTTGGGGTGCAGTTAGGGCTGGTCATCAGTGAGGGACAACAGAAGGACCCATTAATGGGATCCACTGGGCTGTCTGATTGACAGCTGGCTCTGCCCCTCTAGAGCCAGACCCAACTGTGCCTGCCCCCTACCCTGTCTGTCCCTCCAATGAGCTCTGAAAAAATGGAGAAGGTGGGGGGGGTCCCTGCGGGGATCGGTGACAGTTATTGCTCACGGCAGGGAGGAGACCGTGAGCTGGGCAATTAGCGGTTTCATATGACTCATTTCTTGGTATAGTGATGGCATCTCCCACACCGGCTCCAAGTATTGGGAAGAGTATTATTATTATTATTTTATTGCACTTATTGACAGATACCTTATCCGATAAATTATTTCAAGGTTTTAGTCAGACAAAGCTACTGTTCTGCTCTCTCCTTAGTTAATCCTTTGTACTATATATCAGGTGTAAGAGTAAAGTGAAGCACTATCATTGTGTAGCACTGCAGAAAGCAGTGCTATATTGCTATATATGTATATGGGCTACCCCCACATACATACACATACTGTATATAGTAAGTATACATAGAATCAAAGTTTTAAAAAAAGTGTTGATGTTCTAATACAATTATTTACATCAAACTGATCTTTTTTTATTCTGAATTTTTTTCTTTTAACTCACACAAACAAATTTAAACTAAATTGTTACCTGAGCAGAATGTTATTGTAGAACTAAGGAAAATCACAAATTTCTCTGTCACTAGGAAGATTTGCCAGTGGGTTCATTCTCTTCCATCTCTTGTGCCATCTTATCTGACACAAAAGCTATTGTCCCTTGACACTGTTGTGTACCTTAGGAATTAACCATTCAAAGCAGCTTCAATGGGCAGAGGTTGGCTTTGGTTACATGTATCCTAAGATGTCCTTTATAGTGTGTCAGTAATGTTCAGTATTTCAGGAAGTTTTCCCATGCTGTAGTGTAGATTATGCCATTTGTTCCAGGAAGACCTCCCTAGTTAGCCTCCATGTTCCAATACTTAACAGGATGGCAGTAATAGGGGTCAACCGATATGCTTTTTTTCAGAACCGACACAGATACCGAATATGGGCCACCTTTTAGGCTGATAACTGATATCAAGTACCGATATTCTGTTTACATCCAGCTGTGGAATCTTGCATCGGCAGCTGAATGTAAACAGCAAGCAGTGGGCCTGATATCGGTTGGCCCCTACTAATGGCAGTGAGGGGAGCCTCCGCCCCCCTCCCCACGCCCCCCCAACCCCATTCATCTGCCGGCATTTAGATTCCGAGCCAATAGCAGGCTGGCTATTGCTCCCACCCACTGCCTGCTTTGAGCTGCAGGTAGTGGAATCTAGCCACAGGCAGATTAATGAGGGGGGGAGGGGTTTGGGGGTGACCGTGTGGACCATGGGGGCAGCATGGTGGATGGCTGCTGGCATTGGCTGCTGCCTCTGTTCCTACAAAGATTTTACGACCGACTCCTTCGATCAGCTGATTGAGGGATGCTGGGGCCGACATGGGTGCCTTTATAATCAGTAATATCGGTAAATTTAACTGAATAGGATAATTTAAACATTTATAAATATCGACCCCCAATTATCGGTATATCCAATAATCAGTCGACCCCAAGTCAGTACCACTCAAAATTAGGAGTCAACTGTCCAGTCTCCATGATGCCTTTAACAATTGAGTCTGAACATTTAGCATGCTAATGATATTAAACTGTTTATACTGTCTTTTGTTTGTCCTCTCTAATCTTCTGTGCTGTCATTCTTTCACTGCCATATGCAGTAACTCTATCTTATCTATTTGATCTGCTTGCTCAAATCTGTGGATTATCTATTTTTTTAGCCACTTCTTGGAGCCTCTCTAATGGTGACAGTCAACAACATTTTTAATTAAAGGACCTATATTATGTGTTTAAAAATTAAAATTAAACACCTTTGGAGTGATCATAGACACCAGCATATCTGATGTGTGGTGTGTGAATCTGTAAATCATGTAAATTCCCTAGGAAGTTCATTTCAGGTACCTGACAAGCACCTAGAATATGGGAATGAGATCTGGTTGACTGCCATGAGTTATTCTAATTTGTGTATTATCACTGTACTTTTATACTGCATGTTAAATTGTTATGTAAGAAATAGTTACAGAATTAGTCAGGATTTTTTTTTGAAGTGAACAGCTTTAAAGAGACCATTAAGGGTAAAGTGACAAGTTGTTAGTGATGGGCCGAATAGGCCTGAGTTTGGTTCGTATTCAAACATTCGAACATCCGGAAAGTTCGAATTCGAACTCAAACTCAATGCAAGTCAATGGGGGTAGAACTTCCAGAAATGATTGTCCCCATAAAGAGGGCTTATATGCAAGTTATTGGTCCTAAAAAAGGCATGGGGGTCCGGGTACTGCACTAAGGGACAGGAATCAATGAAAAAAAAAAAACATTTTTAAAGGAGCAGTGATTTTTACATCACTTAAAGGGTAAGAATAACAATTAAAAATTCCTCCAAATATCATGCCTGGGGGGTCCCCATAAACTGCCTGTGAAGTGGCGGATCTGTACGATGTATAGAACGCTGCTATAGAACGCTGCTATAGAACGCTGCTATAGAACTCTGCTATAGAACTCTGCTATAGAACTCTGCTATAGATTCTCTTTCTTTTCACTCCTGCAACACACTACGTAGGGCTGTGGTACAAGCAGCCTTATATAGTGTGCTGCTGGGACTTAGCTATGAGCCATGATTGGGCAAAGTCATCATGACTTTGCTCAATCATGGCTCTAACAGAGTACTGAGCCCTGATTGGGCAAAGTCTTGCACCTGACCTGTGGTCAGATGCAAACCTTTACCCAATTAGAGCTTCAGAAGGCGCATTGCCTTGTGGGATGTTGCACGGTCGAACACACTGCGAACATCCCGCAAAGATTGTGCGTTCGGCGAACGCTTGAACTAGCAATGTTCAAGACGAACTCATGTTCAACTCGAACATACAGTTATATTTAAAACCTTGCCCCCGACCCACTGATACTTACCCTCACAGGACTCCCCGACACCCTTCTTCTGTCACAGCTACTGCAAATTACCATGTGTTGGCTGGGATTGGAGCTTACAGGAAGCAAAAACATCACCCCCTCTATGTGTTCAGCGCTTACAATTGGGCACTAAGTCTAAGCACTGCATCATTTGTGGAGGTCACATCCTTACCCCAATTTAAGAATTTTGTGAAGGCTGTGATGAAAGAATGGTGAGGAATTTCTGTAAAAGGTGAGTATCCCTGGATAGGGGGGTGGGTTGTTAAAAGACTCTTTTGTTAAGTGAAAAGTCACTTTTTCCTGATCCTTAATGGGCAAGGTGACAGGGTCTCTTTAATGGAAGTTAGAAACAGTGTGCTTTCATAAAATGTAGTTTGTATTTGCAAAAATAATTGCTGCCTTTTCTGTTTGTAGTAAGTTTATATTATATGGTTGTTTTAGATATCAGTAGCACTTACTTTTATTTACTGAAACTGGCCTGTTATGTTTGCTAAATTGATATTTTTAGGTTTCTGGGTTTAAGGTTAATCATGTAGGTTTAACTGGTTTAAAATGTGTCTCTTCTTAAAATTATTTCCTTTACATATTGCTGTCATTCCAGTGTATATTTCTCATCTTTGTTAATTTAGTGTACAGATTAAGCCTTCTTTGACATGTGAGCATAAATATTAATATTCAGGTTCAGGATTATTAATATTGAATGTGTACTCTACCTCAGAATAAAAGGAATTCCAATTCCCTTGATTGATGCTCTAAGTACTTACTTTTATTTATAAAGAAAACTATGCCTAACAATGTGGCCCTTTCATAAGATGATTAATTCTTTGAATTTCAGCAGCTGTATCAGTTTCTTCCTCACAAAACCTATGGCTGTGCTTTACAATAACTGTCCCATCATTATTTTTGTGGATTATTTTGTGTTTTCTAAGAACAAAATAGCCAAACAGCAAAACTGCATTATAGTCTCTCTAAAAAAACTACAACTCTATATTTGAAAAGGAAAAAATACTTTTGTTCGCATACGCTAGCCAAGTGTGCTTTTTTCCCCTGTTTTGTGGCACCACATCACAGTTGTATATCCAAGGGTAGTGTATGAACACTTCCATGCCACTCCATGTTACCTGAGGTTTACTTATCAAAGTTACAATTTTTTTTGCATTTTGCAGATGTTTCTGTTCTCCTATCAGCTACTAAAAGAGCATTCAAGGCAAACAGATACTAGGTTTTAATTGTCTGAGAAAGAACTTTGTGGGGATTGGCATATAGTGAATTTGTCTTTAGTTTTATGGCGGGGATTTGATTTGCTGTTTTACTTTTTTTACTATTTTAGTGATTTCATGTTATGCACTTGTATACTTAATATCCAGGTAGAGAAATATTCACCAACGAAAACCTGGTCATACACAATGTGGTTATTTAACTGTCCAGTTTTTGTGGGAAAATCATGTCCCTGCAACACAAAGCCCAATACATCAACTTGTAACTGGCAGCCACATATGTTATATTAGCATAGAGTTGTACATTATAGTTGTCTATATGCAAAGAAAAACCTTTGTTCAGTACAAAATCCATTTACAGTGTGGACAAAATTATCTGATCCCCTGCAGATTTTTTACATTTGCCCCCTTACAAAGAAACAAAAGCTCTATAATTTGTTATCATAGGTGTATTTTAAATGATAGAGACAGAATATCAACCAAAAATCCAGAAAAAACACATGATACAAATGTTAGAAATTGAGTTGCAGTTCAGTGAGTAAAATAAGTATTTAATCCCCTACCAACCAACAATAATTCTGGCTCCTCCCACAGACTTACTATGTGGTACACAGATTAGTCCTGTCAATTTAAGAAGGTGCTCCTAATGACAACTCGTTATGTATATAAAAGACACCTGTCCACAGAATCTCTTTCTTTCATTCAAACCTCACCACCATGGACAAGACCAAAGAGCTGTCAAAGGATGTTAGGGACAAGATTGTAGACCTGCACAAGGCTGGAATGGGCTACAAGACTATCAGCAAGAAGCTTGGTGAGAAGGAAACAACTGTTGGAGCAATTATTTGCAAATGGAAGGAATACAAAATAACCATCAATCGCTCCATGCAAGATTTCACCTCATGGGGTAAGGAGGATCATGAGAAAAGTGAGGGATCAGTCCAGAACTACACGGGAGGAACTTGTGAATGATCTCAAGGCAGTTGGGACCACAGTCACCAAACAAACCGTTGGTATAACAATACACTGCCATGGATTGAGATCCTGCAGTGCCCGCACGGTCCCCCTCCTCAATAAGGCACATGTACAGGCCCGTCTGAAGTTTGAGCTCTTTGGCATTAACTCGACTTGCCGTGTTTGGAGAAAGAAAAGTACTGACTATGACCCTAAGAACACCATCCCTACAGTCAAGCACGGAAGTGGAAACATTATGTTTTGGGGCTGTTTCTTTGCTAAAGGTACAGGCCGACTTTGCCGCATTGAGGGGCTAATAAACGGGGGCCATGTATTGTAAAATCTTGGATGACAACCTCCTTCCCTCAGCCAGAACACTGAAGATGGGTCGTGGATGGGTCTCTCAGCATGACCCAAAACATACCGCCAAGGCAACAAAGCCTTTTCAGAGTGGGCTAGTGTAATGAGCGGTGTGCCTCAGGGTTCTGTGCTGGGTTCCATATTGTTCAACTTATTTATTAATGACATCGGGGAGGGTGTTAACAGCGATATTTCCGTGTTTGCGGATGACACCAAAATAGGGAGGGTAATAGACACCTAGACATTATAACATTACAGGAGGACCTGGATAAAATAGGGGAGTGGGCATTAATGTGGCAGATGAGGTTTAATGTCGATAAATGCAAAGTAATGCACTTTGGAATTAAAAATAAACAAATGGGTTATACAATTATGGGTATGCCGCTAGGGAAGTCAGAAATGGAGAAGGATTTGGGGGTCATTGTAGACCACAAACTGAAAGGTAGCTTGCAGTGCCAAGCTGCTGTAAACAAAGCTAGCAGGGTTTTGTCCTGTATTAAAAAGGGGATGTATTGCAGGGACAAGTCTATAATTTTGCCACTTTATAGATCATTGGTTCGACCTCATCTGGAGTACGCGGTCCAGTTCTGGTCACCAGTACTAAGAAAAGATGTCCTTGAGTTGGAAAAAGTCCAGCGGAGGGCAACCAAACTAATTAGGGGTATGGAGGACCAGAGCTACGAGACAAGGCTACTAAATTTAAACATGTTCACATTGGAGGTGAGGAGATTAAGGGGAGATATGATCTCCATGTACAAAATGTTCAATGGTGGTAGCAACATTAGCGATAAACTGTTTAAAATTAACTCCATTACAAAAACTAGAGGCCACCACCTAAAATTGGTGGAAAAAAAATTCCAGCACAAGGGGCGAAGGGGGTTCTTCACAGTAAGATCAGTTAGGGTCTGGAACTCACTGCCACAGGCGGTGATTTCAGCAAATAATGTGGAATTGTTCAAGAAACTTTTGGACGATTTCTTAAGGGACCGTAATATACAGGGGTACAGGTACTCCTAGAATGTGATCCTAATAGGTTGGACTTGATGGACTAATGTCTTTATTCAACTTCAAATACTATGTAAAAGCAGTGGCTCAAGTAGAAGCACATTAAGGTCATGGAGTCCAGACCATAATCGTATAGAAAATGTATGGAGGGAGCTGAAACTTCAAGTTGCCAAGCGACAGGAAACCTTAAGGATTTAGAGAAGATCTGTAAAGAAGAGTGGACCAAAATCCCTCCTGGTAACCAACTACAAGAAACGTCTTACCTCTGTGCATGTCAACAAGGGTTTCTCCACCAAGTACTAAGTCATGTTTTGCTTGGGGATGAAATACTTATTTTACTCACTGAACTGCAACTCAATTTCTAACATTTGTATCATGTGTTTTATCTGCATTTTTGGTTGATATCCTGTCTCTATCATTTAAAATACACCTATGATAAAAATTATAGACCTTTAATTTCTTTGTAAGAGCTCGACTGAGCCGCGCTGAAAGCCAAAGCTGGCCGAATGGACGGCCATTGGCCGGGCCGACAGCCTGCTTCAGACAGCTGGCCGGAGCCAGGCGTCATCTCACGGATGGCTCCGGCCACTTGCACAGAGATCAGCGTCCCTGGTTACCAGGGACGCTGTCATTACACACTGAGGACCCGGCCAGGCCACTATGATATCACAGCGGCCTCTCCGTGTTCTCAGTGTGTAATAACAGATGTCGTTTCTGGTTACCTGGTAACCAGGAATGCCATCTGCCATTTCTCCCCCGGACGCTCTGGGAGTCTAATAGACCGGGAGAGAAACACGTTCTCACAGAAAGGTTTACTCTGCTCGAGCAGAGTAAACCTTTCCCTGCTCGATTTTCTCTTTTTTTTTTCTGCCGTCAGAAGAAAAAAAAAAAGAAATCCCCATAGGAAAGCATAGCTAGATTCCTATCGGCTATTTCAATTTGCAATAGCCAATAGCAAACTCGCTATTGCACCCGCCCACTGCTGCTGTCAATCATCAGAGGGGGACCTGCAGTTCTCCATCAGGCTCCCGTCTGGTGATTGACAGCAGCAGAGGGTGGGTGCAATAGCTAGTTTGCTATTGGCTATTGCAAAGTGAAATAGCCAATAGGAATCTAGCTATGCTTTCCTATGGGGATTTCGGTCGTTCACTCGGCTGCCTACAGCAGCTTAGTGAATAGACCCCTGTATGTATTTGTGTGATATTGGGCAGTGTATGTGCTAGGCATGATCATAACACAATCTCAGTAAGGTGGACAACGAATTGATGAGCTGGGTTTGAAATTTTAATCTGGCTCTTCAACATTTTCTGTTGTGAGCACAAATGTATACCCAGTTCACAGCCTACATGGTTGACTTCACCTTTTGTTCCACTGGCATTGAAGCCACAGAGTTGCCCTTTAATTCTAGGAGGCTCTGAGCCACCTCCTTGAGTACGTCTCGATCGGCTTGCTGAGCCTGCAACATCTGCCGCTGAGCTGTAGTGGCCTGCTGCTGGGCCACTGCAAACTGGCTATTTGTCTCTTGTTGGGCTGCAGTGGCTCGAAGCAAAGCCCTTATCACATCCTCCATCATGCAAGTTGCTCAGGGAAATGCCCGCATTCTCCACCATATGTGGGGGTATAGCTCGAATGGAATTTATATATATATATATATATGTGTGTATGTATGTGTGTGTATATATATCTATATATATATATGTATATATATAGATATATAGATATATATGTTCTATTTTTATTGGCACAATGTCCCAGTGCATAAAATCCTGCGCTTATACGGGCTGGGTATGTTTCATGGTTGTGTTCTTGAAATAAAAGAGACAAAGATCTCACCATTTTCTTAATCATTGCCTCCTCACATCTGAAAAACCGATGAAGTTTGAAAGATGTGAACTGTTTTACCTGCAAGTACGTTCCTCCCCAATTCCTGACTGATAACACTTCATTAGGCAACAGCCAAATTATTTAATGCGATTGAGATTAGATTTTTTTTATCCACTTAAGTAGCTTTTCAGAAATTCTATTCTAGCAAGAACTAATGACATGTGGTTGAAAATAATAAGAGACTGGAATTAAAATAAAAGACAGGTGTAAATTATAATGGGACTGAACTACTTTAAATTCAGTTCATGATCAGAAAAAAAAATGATTTTGATGGCTGTGTAAATACAGCCAGCGCTCCATGCTGACCTTTTACACCTGGAGAAAAATAAATGTATGCGGTGGTTTCTGGGTCACTGACTCAGCAAGAGTTTGGAAGAAAAAAGGATATCATCCGATGCGTGACAGGTAGATCCTGTCAAGAAAACCATTTTGAATGACTTATCAAGATCAAAAGGTGCTAGGTGTGAATACCTGTCAGTTGAGTTGTCAGTCAGGGTGACCACTGCTGCACAACCTGCATGTTCTTCATCTTGGAATACTGGAAATTTTCTAGAAATGGGGATGCTTGTGAGGTGGACCCTTCTTTTCTGTTCTAATAAACCTTACAGTAAAACAAATAATACATATACTTGACATTGTGTCTGATTGTGCCATAGAGCATACTTATTTTAAGGGTAAAATAAAAGCCCTGAACAATATTTTGTAAGCTAAACGAAGGGCCTTTGCATCAGAGCATTATAATGCACAAACATGTTTTTTTTTGTGTTTTTGGCTCAGCTAGTACACTGCCTGGCCAAAAGAAAGTCCCACACTCTAACATATCGTTGGACGGGATCGTTTAATAAGCTTGTGCAATGTCACAGCAATTATTTTCATCCAGAGTTGCAGATCTTGTAGTGATGATGGGAGAGTTGGACCACTGTGTAAGGTATTCTCCAGTACATCTCGAAGATTCTCAATGGGGTTAAGGTCTGGATTCTATGATGGCCAATCCATGTGTGAAAATGATGTCTCATGCTCCCTGTACCACTCTTCCATGATTTTAGCTACATCAATTCCCGGCATTGTCCACTTGGCATATATATGCCTGTGCCATCAGGGAAGAAATAATCCATTGATGGAAAAACCTGGCCATTCAGTATATTCAGGCAGGCAGCTGACCTAATTTTTTGGGGACATAATGTTGTTGAACCTAGAGCTGACCTACTGAAGCAACCCCAGATCAAAACACTGCCCCAAATCCAGGTGGTGACAGCTTTTTGGCCAGGCAGTGTATATCTAAAGCCAAAAGGTTTTCTTTAGTTTTAATGTAGTAGTTTAGATGTAGTTGTTTGGAAATTATAGTTTTATATAGGGTAGAGAAGGGTTAAAACCCCTGTCATTTTTGTCATTCAAGAGACACAAACCGGAAGTGAGAGGAAATCCGTCCAAGTTTGTAAGGGAAATCCACTCTTAGTTGTCATGGAAAGAAGTGGCCCCATTGGAAGATTTCCCCTCTATTCCCGTTCCAGTGGCAGTTCAAAATCACCAAGACAAAGAGAGATACTGAATTTCCCCAGTGCTGACAGCAGTAAAACCATTGAGATAGGTTCTAAGCTTTCCCTACTCTATCCAAAACTAAAAAGAAAAAAATGTTTTTCAATACACTGTAATATAAACTGTCAGAAATCACATTAGACCCACAGTATATTTTGGGTATGCAGAAAAGTAACATAAAGGGACAATAGTATAGATAAAGTTTGATAAATGTGCAATGGACAAAGCTACATTTTTCATTGATCCCAAAGATGGCGATGCTTTTAAAAGTAAATACACATATACATGCATCCCTGCATACTGAATAGGCATGGCTTACATCTTTGGTGTATAGTGCCAGCATTTTTATAATCAACCAAAATATATTTTAGTTTTTTGTACAAAAAAAAAGAAAATCTGATTTCTTTATTCACTGTTTCTTCAGTTATACAATCCCTGAAAAGCCTCATGCTCCTGTATAATTGAACACATCTAGTAGTTTTGGAATCAGGAGCAGCCGGGTGCTAAAACAAATACGCACATTTCTGTTCTAGCCAAGTTGCACTGATCCCAGGATTTGCATTGCCTTTTAAAGTGGATAAAATGTCTCAAAACAATTCCTCTATGTCTCCCTTTTGTGTTCTCAGAGGTAGGTAGCACTACTACAATGTATGGCACTAAAAGAAAGACTGATCCTGTTGGATTTTGATTGCTTAAATGACAGTTGATTTTAAATTCAAGGCTATTGTTTTAAAAAGTAAAGTAATCTGAAACGGTTTGGGGATTTTGTTCTGTCCAATTTATCCTCACAGGCTCACATCTCTTCCGCTAAATGAAACTATATTCACCAGCATTTAATCTTTACACACCATTTCACAAGAAACTACAAACAGGGTTTTGTGCTATCTGATTTTTTTTTTCCTGAATGTCTTAATTCCAGGAAAATGTAGCTTTTTATTATGTTTTTTTCCTCTAGTCTACGTACTACTAGATATAGCCGTTTATTTTCTAAAGGCAAATAGGCTGTTCACTGTCACTGTTCACTTGCAGAGAAGGTTTTCCTCTGCAAATTTAGTTAAGTTTCATTTTGCAAAGAATATCCAATCTTGTGCAAGAAAAAACAAAACAATAAAAAAGTACTTTTGCTTGCACATAATTGAGTGATGGAAACCATTAGAGCTTCAGCTTATTCACTAAACTAAGGGCAAACTTCCTTTGCAAAGTGACAATTTCCTTGCAAAGTGAACAACCTATTTGCCTTTAGTAAATCAACCCTGTAGACTCCAAACGTGCCCATTCATTTTCCTTTAGTCACTATTGTCCCATTTGCATTTCCTCTTGCCAAGATGCCAGCTCCTGGTTTAGGACATAAGACTGAATATACAGTGACAGATAGTGTAAGCCAGTAAATCAATGCTGAGAGCTTTCAGTACCATGTCAATTATGAATATAACTTTCCACCTTAGTTCGGTTGACTCATGACTGAATTATTGGTGGTAGTTCACCTTGACCTTGATGATTGCTTATCATAACAAAATGGTTCCTCTAAGAGGATCATAAAAACTATATCAATGCATAACAATATTTAACATCAAATAAAGTGAAAATATAAACACAGATAGGATAGTATTAATGGATGATAGAGGCTGAGGCTTGGTATCAAAAATGTAGCAGAACCCTAAAAATAACTGATCATGACTTTCTTTGCAATCACATCCATAGTAGTAGAAACTTTAACCCAGAAGTGCTATTGCAGATTTAGTTTAGTAGACAATAAAGCCCAATTGAACTTTCAATATTTATTACTGTAATGCAGGCAGGATACATGCTGTATAAAGTAATAAATATTGGTCTCTTTTGCTGTTTTTACACTGCACTAAGTGCTGCAGTAAGGTTCAAAATACCTTGGCTCTCTTGCACAAAGCAGCAGTTCTACTTCTCAGTTGCCTGAAGCACCCCCTGAACACTGCTCAAATCTCCAAAACATGACCATTGTTGCACCCCTTTCACTTATAACATATGTACAATGTTTTAATATGGCTTATAAATTATTAATTAGAAATAAAAATGATGACCATTATATTTGGTTGTCTATGTATATACATTCCCTCCATGCCCTGCTTCTCCATTGACAATGAATTGTATTTATATAAGGAGCATCCCCATACAGTCATAGTGCATTTCCAGTTAGTTTATGTTTCTTCTCTGAGTGAACAAGCATCCCCTTTAACTTAGCCAAACTATCAGTGAAATGCCTGTCTTTACCACCCCAAGCATTGCAGTGCAGTGTGTGATATCACAGAACCCAGGAGACTTGACCATGCAGGCAAATAAGGAAAACACTTCAGATAGTGGTGGGCAGGCAATTGACAAAGATCAGTGGCCCTAAGCAGTGGGCAGCACAGTGAGTGTGGCCTGGGAAAACAACAGGGGACATTATCGTGTGCCATTTAAAAAGGCAAAAATAAGCTAATGAAGGACTACAGCTGTAGTCAGAACTGGCTAGGTCATCAACAGGCGAGCAGAGCAGTACCAGGGGTCAAAAAGAAGCAAAGTCAGGAACAAGCTGGGGTCAGTAACATGTAGGCAATGTGGTACAAGATGGTAGGCAGTAGCAGTGGTCCATGAACAAGCCACGGTCACAGGAACACAAAGTAGTGAAAGGAAGGTCAAACAAGTCGGGTCAGTAACATATGAACAATCAGAACACAGGATCTCTGGAGTACAGGAAGGTGTTTGATCACTCAGCACCAGAGGCCAAAACGTCATGGCCTAAATAGCCTGTAGGGCACCAGATTTCAAACTATGTGGTTATGCAAGTACGTGCACACATGGTAAAAAGCTCCTATGACCATGCACGTGCCTGCCAAGAGGTGCACAGCCATGCACGACCCTATGAGCCAAGTTAGGCACATGCGCAGATGCCTGCAGTGAAACCCTAGCTCTGGCTTCTTAACAGGCGATGGTGGGGGATTTAGCTGGGTAGCAGTCTGCCAGACTGGGGTGGCAGTGTGAATCCACTTTCTTTGGTTCTAATTACTATCATAACTTCAATCATGTGAAACCTGCTTCTTGTATAAAAGACATAAATCCTGTCCAACGCTGAGCTCACAACACTCACTCCAATTCTACTTCTTATAAATATCATGTAAAAGGTCTGTAAACATTTCTACCATTTAAGCTACACGTGTGCCTACATAATTAATGTATTTCATTTTAAGCCTGTAACTAAAATTACTATAGGACAGCCTGTGTTATATATGAGTCTGGTCTTCCAGCCAAAGTATGTTCATGGATCAGGTTTTTAAATTCCACAGTAAGGGTGGATGCTAACCTCCGCAGCCAAACTATGAAATGAATGCCTTAGATCATATTGACATTGCCATTATTCATATTGAGGTTGCTTAGTTTCAGGAGGTGTTAAGACTCATTTGTAATAACCACATAAGCAATACTCTTTTCTTGCAAGTCATTTGCGTGTTCCCCTTTCTTTTGATCCATTTGCTATAATGTCATTTCTGATGAAGGTCACCTGCTTCTGCTACTTCATTTAATTTTGATTACTAATGGTCTTTTGTTGCACTGTTCTATAAAAAAAATGTAATAGCTATTGAATCTATCATTAATGCATTCTCCAATGTGCAGGAACAGTCAACGGTAACATTCATGCTACAAAAAGTTTAATATATGAAGGCATACACAAAAGGCTTAGACAATAAGTATTCTTCACATTAGACTGTGTTTGCTTTGTTTGATTGTAGTTGTGGTGTAAAAACTTTACACAAAAGAGCCGACCGCATCACAAAAGAAAGAAAACTGCAAAATCTTGGAATATATACAAAGAGATAACAGCACGTGATTCTAATTTTATATTGATTCTGCATATGTCAATGGGAAGGACACAACTAAAATACAGGGTCTTAATTTGGGAACCACATTAAAAAAAGAACACAGGCATTTAAGAGAGGGTGACATAGAGTGGAAGATTACAACAAATACTGCATATAGGTATGTTCAGTTTGGAGAAAATACATCTTTTAGGTGATCATGCTGTTTTATCTGGCAGGGCAGGAGACTTAATTTTTTTTCTTCTGCAGATCAGTAACACTGACATGTTTCCTCCCTACCCACATCCTAGGACTAGACAGTGATAGCTGAAGCAGCATACTGATGAGCTTATATCTGTGTTACTTTGATCTCTCCTCCTAGTATCATGTTTAACATTTAGGGCCTGTGTGGACAGGATTTGTTGGCTTCAAACAGGTTTTGCATTTCCATATAAGACATCACTGTATTACAGTTTGCTTGGTTCATGTTGACTTGGGAATGGCATCAGGACCAGTGCTGCTGGGCTGCCTGGAGGACAGCACTATGCTACATCATGGTTGGCATCTGGTGGCCCTGAGAATGATTCCACTGCAAGTTGTGAGGTTTCCAAAAATTATGATATCCACTAAAGTTTAAGACATTTCAGGTTTGAGATTGTAATACCTTTAAAAATGAACATAGAACACTAGCTACCAATTCACACAAACCGCTTAGTATACACTTATTGGGATTTTTATACCAAAAACATTTAGCAGAATACATTTTGGCCTAACTTTAGGACGAAATGTGATTTTATTTGATATTTTGTATAACAAAAAGTAGAAAATTTCATTTCCCCCCACAATTTTTGGTCTTTTTTAATTTAAATCTAATTTAAATCTTTTTTAATTTGGAGGTCTCAGGTGGGCTGTGCGGGGTCAAAAATGGGCTGTGGGGGTCTCAGGTGGACTGTGCAGAGTTTTAGGTGGGCTGGGGGTTCTCAGGTAGCCTGTGGGGTCTCAGGTGGGCTGTAGGGATCTCAGGTGGACTGTGCAGAGTTTCAGGTGGGCTCGGGTGTCAGGTAGCCTGTGGGCTGTGCGGAGTCTCAGGTAGGCTGTGGGGGTCTCAGGTGGCCTGGTGGGGTCTCTGGGGGGCTGTGCGGAGTCTCAGGTGGGCGGTGGGGCTCTCAAGTGGCCTGGTGGGGTCTCAAGTTGGGCTCTGCCGATAAGTATTATTAATAATGTTTTCGTTCTATTTATTTTTCTACTTTTTATCAGTTTCTTTTTCTTTTCATTTATTATTTTTCCACTTAACTTTATTGCTATCGCACAGGGGATAACAAGCACCTGTGTGATAGCATTCAGAGGTGACAGGTTCGCTTTATGAGCCTGCCCTCCAGTATATACTCTGGACTTAGGAAGCCACTGGACTCTGGACATAGGAATGCCCTGCACTCTGGACATGGGAATGCACTGAACTCGGGACCTAGGAACACATTAGACTTTGGACTTAGAGCGCAATTGACCCTGTATATGGGAACACACTGGACTCTGGACTTAGGAATGCACTGGACTCTGGACTTAGGAACGCACTTGACTCTGGACTTAGGAACGCACTGGACTTAGGAGCGCACTGGACTCTGGACTTAGGAACGCAATTGACTCTGGACATAGGAACACACTGTATTCTGGACTTAGGAATGCACTGGACTCGGGACCTAGGAACACATTAGACTTTTGGACATAGGAACACACTGGACTCTGGACTTAGGAACACAATGGACTCGGACTTAGGAACGCAATGGACTCGAGATTTAGGAACGCACTAGACTTGGGACTTAGGAACGCACTGGACTGGGGACTTAGGAATGCACTGGACTCGGGACATAGGAAAGCACTGGACTCGGGACATAGGAAAGCACTGGACTCTGGACTTTGCAACACAGTGGACTTAGGACTAAAAACAGAAGTATACTCACAGATAATACAAGCCCTCCCCAGCCCCATGCTACCTGATTGCCCGCTCTGTCTCCCTGCAGCCATCTGATCCTGGTCACTGGAAGGACACCCTGCCTCCTGCAGAGCCCGCACTGAGGCATGTATTGATCATCCAGGGCCAGGCAGGCACATGTACGTCTGAAGGGATGCCAGGGATGTCCTATTTTTGCCATTATGTGCAAATATGCTGACTAAAATTGCACATTATGACAGACTTTCCCCTTAGTGTGCCCTCTTCTAGCGATGACAAATCCAGCTTCCAGCTCTGTCTCTTGCTATTCGGCAATCTTGCTATATGAGCTTGCTATCTTGCTATATGAGCTGGGATCTACATTGCATGACGCATGTGCCATAAAATGTACATAGACAAAGGACAATTGATAGAAGCGTGGGGTAAAAGCTTTTAGGCAAAAGAGACTTTGCATGTCTCTTCTGCCAAAAAACTGTAACTCCTAGCACTTCTGTAAAGCAGAACTTTATTTCCACTTTAACTATAAAAAGGAGGCAGATTCTAGAATCTCATTGTATTTAACCCTATATTTCTTATTTGCTTTTTTTTTTTAAACAATAGTTAGAAAAAAAGCATAAAATGAAGAATATAAATGGGTAATTAAAAATACCGCTATCCTAAAACTACATGATGTTGCATCATGTTTTTTTAAGTATATATCTAAATTTGTACATATTGTCAGGAGACATATGTCCGCAGTTAAAAATAGTTGGCTAGTAGTTCCAAAAATGTAGCTATCAAGTCTCTCCCCACCGTTAGTAATATTATGTACAGAGAACACATACAATAGCTTATGCACTTATGAATCTTACTGGAAATTGACCAATGCTTGAAACTCTTAATTAGTATTTATAAACTTTAGTCCTGTAAGTAGTGGAACCAACTATAAAGAGAGAGGGTGTTGGCCTGCAGCAGGAAAGATAGAATTCCCATTTTTCAATTTACTGTGTGGTGTGGTTTACCGCTGGGACATCTTTTTAGGTGTACAAAAAGCAAACTTGTTAGCAGTCCCATAAAAATCAGCAAGACCCTTTTGCCACATGTAGCCTGAAATGGTTTTATATAATAAAATAACTACGGTGGTTCAACAACAAACACTAATACCATTTTAAATTACATTTATATCATCAAGATTCAAGGAAAGCATATATATTTTAAAACTGTAATTCCAATATCTTGTCTTGATCCCTATTGCAGAAGGGTATCATATTTTTGGTTTGATGGTTTTTGGATTGCACATATTGTTTTGAGAAAACATGCCAACATATTGTCTTCTGCACGGCTTGAGGCTTTTCTTGTTCCCGTTCCTCACTCATATAATCTGTGTGATGGTGTCACTAAAGCATGGTCTCCATCAATACTAGTCCATCCCCCTGTGCATTTTACACTTTTGATGGTAAGAACGACTTCATGGTTTCTTTTTTAGTTTATATTCAAGTCATAAATGGCAGTTATGATTAACATGCCATAATCATTGCTGCACAGAAAAAAAAAGACTTTTTTACAATATGCAAATGTCAGTGCCATGAATACAACTGGGGGTTATGCATGAAGGTATTGCAGTGTGCACTAATGGGGTGCAAAGTGCAATAAAAAGCAACCATAAGAGAATTAACAATTTATCAGTTTGCTATAGGCTACTGCACTTTGCTTAGTCCTTGTCACCTGCAATTTTTTTTATAAATACTCCCCTTAGTGTAGTATATGCATGTGACATGCATAGCAGTTTTTATGTAAAGCTGAATTATAAACAGATATAAAAAATCACTTTGCTCCAGTTATGTATATATAGCAAAATGATTACATACATTTTTCAATGCAACCAGTACATGAATCTGTCCTTATATTGGTTCCCTGTAATTGTTTGCTCAAAGGGGCTCAGGCTACGAGAGAGATGACTGTAATCCAATCAAGCTATGATATATTATTGGGTGCTGTCATTCTTACACTGGGAACTTTATGATGGATGGATTGCGCACAATAATGATCTCATTAGTGTAGTGATACTTCTTCACTGTCCAGTTAGCAGACTGGGGGTAATACGAGGACTAGGCTGTATTGCTTAAAAGGGAGAACTGAAGCCCAACTTTTCTTTTGGCTTTCGTTCTGTTTGGGGTCACAGGAGTACATTTACTAATGTACTTCTGTGACCCAAACTCAGAATACTGTATAGCGGGCTTCTATAGCTCTTCAGTGTAGAGCTGCTCTGCTGCCGGTAAGGATCCCGACAAAATTGACCACCCTGCTGCCTGATTGACAGCTGGCTCTGCCTCTCTAGAGCCAGAGCCAGCTGTGCCCGCCCCTAATGAGCACTGGAGGAACAGAGATGGGAGGGGGAATCCCTGCAGGGAGCAGTGACTGACAGTCACCGCTCTCTGCAGGTAGAAGACTGTGAGCTGAGCGATCAGCACTTTGTGATCACTCACTTCTCGGTCTATGAAGCCAGCATGTGACAGCTGCAGTGTCACACACCGGCTCAAAGTTTTGGGAAGAGCACATTTTACTCTCCTAATACTTCTCCTGTAATTGCAGTAGAGAAAAGTAGGTTCACTAGCCTGTCATTCCCATCGGGCATGGATACCCAAGTCTTAAAAGTGGTTTAAGAGAATAACAAGCCATGTGACAGTTAAGATATTTCATTCATATATGTGTTATTCAACTATATATTTAGGTAAGATTACTGTATCAAGAAGTAACGATACAAAGAGCAAAAAAGAATCAGTACTGTACTGATTTAAAAAAACATTTTTTTTATAATTCATCTTGTCGTCGCCCTATTTAAAAAATTGGGAGAAAATCCTTTATTATGTAGAATGGAAAGGCATGACTTCAGTCTCCAGCACAAAGGGAAAGACAGAAAGATTAAGGAGATTGGTTCTTATTAACCAAAATAAAAAAAGGAAAAGAATATATTAAGTGTAAAAAAACAACTTTTCTCTTTTAAATCCCATGACTAGATTTGCATGTCTATTCCACTTCTGTATAATTAAGGAAGATGATCAAAAGCAGCAGAAAATGATATCTGTTCCACAGTCCAGCAGTTGGCCATTTCTAAAGGTTTCTGACTGCAATAAGGAGGATCTTGTCTGCAGGAGGCACTTCTAGTAATTAATCGTGGCTTCTTTTGATAACTGCAATTCCCAGAAGGGATGGAGAAGAGAATATCATATAGAAAGCTAAAGACGCTTCTGTTATCTTCTGTGGTGTCGCCCAGAAGATTGAATATGTCTGTTCTGCCCTCACGTCTCTGCTCTGGGATTACAAGCTAGGAACCACAAAAATTAAACTAGCATATTTCTTATGCTCGGTCTGGCCAGTGTAACATTTTATTTCATTATAACCACAGTGTAATGTCAAATTTGAAAAGAAAATTACACTTTTTTTTTTTTTTTAGCGAGTACCCATACTGTAATACCATTGTAATCTTGATTTAGAAAAAATGTTTAAACGTACAGTCCAGATAAAATGTAAATATATGTAAGCCCAATTACTAAAATCTCCAATCACCTTTAACATGTAAATGTAATTTTAAAAGTAATTTTCATTCCTTCTAAATCTGCAGCTTTCATTAAAATAATACCTAAAATATTACTATAAAAGTCCATGTTCAGACACTGGGTGCAGATGGCTGTATGTGGGTTTGCACCGCTACTTGTGTAAAACTGAGCGTGAGTCAAGCTGTACAACCTTTGACCCTGCCTAGTTGTGCTCAGGGTTGTATGCCCGTATGTATATGGGAGTTTACACCTACAGCCACTTACTATTTTGAAAGGCTGTACGCTGTACTACCACAGCGGAAGTATAGACGCAATGGACTCTTGACAGGCATCATATGTCCATCTGCATGAGGCCAAATACGCTCCTGTTCCATCGCCCATACCACTGGACTCTGCCGTCTTGAACAGAGGGCACAGAAGCAGCATCATTTGAATGTTCAACTCACATGACAAACCAGGACTTCTCTGTACGCATTGAACATCAACTGTCTTGATAGGTTCTGAAATTGCGATCACTATGTGCACGGCAGTTAAGTGAGCCTGCCATGCAAGCCTACCATGATGGCATATATATATATATACAGTATATATGCTTTTGTTCATTTCCTATAGTACATCTATTTTCACTCACTGAGGAGCAGATAGGTGGCAGGAAGTGTTTGCTGCTCTGCACTAGAGATATGCTACTAGCCCTGATTTGTCACAGGTACATACCACTGCATAATGTATGGGTCGCTATGTGCACCCACCTTAGGCTCAGTTTTTAAACTTTTTACATCACAGATGAAATAAATATCCAGAGAATTTTAATATAAAATGTTTGCATTATTGTTGACTCACGTACTACACATCCCTATTGTACGCTATCCAAATAGAATATATTGGTCGCAGTGAAAAGAGATTACCACCTTATAGATGCATATTATGACCTTGATTGTTCAATACCCCTTTGAGAATGATCAGGCAGTGTCAATGCATTCCCTGTAACCTACACAATGTAAAAATAACATATTCACAATAGAAAAACAATGTTCTTGTTCCATACATTTTAAATGGCAATTCTCTTCTTTTTTCTAAAATAACTTTTACAACTGGGAGACAGATGCGTGCTGTCATTTTCTCTGCATTGAAGTGTATCCAATTGTGGTTAAAATGCTCTGCACTTCCAAAGTGGCAATAAAGATTCCCTATGGAAAGGGCTCTGCCAAGGCAGACTATCCATAGGGCATAATGCAATATGTAACACTTAATAAATTCCTAGCCATAAAATCTTTATAGCCCATGCAGAGACATTAAATGAAAGCTTTGTAGGTAATACGTCTTATAAATATCTTATCAGAAGTGCAGGTATGTCATTAAGTTACCGTCTATGTAGCTGCCCCAACATACTGTATGCAGGACAGTCACAGACAGGAATGTGTTTCCCATAACGGCACTGGTGGGCCAGAGCCCAGGGCAGAAGGGTTAGAGGGGATAGCAACAAAACTCACATTATAAAAATCATGGTAACTTTCTTTTTTCTTCTTCTGAACATTGCTGGGCATTTGGGGTTACATTCACTAAGAGAAATGAAAAATGAGGGGGGGAAGGAGATGCTAAGAGGAAGCACATTCTTCTTCATAGTCCTGGAGACATAAAAGTATATCTGCTTTTTCTTACTAGGTGGTCTGTGGCTCTGCATAGAAAGCGGGCCTCTTGCTGCGTCAAAAAGAACATTCTATCATTGGGAATTACTAAAGTCATCAAATGACATTGGGCAGAGCTTGTACAAAAGAGTGTCATCATTGGGGTGTGCCTAGGGTAGCACTATATCCCAGTATGGTCTGGATCACAGACACATAGACAGGCAAGGGATGGGACTACACTGTTCTAAAATGTACAATGTTCCAATAAATTAGCTATTGTCCAAAAAAAGGACAATTGCTTAAAGTCTATCGCCAAGAAAAAACTCCCATTTCAATGGGGTTAACCCACCCCAACTGCAAGGGTAAATCGCTTGTAAATGTCTAAGGGATTCGTGTAAAGGAATTTTACTTACCCGATGCCCGCTCCCCCAGCAGTTGGCGCTCTTAGGCCTTGTTCACACCAAATGCAGAGCAGATCCGGTCAGGTTTCTGCACACGCAGTGCAGTGGGTTGTGCCGCGTTTTTGACGCGTTTTTGATGCGTTCTGGGCCATTTTTGGTTAAAAATAAATAAATATATTTTTGAAGTTTAACATGGGCTTTCAATGAGTTCAGGCACTTGCATGCGTTTTTGATGCGTTCCAGAGCAGGTAAAATAGGGCTTGCTGCAGTTTTTTCACCTGCTCTGGATCTGCAGGATGCGATGTGAACTGGAGCTCAAAATACCATAGGAATACATTGGACGCAGTTTTGATCCGGTCTGCACCTGCTCTGCTCTGAATCTGCTCCGCTCTTGGTGTGGACAAGCCCTTATTCTCTCCTTCCCTTTGCTCTGCTCCGGCTTGTGGACTGTCCCTCAGCACACAAAATAAAAGCACAAGGTGATAAGTCTTCTGCAAAATGCCTTTGGATAAGATTTGTAAAAAATCAATAGTTCATCCCTATTGTTTTCAAAGTAGCTATTACTAGTTTATCTTGTCTCAGGGTCCACTAATAGAGAATATTATCCTTTTCTTTTATGAGAATCACAATCCAAATACATATACCCTAGTCAAGACTAAAAACAGAGTACATAAAGTACATAAAGGGGAACATTGTTCCTCCATAGGGTATATTCTGTTCATCCAGTCATAGCTGTAGTTGCCTGATGTTCTGGGGACCCCACTTACTAAGCCATGAGCTATTCTCAAAACCACCCAGTGTAGTCTCTTTGCATCCAGAGCAAGATAATGCAGTCTCATCCAATAACATTACCAAAGGAAGTGCATCACATAAAACTCAGATTAAAAGGCATTTTAAACCAAGAACATACATGCATTATGTTGCAGTTTACCAGTGCTTAGATGTAATGTCTGTATTTCTTTTTTTTTTCTAGGCTTTTTCCCTTTATATTGACTTGGTGATACTGCCAACAACCAGCTTTGGGGCTGATTTATAGCATGGCCCCTGTGTATAGCTCAATGAACAACATTTGCAGCGCATTACTACCACTAGATGGAGACTGTGCTCCTTGGCTCTATCTAGTGGCAGTAATGCATTGCATATGTTGTTTGCTCAGCTATGTGCAGTAATTATAAATCAGCCACTTTCTGTCCTAGGGCGACACTTACCATACTCTATGGAGGAACGATGTTGTCACCCGGGGACAGGAAATGTGCTTGAGCTACACAACAACTGCCCCCTTTTCTCTTTGCTGTAACATAGGGGGAGGTGGTGTGTCATCCATACAGGGAGCTGAGAACAATGGTAACTAATAACAGAGGTGGAGGCAGAGAACGCTTATAGATATAAAACAGGTAAATCCAGTAATGTGGACTTTTTTTCTTTAGTACTGCTGAAATATCCCCAGGGCAGCATTAGCAGTTAGGTGACTGACTCAACATGCCACTTGGTATTGCTGTTGAAAATTGGCATGGCTGTGCATGTATTAGCATTACCTGAAACAAAATGATTCTGTTTTGCTGAGAGATTCTCTAATGGTATTTCTGGAAACAAACATTTTTTTAACATTGGAAATCATTAGGCAGTACCATCTGTAATCAACTACAAACTATAGATACACCCTGACTTCAAAAACACTTAGCTAATAGAGATATAGGGGTCAAATCTTCAGGTATCCTATATTAATTCATTAAAGGAATTCAAACATAAATCAAAAAAAGGAATATACAAAACATATTATTAGAATTGCCAGAGAATAGAGGGGTGTATGTATTTTAAATAAGTTTTCTACTGGAAATACTAATACAATTGTTTTGTATATTCCGTTTTTTTATATAGGTTTGGATTTCTTTGATTATTAAATATAGGCTACCCGAAGCTGTTACCCCTATATCTCTATTAGCTAAACACAGAACAAAGTCATAACCTTTTATCAGTTGACTGCTGATTAGTAATTTTAATGACATGTAGTTTTTGGAGGGCCTTTATACATGGATCAGGTTTATGTATCTGCAATAATAGTTAGATAAGGGCTGCTCTGTATGCAGAACTGCTACAAGAGTTTGTAATTGACCGCACCAATAAAAAAATATTCCTACTTTCTCCAGGAAATTCCCTTAATTCTGTGAGACCTAATAGAAGTAGATTGCTGGTGTTCAGAAAATCACTTAAGTCAAGGCATTTAAAGGCATTCTCTTTATAATAGATGGTTAAACTGAATATCGGATGCATAGTAAGCTTGCTGCAAGATGATGCTTTCTAGGTAAATTATTGTTGACGTTGCTGACATTCTCGTCTTTTGTGTGGAGAATAATCAGAATGGCTGTCTACACAATGATCCTGTCATAACTATTTGTGTACAAAGAATATCATACTACAGTGCCCCACTAGAACAAATCATGTAACAGGCAGGTATGGCTGAGGTCTGTCTTTCATTATCATCTGTTAATTATGTTGCTGCTATTCTTAGTTCAAGAGTGCCAAAAATAACTTATACCATACTATTGTCTGCTTCTTTAGGTGGTATATACCCTAGAGATCTAATTGAAGATACATTAGGGCTCTATAGTACCAGTAACAGGATAACTGTACTTTTAAAGAAGAATCTCTTTCAGTTTGCCTATGGATACCAAGGAACTTTTTTAAATATAACCACCTACTTTTGCCTTTTCTTTCCATGTGGTTTGAGAACAGGCCAGTGTAATACACTGTGCACTTTACATTCAGTTTATCTGCATCCTGCACTGTAACTGCAGGCAAGAAGAGAGAACCAGAAATCAGCTTTACATACAGCACCGGTTGGATTTAACATCTTGAATTATAGAAGCTATAATGTACATGATTTATAAGCTGCAATGCACTCCTGCAATAACTGGAGATCACAATCTGCTAGAAACTGCCAGCCCCTACAGTGTAGACAGCACCCATTTCTAGCACCCATTAGACTAGGACTGAGAAGCATGGGCAACCGAAAACCCTCTAGATAACATTCTGCTCTCTACAGATGGCTGTCTGAAACCACATATAATGCAGGTAGAACTTAGTTAAGTTATGCGGGAGCTGCCTTCTTCTAGGGATATGTGATCCCAGCTGACTGCATGAATACATTGCAGCATAGAAATGATGATGTATGGCTCCTGGCAGTACAGATTGGATATAAGACTACTTACCTGCAGAGTTACAGTGCAAGCTACAGACAAGCTGAATGTAAGTAGAGCAATGTTTACACTGGCCTTGACCTGTGATCACAGCTATGAGGGCATACGGAAAGAAAGGTCAGAGGTAAGAGATTACTTAGATATCCCTGGATATATTCAAATTTATAGGTTTTAAAAGGACAATTTTGCTTTAAATAGATACATTTTCAATTCTAATGCAAATATATTCCTGTTGTCTTTATATTTTTCTGTTTTACTTATAGGAAGCAGCCTGTCTAAGCAAGACTGGGCCATTCAGTGGCCAGCTACAGAGACGGGGAAAGAAAATAGTCCTGTCACCCAGCAAGAGACAGCCCAGTGGATTCGAACGCACCTTTCGCAGAGTCCCAAACTACAGTCCAAATGCATCCAGCACTACTGCCATTTGCCTGTAGCTTATGGATCTATGTACACTAATGTAGACAGGTTGACTGTTGAAGCATATTCAGGCTCTTGCCAGTCATCAGAGACTGGGCATCGTTCATTACCACCATCACCCCGCCAACGCCATACAGCACACACCAACCCACCACGGACACCTAACATAGTCACTACTATGACCCCTCCTGGCACCCCCCCTGTACGGCGGAGGAACAAGTTGAAACCACCTGGCACCCCTCCACCTTCATCACGGAAACTCATTCACCTTATACCAGGATTCACCTCGCTGCATCGAAGCAAGTCTCATGAGTTCCAAGTTGGACATCGTGTGGATGAGTCTCATACCCCCAAGTAAGTGAATATGAAGTGATGTAGATCTGTATTTTAAAGGGAAACCATGAAGCCTGTAATATTCCATGAACTCTAATGCTGAGGAAAGCCTTTTTTTGCAGTGCTCTTCACTTATCATGCAGTTCACAGAGTAAAAGGGTTTATAGGTAGTATTGTTCAGTATCAGTAAACTTATTTTTAAACTATTTAACACAGCATTATGTTTTGCAGAATTTTACATGAACTGTAAATATGCTTTGTTAAAGGAAAAGTATAGTGAGAAAATATGGAAGCTGCCAATGCTGCCTTTTTCATCTTTCGATAATGCCCAAGGCACTTGTTTGGAACAAGGATGCAGACCAGGATCTCTGTTTTTACTCTGTCCTTCTAAACTACATGCTTTTCATTGGACAGTGACTCAGAAAGTACTGACGTTATAGACAGCCAGGCAACCAGTATTCTTCTTAAAGCAAACAGCAGACACAAAAACTTTCATTTAAATATAATCAATGTAAATGAATAAACACAAAAGGATTTACATTCACTTTGTGTGCACCAAATACTTAAAAACCTAAATATTGCCTTGTGAAAGTAGCAGTGACATCATCACTGTGCTGTACATATTCTGTGCAGAGAGGCACCCAGCAGGCTCCACTCGCTACAGGCTGTTGACAACTGCCAGAGGGGGCGGGTTCAAAACCACTCACCCTGCAAAAGGGGAGAGAGCAGCAGAGGCTGGTATTTATTACAGGAAGTTTACATTAGAGTGTAAGCTCCTCGGTACAGAGACTGATGTGACTGGCTCAGTGTTCTCTGTATAGCACTGCGGTATATATCAAAGCTATATTAATGTATAATAATAACAGTGTGACTTGCTCAGTGTGGCAGCGGTGTGGGGTGGGGGGGGGGGGGCCTTGGGACCCAGCCTAAAGCCGTGTAAGAGGCCCCAAAATTTCTGATGGCTGCCCTGCCGGTGAGAATTGCATTGCAACATGTTGTACCACAATACAATTAAATGCATTGAAAAAAAAGTAGTTCAAAGCTTTCTGTTCACTGTAACATAGGTTACATTTGTGGACACAAACATTCGGGATGATAAGAAGGAAATACTGTTTTGGAAATGTGTTTCTTTTGATTTGATCAAAGCATCTCCTGCCATTGAGCCCATGCTGACTATTACCTTATTTGAAAACATTACTTCAATACATTGTAGATGAGACATTTGGTTGGCGTTATGTTTTAGCACAATTGTTGTATACTTTACATCTAATTCTGGACATCAAACAGACACAGGGATGGTGAAATCTCCAGCACACAAACAGTGAAGAATTTTAAACCTGATTGAAGACAAACCCTTCGGGTCTTTCTGTGTTTGTGTGTAATGAATGTATGTCATTTACAGTGTGTAGCCAGCTATAACCTACAGACACATATATATCCATTCAGAGATTCCTGGCCATGTGTGAGGAGGATGCAGAGATCCGGTATAAGTCCTGCACAGTCTCACACGAGCAGCAGATAACAATATTTCACTGGGTGGCTGTAAATGAACGTTGCATGCAAACTGGAGACCCAAATATCCCAGCAAACAGATTGGATTGTGAATCATGAATTAATTAAAGTAAAATTATAAGCGGAGATGGGTGCGGGAAGCAGGACCCCGTACTTTAGTCTAATGCAGAAACTGCTTCCTGGATCTTTCATTTTACATACTAATTCACTGCTGTTTTGGAGCAGATAAATTTTTTTTTTCTTCTCATTAACCCTTTGGAAGCCTACAAAGATGCCGAAATCCATCTTTGCACTTGTTCCTCTACACTAAGGGTACTATATTAGCTATCAAGCAATCCTCAAAAAACTACCACAAGGATAAATTAAAAAAAAAGCATATTTTGCGATTTTAATAATCCATACGGTTTCCAGCTGTATGATGAATGTGTGTATAAATCGCTCTCTCTCCCAGTCCCAGGGGTAGCCACTACACTCCATATCCATAAAAATCCAAAGTAGGTGTAGAGAGACTCATGGGTCTCACAGTGAAGTCAAGTCGAAGCATCAGTATTTTATATTCAAATTGGCAACACAGTTCAATCCATCTTTATGAAAACTGAATAAACACTCTGTGAGAC
>NW_017306420.1:179873-187054 GCF_000935625.1 Nanorana parkeri
GAGTACACCTATGAGCATGATATAATTTGTCAATCAAAAACTACAAGCACAAGTTATGAAAACAGTGGCCCAGGGCTTTGTATTCTTTATATACATTTTTATTTTCCAAAACAAGAAGAAACCTTATCATAGAATATAACATATACCAATATGGACAGTGGATGCTTACATGCTAATGTGCTCACAGCAGATGTCCTGTTGTAATGTGATTTGAATGGACTAAACATATGAGGGGAAAGTTAATAGTAGAGACTTAAAGCAGAACTCTAGGCAAATGGATAAATGTTTAAATACACATATGTTCACTATTATACCTGCCATAAAATTATTCATGTTAAGATCACTGCGAATAACAAGGGGTCATTTTTTGCATCTGGAGGAAAAGAGGTTTAACCTTCGCATGCGGAAAATGCGGAGCAGGCTACCTCATTTACTTGTTCTAGTTAGCTCAGATAATTGTTTAAAAAAAATCTGGATGCATTCCTAAATCAGCCGAATATAACTGGATATTAACATTTTCTAAGAAAAAAAAGAGCAGAGATTGTTGATCCGGGGAATATCCTTAAGGGATCGGGAAGAACGTTTTTTTCCCCTATTGAAGCAAATTGAACCATGCTTTAAGGCCTTGGTTCTCAACTGGTGGGTCGTGACCCAACAGTGGGTCGCGACTCCATGTTCAGTGGGTCGCCGCATGCCTTCCACTTTTCTAGGTGAGAAGCTCCTCAGCCTTCCTCTAGCACAGCACAGTCAGTTCTCGTGCCAAGAAGCCATTCAAAATATACTGCCCGGTGCTGAGTGTCGGCTTGAGCTGGGGTGGGCTGGGGTTATGGCCGCGAGGGAGCTCTATATATAAGTGCATTGTTTACGGCTACCTTGTGTGACCTACAGAGGTGCCTAGACCGGAATGATGTAACATTCTGGCTCCTGGCATCTCTACAGGGCGCGCAAGGGAGCCGTAAAACTGGATGCACATATGGATGGAGCTCCATCACAGCACAGCAGCCCACATTGGATCCCAGGCTCAGGATCCACTCCAGTTCTCATAAGGTAGGGAGACTGGGTTTAAAGGCACCCCAAATGCATCACCCACCTACATTTTGGAACGTGCAGTGCCGCAATGCCATGTGTTCCATTGCAGTGCGACTTGGGTCGCTACTTAATGACCGAGGACAAATGTGGGTCCTGAGGTTACAAAGGTTGAGAACCATTGCTTTAAGGGACTTTTTTCTTCCTCTGGATCAACTGTGGGAATAGGGTTCTGTTTATGGAGGATTTTTCTCTAAACGTTAAACTCATTGGTCATTGGCTCATGGGTCATTTTTTAACCTAACTATGTAACTTTGTAAGAATTAGTAACTCTGTATAACCAGTGTAGCGCCCACTGCTATGTCGCTATTAAATTTAGTGTTATATCTGGACTGTAATCAGTATGGGTGCTGATTGGTCTGAGATCTGCAGGTTTCCCTACATCTGATAGATTGATTGATTCTACCTTTTGCTGGGTTGGAGCCTCAGCATACAGTGTGCGAGAATCAATCCTCAGATTATGAATATGCATCTGACTCTGACCAATCCCTGAGCAGGCTCACTCAGAGTTATGGCTGGAGGAAGGTGATAAATATTTGGGAACACCTTCCAGAACTCTCTGACCTGGAGCTTCTCTCTGGGGGGAGGTCTGTGTGCTGCAAGATGCCTGGCCTAGGCCTCAGCATGTGGCAGATGCTGGGATCCCAGAGACCTAAGATGCTACTGAGAAGAAACCTGATGGAAGATGGGTTGGAGGAAGAATCTGCTTACTGAGGACTGTCGCAGAGGAGCTGCCATCTGGACCCTGTAGGCAGGGGCGTACCTGCCGCGAGGCAAACAAGGCGTTTGCCTGGAGTGGCAGATTCCCTGAGAGCGGCAATTGCTGTGGTCTCTCCCCTTGATACATTTTATTTATCAATATTATGGAGGCTTGTGCTGATGGGGAGGCGGCGGCACATAATGTCAACCCGGGGGGGGTGCTGATGCGGTCGGTTGACAGTAATGTCTTGCCCAGGGCAGCAGGATTTGTAAATACACCACTGCCTGTAGGTGATTCCTCGCTCATTCATGCAGGTACTAGAGTCTTGGACTTTTCCTGGCTGTACTCTGGTGCTACTACCTATCACTGGTCACTCTCATAGGACCTTTTGGTTACGGTTACTACTGATGCTAATTGTGAAGACACTGTCCTCTATTTTTTTTCTTCGGTATCCTGAGACCCTAACCCTCTCTCGTAGTTACTACTGAGTCAATACATTTTAAAAAGACCCTACGACTCGAGCCTGTTCTATCCTAAAGTGTTGGTGCTGCTGGAGCCAAGGAAAAGGACTGGTGGCTGGCAAACAGGTAGTAGAACCTAATTCATATCCAGCGTCTCCTTAAGGGTTGAGCGCTACACCAGTTTTGTAATTTATGACCTATGCCATACTGCACAGCCAGACTGGTTCGGGAAATCCAATAGCTTCCAGCTGTCTGCCTCCAGCTTGTTCATTGGACAATGGGATTGATTTACTAAAGCAGTGAAGACTGTTCACTTACCAAATGTAAGCATGATACAATAGTACACCGGATTGAGAACCACATAAGTTAGAAATCTGAAACATACAGCCCCTCTAGGGTGACAGAGATGACTATCGTTAGGCTATGAACTAAGTGGCTTCAAGCCGGCTTATGAAAGGCCTTTTTCAACTTATAGAATGTCCTATGCCTTCCTATGTTAAAAAGTACAATATATTCTGGGTCACATTACTTGGTCATTTATATGATGTGATCCTAAAATGATTATCCTTTTTATATAGACATAGTACTATTTTGTGTATAGTGGATGATCTTTCCACTACTGCATATCTCAGCTTATCTCTATCAACCATTGCTTTATGATTAGAGATATATAGAAGATCAGGTGAAAAATGTGAACACTTGGCATGAAGACATTTGTACCTCAGTTTGTTCTCTTTTGCACTAAACAGGTTGCAGATTCAGCCGTACCAGGAAACGTTATCTGCTCACAAATTGCTATGTTTAGAAGGAATAGATTTGAAAATATCCTTTGCAATATGCAAGCCTTAATACACCTCTTTGTGCATGGTGCGGAGTCAGTTTTAGGCTGGTCAGATGCCCACAGTGAATCTTGGAACATAGTGAAATAAACAGAGCTCTTGAGAAGAATTTCAGTAAATAGCAAAATAGCATTGTAAGTAGAAAACAGCAGCCACAGGGTGAGTGAGGTGGAAATAAAAAGATTTGCCAGGAGTCAAGCTGTGAACTCCTACTTATAAAAACAGCAGGGTACCGCTTTGATTATGATGCTTTAAAGGTACACTATTTTCTGCATGAGGAAAGGCAGTGATTGTGTTATTTAAATGTACACCCTTGCCAGTTAATCTCATGGCATAATATTGTTTGCATTAAAATATTGATAGACTTATTGACAAACATCTAATGACCGATTTATTGGAATTTATATGTTCTCTTATAAAGGTAGAGTTAGGTTTTACATTTTTTTCTGATGAGCCCAGAAAGCAGTTGATACACATTATCTAAACATGAACTCCCCTAAGGGCATGTTTACACTATGGGGTCTGTTAAAAAAAAATGTCATAGCTATTCGTCCAGTGAAACTGCATATACATTTGTTCTGTGTGAATTAACCAGCTGTTGTGAGAATGGAGCAAAGTCAAATGTTCTTCGGTTATTTTCTCTTCTGATCGAATGGTCTTCAAATATCAGTATTAACAATAGGTTAAATCATAAAGAGTAACAAAAACATAAAAAACTTGAGTGAATCAGGAAAATACCACATTATGGCCAATAGATGGAGTTGAAGATCATAAGAAAAAAATAAATCTTAGTAACAAGATACAACATAGGAAATAAATAGGAGATCAAAACACCTTAGTAACATGAGATAAAATGTTACAATTTCAGAGAACCCTGAACGAAATTAGCAAATAGATGTAACCATTGATACTAGGGATGCACTGATAACGGTTTTTCGGTATCGAGTGCGAGTACCAATATTTTTTCTTTGGTACATGCCGATATAGAGTACTGATACCGGTGCCATGTGCCCTGATTATCAGGAAGTCGGGCGGCAGATCATGACCCGTCATCCGGCTTCCTGATTGCCTGGGAAGCTGGCGTTCTATCGAAAGAACACCGGCTTCACTTGCTGAGGCTGCCTGACTTCGTGAGCAATCAGGAAGCTGGGCGGTAGGTCATGAGGTGCTGTCCGGCTTTCTCATTAGTCAAGAAACCAGACTGCCTAGCAACAAGTGAAGCTGGCTTACTAGCCAATCATGAAGCTTGGTGGCATGTCATGACGCGCCTCCCGGCTTCCTGACTGGCTTGGAACCGGCTTCACTTGTTGCTAGGCAGCCTGGCTTCTTACCCAATTAGGAAGCCAGGAGGTGTGTCATAACCCACCTCCTGGCTCCCTAAAAGGGAAAGGAAGCCGGCTTCATGCTCCCTCAGCACTGCCAGTCAGAGGGAGGTTACCCTCTGACCCGAAGTTCCGGTATCGGAGGTAAGTATCGAAGCATTTGGGCGAGTATGAGTACTCGCCCAAATACTCAGTATCGGCACCGATACCGGTATCGCTGCATCCCTATTTGAAACTACGGGAATCCATGTAGAGGGAATTATTTGCAATTCCCTCCAGCGTTCTCTAGAATTGTAGCGTTTTATTTCTTGTTACTAAGATGTTTTTATTTCCTATTTATTTCCTATGTGAATATCACCTGCAGGCATTTTGTTATATTCAGGTGTTTTCACTTCCCATTGTAATCCATGGAAACACTTACAAAAACACACAATATACTAATAAAATACTCAAGTATCCAAATAAAGACTTCTGACTTTTCTCTGATTTTCCTGCATGCTTGCTCCATGGCAATGGCTCACATAGCATTGAAACCTGTCAGATCAATCAGCATAACAGCCATGAAACTAAGGAAGTCAACAATAGTAATTACATGTTATAGCTTGTATAAGAGCAGTGTGTACAGAAAACTTTTGCAAAGCATTTGTAAAGCTTTCAGCAAGCTTCAAGCAGATTTGTTGAAGAATTTTAATAAAGCTTCAGCTTCAGTTTGGGGATGTTCAAAACAGAGCCCAATGGGAGTGGTGACTGTCTCTTTAAACAAGCTGCTAGCAGGCTTTTAACAGGCTTGAAGAAGTGCTAAAACCCCCTGAAGCCTGCTAGCAGATTATGTAATGTGACAGTCAGCACTCTTATTAAGATCTGTGTTCAACCTCCCACACTGGAGCTGAATGGTGCTTTAAAAGCTTTATCAAAGCTGTTCAAAGCTTGATGAAAACTTTGCAAATGCTTTGTGCAAGCTTGCGCTACACATAGATCTAAGACCTGTCAAAGGCCTAAAAGCCCATTCACAACGCAGCACACATCTGGTGTGGTGCGTTAACACACGTATATTAGCATGCATTTTTCCATCATGTTCCTTTTCTAAAAGACCCTCAAACTGAACTTTAAAAAATATGGGCAAATGTGATTCATGTTTCCAGCTTATCTCTCCCACTCTGCCCACTGGAGCATCGTATTTTCATCCACCTTCCTTTTCAGAAAGGCCCTCAACCTAAACCTAAAACAAATGGGAAAGTTTATTCCAGAGTTCCAGCTTTTTCTTTCCATTTTGCCCACTGCAGGCTCACCCACATTGGAATTATGAAGTCTTCACAACACAGAATCATGTAATGGCAGCCCTGCCAAATAGTCCTGTAAAATCTTGCTGCTGTGTTCTTTGTAAACTCTCTTGTTTAAAGTGTTTGTCTTTATTGTAGTTAGCGTTTCTAGTATAGAATCATTAGTCTACTAATTAATGTTACTCCCTTGAGTAGTGTTTTAAACATTTATATATGCATGTACAGTATAGTTGCCTATTGCGATTATCACGCTGCCAGCGGTGAGAACTGAAGAGAGGGACTCGGGAGAGCTCCCGCCAGCCAGAGGACGTAGCGAGGGAGGTGTGGCCGTGCGGTGGCTGAGGCGGGTCCCAAGGTCGAGTGACAAGTCCAGCATAGGCAACCTGAGGTGATCCCTGACGAGAATCGGTTTCAATTAGTTTTATCTCTATTATTTAAATTATAATCAAAATTATGTGGGGGGATGCTCAATGGGGACTGTATGGACTCAATACTGTTCCCATTGAGCATCCCCCCCACATAATTTTTACTATAATTTAAATAATAGAGATACAAATATTTTTTTAAACATCTCTAATTGATGATGCTCCTAACCCCCTCCAATATCTCCCCCCCTACCTGCAAACTACCCCACCTACATCCTTAAGGGCCCAGTCACACCATAAGGAGTGCGTTCCAGTGCGTTCAGCCTCTGGAACGCACCGTAACACAACCCGGCCAGCTCACTTTGTTTTGGAGCGGGAGGTGGCGTGGCAGTGCATTGAAGTCAATGGCCCCACAGCCCTGCCCCCCACCCACAGTGCGATAGCCATCACCCGAATGCGTGGCACATCAGTGCCTGCGTTCTGGTCCAGTGCGATCTGCCAAAATGCTGCATGCACTACTTTTTTGCAGATCCCACTGGACCGGAACACAGGCACTGATGTGTCACGCATTCGGGTGACGGCGATCGCACTGTGGGTGGGGCGCATGGCTGCTGTGCCATTGACTTCAATGCGCAGCCACACCCCCCCGCTTTAAAACACAGTGAGCTGGCCGGGTTTCGTTCTAGTGCGTTACAGAGTCCGAACGCACTCTTTATGGTGTGACTGGGCCCTCAGGCTGTGACCCACTGCACGCGAAGCAGCGCGGAGCGGTGGCGCGCTGCCTTCACGTGCAGTGTGTCATGTAATTTTGTCTCCGGCACGTCAGCTTGCTAGAGCGTGCATAGCTGAGCGTGCTGAGATTAAAAATGTCATCTTCAACCAATCGGCTCACGCGTATTAAACCCACGCGTCAAGATGCGAAGGCCATTCGGTTTTACGCGCGAGCCAATTGGCTGACGATGCAGTCCTTCATCTGGCCACGCTCAGCTCACACACTGCATGCGAAGCTCCATGCCTGACAGCTTTGCTCTGCACGGCTTCGCATGTAGTGTGTCACAGGCTTAAAGGAGAATTATAATCTGAGCCGACCTGTGACAATGAAACTGTCACAGGTCGGCTCAATAGATC
>NW_017306420.1:189292-214712 GCF_000935625.1 Nanorana parkeri
CCCCCCCACCTGCAAACTACCCCACCTACATCCTTAAGGGCCCAGTCACACCATAAGGAGTGCGTTCCAGTGCGTTCAGCCTCTGGAACGCACTGGAACACAACCCGGCCGGCTCACTTTGTTTTGGAGCGGGAGGGGGCGTGGCAGTGCATTGAAGTCAATGGCACCACAGCCATGCCCCCCACCCACAGTGCGATAGCCATCACCCGAATGCGTGGCACATCAGTGCCTGCGTTCTGGTCCAGTGCGATCTGCCAAAATGCTGCATGCACTACTTTTTTGCAGATCCCACTGGACCGGAACACAGGCACTGATGTGTCACGCATTCGGGTGACGGCGATCGCACTGTGGGTGGGGCGCATGGCTGCTGTGCCATTGACTTCAATGCGCAGCCACACCCCCCCGCTTTAAAACACAGTGAGCTGGCCGGGTTTCGTTCTAGTGCGTTACAGAGTCCGAGCGCACTCTTTATGGTGTGACTGGGCCCTCAGGCTGTGACCCACTGCACGCGAAGCAGCGCGGAGCGGTGGCGCGCTGCCTTCACGTGCAGTGTGTCATGTAATTTTGTCTCCGGCACGTCAGCTTGCTAGAGCGTGCATAGCTGAGCGTGCTGAGATTAAAAATGTCATCTTCAACCAATCGGCTCACGCGTATTAAACCCACGCGTCAAGATGCGAAGGCCATTCGGTTTTACGCTCCAGCCAATTGGCTGACGATGCAGTCCTTCATCTGGCCACGCTCAGCTCACACACTGCATGCGAAGCTCCATGCCTGACAGCTTTGCTCTGCACGGCTTCGCATGTAGTGTGTCACAGGCTTAAAGGAGAATTATAATCTGAGCCGACCTGTGACAATGAAACTGTCACAGGTCGGCTCAATAGATCGGGAAGTAAGCGAACACATACCTTTGCTCGCTCACTTCTTGATCTATTCCTGCAGAGAGCCGTAACTGTCACTCACAGCACTCTGCAGGGATTCCCCCCTCTCCGATCCTCCAGCGCTGACTGGCGGAACGGACGGGGGAGGGGGCGGGCACAGCTGGCTCTGCCTCTGGATAGGCAGAGCCAGCTGTTAATCCCGCAGCTGGATGTATCCAGAGAGAATTGCCGGGATCAGCTTCAGTTGCGGTGTCTCAGTATGGTATACTGAGCTTAGGGTGACGGGAGGACGCTAGTTTGTGTCCTCCCGTTACCCTAAGGAGAACTATGGGGAAAAGCCCTGACCCCATAGTTCTCCTTTAACTACACTGTAAGTTTATTTTTTATGAAGTTGTTATTTATGTTAAGTTACATATCTTTATGTTTCTTATGTAACTGAAATAAACTGTTTAAATATCATTAATTCCTTGTTATTTATTTTGTTTCCTCGGGCGCAAAATAGGCTAGCTACAGCTCTGTCAACATACCTTAGCTATGGGCCCACATTACTATTCTGCTTTGGGCATAACTTTGAAAATACTTTAACATGCCTATTTAAGTATAAAAGAACTTGAATTACTATTTACAACATTGGTTATCAAGCTGACCTGTCTTAAAATATGACAAAAAACACTATAGAATGCAGAAATGCTCTTTATAGCATGCAGAGCAAAAAAAAGACAGACCTTATTACAAAATAAGAATTATGACGTGAAAGAATGAAAAGACATTGTTGCAGTCATTTAAACCCTACTGAGTTAGTCTACTGCTTGATGTTGATTATACTCACCACAGTCATTAAATAGCTGTTATAGAGTTAATGCCCATAGAGATAAAGATCCCAGTACGATGCCCAAGTTCAAATCTCCTTATGATGAGGACTAAAGTGTTAGTATGTTTATCCAAGTGGAGCAGCCTAGTAATTGATCAAAATATGCTCTGTTCTGAATGAAAAGGAGAGGAGGTGGAGTTTTTGTCACAAGAGATCATGAAAAAGAGGAATATTGTTCACTTAAAGTTAGTGATCTACAGAAAATCTTAAAGCACACTAAAGAACTCAAATGCACATTTAACATACTTAACAAATGTTAAAATAACTATTAGCAACACCATAAGTGCATTTTTACAGTGGGTTGGTAACTCCATAGACCTGCATTGTGAGGAGAAGCAGTAAAGCATAGCCGTTGTGCCGTACTGCAAGGCGAACAGACAAGCCTACATACATGTAATTACTAAATATCTATTCATGTACATATAGAGATTCAAGGTAAGCTTGGAAACAATTTTTTGGGTAAAACATCAACATATATTTATCATGTAGATAAGTTCATTGGCGGAAACTGTTTTCTATGTGAATCAAAACAGACATTGAAAGAACCGTACTCTCCCTTTAAGCTGTGATTCAGCATTCTTAAAGAGCTAATGAAAAGCTCATTAGAAACATTCATAGACCCTGTCTGGACAGCTGGAGGTCAACTGGTCAAAAATACAATTGTGCAGACCTTCCTGGAAAATAAGCGAGTTCATTGGATATTAATGCCTCCACAAGAAGTCACAATGAACTCTGCCATGCAGTGGCACAATGTGATCTAGGAATGTAATTACTACATGGAATTTGAATCAATTTTCTTGTAGAGATGACTGCAATATCTTAAAATTGTGTAACTAACATCCTGTATAAAGGATTATCATCATCATAGCATATTTGTGTGTGTATGACTGACAGTGGACTGTAATGTATTACAGTGATTTAAAAATTCTCCTGCTTGCTGAAGGGAGTATAATATACCGTTTAGCATTTTAAGAAACTGCTCAATAATTTAATTACACAAAAAAGTGTTTTTCCATTTTTCTTATACATAGGAAGGCCATTGCTGACCTCAAGCTGTACAATTTGTAAGTGTTAACATCCTTCTTTCAATCACAAAACTGTTGCACACAAGCTTTTGATTGTATTTTTAGAGAACTATGGGGAAAAACACTGACCCCATAGTTCTCCTTTAAGTGTTTCAGAAAGTGAGTGGAATGCTCCTCTTAGACAGTTGTTACCAGAACAAGTGCTCGCATAGGAAGCTTTACCCTCACCTCTAGCTCTGAGGACAACTTAAACATTTTTAATTTCATATCACTTTTACAATGGGGACAATGGTCACCAGGACAGAGAGGAGGGAATCTTCCCTTCAGTGACACAGACAGCAATAGAATCCTGACAGAGGTTCTAAGGCCTGGTTCACACCTAGGCGTTTTTGAGCAGTTGAAAAAGTGCTTTAAAACATCCAACACTAGAAATCCCATGGTTTTCAATTCACACCTGAGCCTGAGGTGTTCACACCTGAGCAGCAAAACGCCAGCAGCCAAACACAGAAAAAAGTACATGAGCTTCTTTTGGCAGTTTGCAGCTCGTCTTTCCCCATAGACTTCAATAGAAACGTGGGTGGTTTTGCATAAATGTGCAAAAAGACACCAGCTGAACCCGTGCGTAGAAATGCGCAAAATCTATTCTGTCTTGGTGTGAATGGGGCCTAGCGCTTCTCCACCCTGTCCAGAACTGAAAAATGTTTTGTCTATACATGCCCCTTAAACATGCCATTATTTTTATTAGTAATAGATGGCAGTTAGTAAAGAGTACCTGCAAACCGTAGCTCGCAGCATAGACTAAAGTGGCAGTGTGAGGCACACTTATCAGAAGATTGCACTTTTGTGTATGGTGATGTATTAGATCCAGACTGAAGATCAAAGGCAAAAAAAAGCTGAGGTGATACATTTTTGTTTTTTTCAAAGTCCCTCACATAAAAATAAAATATTTTTCTGCGGTGTACACTCATGAGCCATAGCATTATGACCACTGAGAGGTGAAGTGAATAACATTGATTATCTCATTACAATGGCATATATTAGGCAGCAAGTGAATATTTTGTCCCTGAAGTTGCTGTGTTGGAAGCAGAAAAATGGGCATGCATAAGGATTTCAGTGACTTTGATAAGGACCAAATTTTGATGGCTAGACGAGTCAGAGCAACTACAAAAACTGCAGCTCTTGTAGGAGGTTACTGGTCTGCAGTGGTCAGGACTTTTTAAAAAGTGGTCCAAGGAAGAAAAACCAGTGAACTGGTGACAGAGTCCTGGGCTCATTGATGCATGTGGCGAGTGAAGGAGGCCCCACCTCGCAACTTACAGGACTTAAAGGATTGGCTACTGACGGATTGGTGCCAGATACTACAGCATACCTTTTAGAAGTCTAGTGGAGTCCATGCCTCGATGGGTCAGGGCTATTTTGGCGGCAAAAGGGGAACCTACTCAATATCGGGTAGGTGGTCATAATGTTATGGCTGATCGTTGTAACATCATCTTCTGATTTGTGCTTTCATGAGAGTTATTTTCCTGTCACTCCACATTAAATTAAAAATGTGAAGTAATTTTGCATATTTTATATTGTGGATGTTCAGAGCATTTTCTGGTTTAAGTAATAATCCTTTATATGTTGTTATGACTAATAAAGCAGCATAGTGAATGCATGTAAGGCAGGGTGCCTTTGCTTCCCTGCCAGGTTCATATACCCAAGGCTTTCCCGGGGCACTTGTCTCTCATGCAGCTTGTATTATTTATGATAATTGATATCCCCAAACCATCTGTTTTGATATACATACAACCACATGCTGTGGTTGAACTGTTTTCTCTGTTAGTGGTTTGTATGCTTATAAGCAGTGCCTATGTTCAGCTGAATTTGTGGTTATAATTGTCCAGGCCAGGCATCACAATGTCATGTCATCTGCAAAATAGGTTATGGCTAAATGGTTCAAAACAGAAAATAATTTGTAAATGCAGTAGAACTCAAACCGCAAATGTTTTACAATCTAATGCCCCTAACACATTTATGATGAAACATATGCATACTAAGGCCAACATGAGTAACCCTTTCGTGACCAGAGGTCATTGAACCCTACATGTACCAGGCCAAACTTATATATATTGTATATTTTTTTACATTGTATTATTTCATTATATGCATTTGAATTTTAGGTACTCTGACATAGTGGATCATGTAATCCACTGATTTAAAGACAATCTGCTGTAAGAGGAGCACAAAATGCTAGTTGCCTGGCTGTCAGGATGTTCCTCAACCTTCACTGCTTTCTGAGACCCTTACCTGGAAGTGGATTCTGATTTTACTCTGACTCCTTAACTGCTGTTCTCAGGTCAGTGGCATGGGCAGTATTGAAGCCAGAGACATCCATGGAACTAGCATTTATAAAAAAAAGGTTGGTGCTGTTTATGTACATGCATGACGGGTATCATTTTGAGATAATTGTCGGCACACATGACTGCATTTCACTAACATAGTGCATCTTTAGCATAAGATCATTTGGAGTATCTAGCTCAAAATGTTTGCTCTTACATATATTTATGTTTTTATTGAACATACTGATTGGAGATCCTTATAAATGTTCCAGACTAAAGGAAGGGGTGTTGATAGAGTACTTGTAAGTGAATTGAGGAAGCTCAGCACACTGCTCCAATTTTGAGAAATTTTCGGACATTAATATAAATGTTCTATCATGTTGGTATAGGTTTTTTCCCCAAATAACAGGTTTGTGTGGTGCTGTATTAGTTTTCCATAGATAATGTATAATAACAGATAGTGTTCTTTTCCTAATTGGGGACACGTGAATTTTAAAAAACAGAAACATGTTGGTGAATTTAAATGAGAATTTATTGTAAAAAAGAAGGAAAGCCACCAAGGAAATGTAATCACCAAAGTGTAATTTACTGTGTCCCTGATGAAAGAACAAATCAAGGTGAGAATTTTGTAATGAGGGAGAAATTTTAATGCAACATAATCTCATTGAGGAAATCATTAAAGCAGGGCTTTCTCATATCACTTATTTCATGCAGTTATATTTTAATCACAATTTATGAATGCTTTTTGAATTATATTTCCCTCTAAGATCTGTACAGTTCATAATTATTCTTTAGGCTTGTCGTAAATGTAATTTTTTGGATACCTGCTCCAAGATATGAATGAATGGATTTTGATAACACTGCTATCCATCCCTCCCTCCATGCCAAGGTCCTAGGTGTCATCCTTGACTTGGATCTCATCTTTTTGCCACACATCCAATCACTATCCAAATCCTGCCGCCTTCACCTTCGTAACATCTCTAAAATACACCCCTTCCTCACTAATGAAACCACTAGCTGCTTATCCATTCACTTGTTATCTCTCGTCTTGACTATTGCAACCCCCTCCTCATTGGCCTACCATTACACCTGCTATCCCCCTTCCGTCTTCATCATGAGTGCTGCCACTAGACTCATCCACCTAACCAACCGCTCAGTGTCTGCAACCCCTCTCTGCCAATCCCTACACTGACTTCTAATCGCCAAAGGATAAAATTAAAATTATTAACAACCACTTACAAAGCCATCCACAACTCTGCCCCCGGGTATATCTCAAACCTTTTCTCAAAGTATCACCTTAACCTTCCCCTCCGCTCTTCCAAAGACCTCCTGCTTACTAGCTCCCTCGTCAACTCCTCTCATGCTTGCCTTCAGGACTTCTCTAGAGTCTCTCCCATTCTCTGGAACACCTTACCTCAACCTGTCCATCTATCTCCTACTCTGACTGTCTTTAGGCAATGCCTTAAGACTCATCTCTTTAGGAAAGCCTATCCCACCTCTAACTTACCACTGAACTATCACGTTCTCAAACAATTGATCTCCACACAGCTACCTCCTCATGTATCACTTGCCCCTCCCTTTTAGAATGTAAGTTCTCACGGGCAGGGCCCTCCTTACCATCTTGTCTTGAATTGTATTGTAATTGTAATGTCTTCCTTATATTGTAAAGCGCTGTGTGAACTGTTGGCGCTATATACATCCTGTATAATAATAATATTAATAATAATAATAATTTTGTGTTCTTATAGACCAGTAAAATTAGAAACACAAACAAGGTTCATGTAGAACTGGGTGACATTTAGCTTACTAAAGCTCTGTGTATAGTAAACTATTTGCACTTTGCTTGTTCATAAAACACTGTTTTTACCGTATTTTTCTGTTCTAGTCCCGGCTTAGTACTACTGCTCTCCTCCAGTCTCTTTCAGCCACTTCCTGTCAACATCACTCGCCCCAGTGCCGGCTAAACTTAATTTCTCTGCACTGGTTTACTGATAATGGCAATGGTGGATTATTCCTGCACAGTGTGTTTTGGCACGGGTGCTTGTAGTCTCCACTAGGAGTGCGTTTTACATCATCAGTACAAAAGGAAGTGCCTGAAAATGGACCTTCATGGCAGGATCACAATGTATTTTGTAATGAAAGATGCAGATATAAAAAGATTGAAAACAAATTTGTGTACGTATTTACACACTTACACACTTGGACTTCTCCATATTTCATAATGTTTCAACGTAGAATTAAAATGGTTTTCACTGGAAATACTCACAGTCATTGTGAAACCCCCAAAAAGGCTCTGGTGCAACCAGTGGTTTTTAGAAGTCACATAATTAGTTGAATAAAGTCCACCTGTGTGTTTAACTGAAGTGTCACATGATCTTTATATCTGTTTCTCTAAAGGCCCTAGGGTTTCATAGGAAAAATATCTAAACAAGAATAGCACCATAAAGACCTGGAGCTATCAAAAGAAAGGTCTGAATGCAGTTCTGAAGTAGCACCAATCAAAGCTGGGTTATACACAATATCCCAAACTTTGAACATCGTACCTTACTTCCTAAGTATTGCTTGCCCTGCAATACTTCATACTACATATTCCAAGCACTGCCTGTCTACACATAGTCTATTGGACCAATTAGGGAAGATGTTTTTTGTTTTTGACTCATGGATGCAGCTGGTTGCTTGATAAAGACAAAGAGGAGCACATTGGTCAGCTCATGAGGACATGACTTGATGATCTTGTGCTGTCCATATGTTTACTCAATCATGGCATTGCATGGCTCTTCCCTACTTTGCTTTAAGAGCAAGTGTTTGACCATTTGAATAGTTCACTCTGTCATTTGTGCATTGTAATTTTTTTATCAGTTCGGTTCTCATGGATTTAGGAACAGTAATGCAAATGTTAGGAATCATCACAGAAGCAAGAACACCACACCCCTAGATTCAATATATACACCAACAAAAAAGATGGGGCTTTCAAGGTGACTACTAGAGAATACCGGGGAATGAATCAAAGAATGCCAATTACATCATATAAGTAGTAAAATTCATTTTAATTACAATTCATAATATACATATATAAATAGATAAATAAATAAACAAACAACATCATATCCATTCATCTAGATAAAAGCAGTAGTAGATGTCTAGAACATAAAACCTCCCTGGAGCACGTACAGAAACAAGATTACAAATTCATACATTTGTCTTCAATTCCATTATATTTATGTCTTATTGCATAATTTTATATAAATCAAGTATTCAGCCATGATTCTGTGTTTTATCCAGGAACAGCCAATGTTTCATTATTGGATCATTCATATTAAGAAATTCTTTATGAAAGTTCCAACACTCTGCCACTGTTAGAGGACATGATAAAGATATGCAGTCCGCTCCGGACACCAATTTTTAGTTTATAATAGTATGCTTTTTGTTGCATAAAAATCACAAAAATAAAGCTTGCAAAGTTTCAGGGATATGCAGGACTCTTTGATCAATGATTTGATTACCACACATGCCTTGATGAAAAGGGTTTTGTGTGTTCCTGAAGCATTGCATGCTGAATTTAAATGCAAAAAAAGCTTACCGTATTTTTCCGTGTATAAGACGCTACTTTTTCATTAAAATGTTTACCTAAAAATAGAGGGGTGTCTTATACAGAGGAGAACCGCGGTTGCGAAACTGCCGAAAGTGCCAATACCACTGCAAACTACCGTAGCCTCACAAGTGAAATGGATTGCAGAGACAAGCATAAGTTTTCCTCCAATCATAAATCTTTTGTACCTGAGGTCAGCTGTCTCCCCAGCAACAGCTGACGTCAGGTACAAAAGATTCATGATTGGAGGAAAACTGTTATCTTGTCTCTGTAATCCGATCATAAATCTTTTGTACCTGACGTCAGCCGGCGCTCGGGAGAGCGTGTAGCCAGTGCCCGGAGCTGTAATGTCGGAGCATGACGTGATTGAGGTAAGTGTAATGCATTATACCCTTTAAAATATTGATTTCAGGATTTTGGGTAAGAAAAGTTGGGGGCGTCTTATACATAGGGGCGTCTTATAGATGGAAAAATACGGTACTTTCTTAAACTAAAATTTGGTTTGTGGAAGACACATTTTCTATGAAGTTTGCTTACAAATGCCAAGCATCAGGGCACGGTTTCCGCGGCTAGCAAGATGGCCACTTAACTCCGGAGCTCCTGACCACCTGCAACCCAAAATCAGCTTCTATAGCACCTGATCAGACGATATGGGGAAGATTGGACCGCAATACCCCCCGGGGAAGATGCCCTCGACACAAGGGAACCACCAAAACAAGCAAGTACCGGACATGTTCCGCTCCCAGAGCCACGAGGCCTCAGAGACGCTACCATCCAACATGGCGGACGCCCCCTCTCACAAGTCCCATCCTGCCCTTCCCGATCCAGACGGTGAGTCGATGCACGAGTACATTAAACATCTCCCAACTCGGACCGACCTGTCCTCCATCGCGGAAGACATAAAAGGCACTCCGCGGTGACGGAACAACGGGATGACATCTGAGACATAGGCCGCCGGCTGACCGTGGCTGAGAAGGCCGGCGAGGCCAGAGATGTTGAGATTCGACGGCTCCACATCCATCAAGAGACCACCTCTCACTCCCTCATCACAATAAGACGCCAATTAGAGGACCTAGACAACCGTGGCCGAAGATCTAACATAAGGGTCCACGGTCTCCCGGAAGCCATCATGCCCGATGCGGTCCCCACCACCCTTCTCAGATTATTTGACGACCGGCTGGAGAGGCCTCTGGACTCGCCTATCGAATTCGTGCGGGCACACAGAGCGCTGAGGCCCAGGATGACGACTGACGACATGCCTCGAGATGTCATCTGCTGTTTGCAGAGTTTCCCCCTGAAGGAGGAGATCCTACAACGCTCTAGGCGCAGGGGAGCGGTATTCCTAGACGGGACAGAAGTGAAACTCTTCCAAGACCTCTCCGTCCACACACTCCAGCAACGGAGAGCACTTCGCCCACTGTTGGAATGCCTCCGCCATCACAACATAGTGTATCGCTGGCGCTTCCCGTTCTGCCTCTCCGCCACCCACAAAGGGAAGACAGCGCTTCTGCGTACACCTGATGACCTGGAATCGTTCTGCTCCATGCTGGCTCTCCCTCCGGTCACGATCGAGGATTGGTACGAAGACCTGAGACCCAATCCTCCACCGCGAGATGTCCAGCGCAGATCCCCGACTCGTCTACCTGATCGGATGACCCGACGCTCCTCAACACTACCAACGGCAGACCCGAAACGCAGCAAGCCTTACCGCTCCACACCACGAGCAGCTGAATCCCCTCCGCGGGCTGAAGATCTACCTAATGGAGAGCACCGCCTTTACTGAAGCTCCAGGTATAGCCCTGTTTAGTTCTGTTGCCCCTCAAGCTGGCGATCCCCACCACAGCCACCGGACATCCGTCAACATTTTCCGGCATGCCGACCCTTACCCGACACACATGGTGCAAATCTGATTGTTATTTCCCTTTACCAGGTATGGGACCCCAGCTAACACCCTACTACAAATCCATTCTATGACCCATTGCCCCTCAAGCTGGCACAGACGATCATCATCGGCTGGGATTGATCCTGACCAGCAACGATATGACCTGAGAAGAGATGAGTATAAGAATATGTCCGCAAAATCTGATTGATGTACTATAATTGTTACCTTATTGTCCCTACCCAGTCAGCCCCCCACATAAGACCCTGAGACCCACCCTGGCGGCCCCCCTCAGCACACCCCAATCACAGGAGAAGCCAAACACCATCTCTCATGTGCCCCGAGACCTCCCCCACACCATACAGGTGGCCCCAGATAGAGAGGGCTATCACATGGTTACCAGCTTGTCACTAACAATATTTTTCGGGGCCTATATCACTGCTATAATGTAGCTTTTTTTTGACGTATTGTTTTCGCTCAGTTTGGGAAATCCCGTCGGATTTCTGTATTTGTCTGTGTAAAGTTTTGTGTGACTTGCGCAGGGAGCTCGCTCCACCCCATGGATTATAATCCCTTGCTCACCACTCCATCAAAATGTTACTACACCCACGGATGCATTACCATAGCAGCAGCACGTGATCATACTGACCTGTAGTACTCCACTGTTGGAAGCACTCATGACGATGCAGGGGGACGAGACAAGGGGAAGGAGCGGGCCACCTCTGCAGACTTTGCAGAGTCTTTATGGTTCTGTCACCCCACCGCAGGGTTCATAGGCACTCTACCCATTGGTTAGGTCCCCCACAAGTTAGACTCAGTTTCTAATACTCCCTCCAGGAAAGACGTGCCATAACCCCGGGAGCATCATACCTGCATCTCTACCCCCCATGATGTTCTGCTACTCATAGCTAGATAGTGCTCTACACCGGATCGCTTTAGATGGGTTGTAGGGTGTTAAAGGAGATTCTCCCATTTGATCTGTGTATTCACATCGACACATAGATCCCACCCCCCAAGTGCGGCGGTCTCCGCCCTACGACTCCTCTGGTCCTCCGACACCGACCACAGGCCAGACCGCCCCCTAAATACCCCACCATACCAACCTTGGTTCCATCATACCCCGGTACTACCCCGAGGGTACCTCTGGGGTTTCTTGTCAGTTACCCTACCCTGTCTTTGTATTCCTTCCTTCCCCCTCCCTTACCTTGACTGGACTTATCGTTGCTCGGGTCTCTACCGACACCACTCCCACTACCCCGACTCTCTCCCGCCCATCCCCCAACCCACCTGATTGGACCCACGACAATGGGAGACTTGTCTGACCTGAAGGTGGTCTCTCTCAACGCAAAAGGTCTTAACGCGCCTAGAATACTCTATCTCTTCCAAACCATTCCCATCAAACTGCCAAACTCATTCTTCAGAGCTATGAACACCGCCCTCTCCGCCTTTGTGTGGCAAGACGGACGACCTCGCATCTCCTGGGCCTTACTCAAATTGCACAAAACTAAGGGTGGCCTAGGGGTCCCGGACCTATTTAGATACTACAAGGCGACGCATCTCACCAGAGTCTTACATTGGCACCTTCACACTGACACTAAACTTTGGGCATCAATGGAGAATGATACCTTAGACACACCACTCACCTCACTGATGTGGCTCAGACCCGCGTTGTGGCCGACTACGATACGCACGCACCCAATCATAGGGACCACTCTGGAGATTTTTTCCTCTGCCAGACGTCGGGAAGCCATTACGTCCCTACATAGCCCGATGGAACCACTGATGTATAATCAGGATTTTCCTCCAGGTGTCACAAGAGATTTCATCTCTCACTGGTCCCACGATCCTCCCCTACGAGCACATCTTTTTTTCAAATCCTGGACATTCACACCTAAGACTGACCTAGCAGACCTCACCAAAAAAGGATCGTTACCCTGGTGGGTCTACTTTCAGATCAGACACTTCCTAACGAAAGTTATCTAATTAGAATGGCTGACTCATTAGCTGCCTCGGATTGGCTAGAGGTAGCTATAAGATAGAACGAGAAACTTTATTGAAACTCCAATGAGATCACTGAGAAGTCTCGGCAACGTGAGACCACCGAAGGCACTTAAACCCTACCCCTCCCCTATATACCTGTACCCCCTACCTTTTGTTTTTTGTTCTTGTTTTGGGCACCCCCCTGTTAACACCTGAGATTTTGAAGCTTTATGTACCTGATACATCACACGACCCGTTTGTGGGTTGTAAGCATCTGTCTGTACCCTTATTGTTCCTATATAAATCTCAATAAAAATTTATTTGAAACAAAAAAAACAAATGCCAAGCATCAGTCGTCACAGCATCCACAATGGGTAGTGTTCCGTTATGATGTGTAATCGGATTGTGCTGCATGGTGGAAGACTTGAATGCTTTGCTTTTGGCCAGCCATTGTGTATGCTAATTGCTGTGTAATTTTTACATTGTAAAAAGGTTATGTGCTTTTGTACATTTCTCAAGTGCTTTAGAGTGTCATGGATTGGGACTCACAGGTATGAACTGGAGTCAGGTGTGTGGACTCTTTCCACTACACTGGCAGGGACACTCAGAGAAAATGGTCCACGCAGTGTAGGCTGACGACTCCCAGAGCTGGAGTACAAGCAGGGGAACAGAGCAGGGGAACTGAATGAGGTAGTGGAAGTCAGCTAAAGCTGGAAGTTCAAATACAAGGCAGGGTGCTGCAATGCGGAGTAGGTGGCATGGGATGCTGAGTAGGTGGCATGGGGTCCCCCAGGATGTGGAATCTAAGCCCTGGTTCACACCTAGGCGTATTGCATATGCGCGTCTGTCGCGCGGTTTTTTTACCGCAATTCGCGGTAAAAAAAATTGCGCGACAAACGTGCGTTTCCGAGGGCTACTTGGCTGTATCCCAATGGAAAATGGTTTTGTAGCGTGTTAGGGACGGGCTGAAATACGCCAAGATGTGAACCAGACCCATTGAATACAATGGGATTAAGATGTTTGAGCGTTTTGTAGAGCGTTCGTCGAGCGTAGAACGCGCTACAAAACGTTCAGGTGTGAACGAGGGCTAAGAGCCAACCGGTATTTGCCAGAGCTCCTGATGGTGGAGATGGGCTTGGCTGCGTGCTGACCCCAGGTCACAATCCCTAGGTCCACCCAACTCACCTAACAGGTACAGGGCACGAATCAAAGGTTAGGGACAGACTGTAGACAGGGATTTCCAAGGACAAAAGGGAAGCACAGGGCAGCCAGTAGACTGGGATGTCCAAGGACAAGCCAAAGGTTCGGTACACAGGAAAACTCTCAGGAATTCAGGGTAAATCACAAATGGGGACTCGGCAACTAGCTTAGGAAAGCGTTGCTTGGGCCGCGTGCCGTTCGCTGCCCTGGGTTTAAATAGAGAAAGGAAGAGGGAGGATCCACAGGATTGGCCACAAGCAGACTGCACTGATTGGCCGAGAAACTGCATAAGAAACAGCAGGAGAGGTCAGCCACGCCTAAAGCTTGCAGACAGGTGCAAGAATGAGTCAGGTTCAGAGCACATATGCAAGTAGATGGAGAGACCCTCCGCACTCCTCACAGCAGTCCCGGCCAGATATGAAAAAAGTGGTGCTCGCAGTGATGAGATACCACGGATGGCGCCGTGCAAACACAGGAAAGTCAGGAAATCACCAGCACTCAGTAGTAAAGATGACGTTTTGGGACCGCGCAGGGTCCCTTCCTCAAGGCAGAAAGATGTGACATTATGGTAACAATCAAACACCACATATATACCCCATGTAGTTAATTAATGATTGAAAAACACACCCTCAGTGATGTCATAGGGGCGGCAAATAAGCCATATTTAAAGGTCAAAAGAATAAAAAAACGAACAAACAAACTACAAATTAAATAAATGAATAGAAAATCATACCAGCAATCAGAGGATCCAGATCGATGCTGTGGCTGCATAGTGGTCAACATGATCGCGACCTAGGCACAAACTCATAAAACGATAGCCTCAAAATCATAAAGACATGCAGATTTTAATCACTATAAAGCGCCGGCGCAGAAGCTATCCGTCATAGGTTGCTAAGGAAACGAAAGGACACAATTCTCGAGTGTCTCACGGCGCAAGTGCCAGGACTGCACGTCACAGATGGTGTGTCAGAAACGAAAGCTTCCTAGATTGTTATGGAGACAGGGAGATCAGTCTCTCAGTCGATGAATGCGCACGCGCCGGGATTGAATATAAATGCTTTATTTCAAAAGACAGTGGCAAACGGTCAATACAGCCAATATGTAGGCACAACGATCGGCACTCCCAGATCAAAAAAACAGCAACATCACCAGGAAGATAAAATAAGCAGCTCTCGAGTGTCTCACGGCGCAGGCGCCAGGATTGTACATCGCGATGAATAGAAAATCATACCAGCAATCAGGGGATCCAGATCGATGCTGTGGCTGCATAGTGGTCAACATGATCGCAACCTAGGTACAAACTCATAAAACGATAGCCGCAAGATCATAAAGACATGCCGATTTTAATCACTATAAAGCGCCGGCGCAGAAGCTATCCGTCATAGGTTGCTAAGGAAACAAAAGGACACAATTCTCGAGTGTCTCACGGCGCAAGCGCCAGGACTGCACGTCACAGATGGTGTGTCAGAAACGAAAGCTTCCTGGATTGTTATGGAGACAGGGAGATCAGTCTCTCAGTCGATGAGTGCGCATGCACCGGGACTGAATATAAATGCTTTATTTCAAAGGACAGCGGCAAACGGCCAATACAGCCAATATGTAGGCACAACGATCGGCACTCCCAGATCAAAGAACAGCAACATCACCAGGAAGATGAAATAAGCAGCTCTCGAGTGTCTCACGGCGCAGGCGCCAGGATTGTACACAGCGAGTGTTGTGTCAGGAGCAAAAGATTCCTGAATTGCTATGGAGACAAGGAGGTCGGTCTCTCAGCAATAAAGGATGCATGCGCCGGGGCTAAGCATAGATACTGTCATTCAAACGATAGTGAAAGACGACCAATATAGCCAGTATGCAGGCACAGCAATCGGTATTCCTGGATAAAAAAAGAAGAAAAAGGATAAATGAAAAACGCACAAGACAAGGGTGCACACCATAAAATTACAAATATAACACATATGGAGCCAAAAACAGGAAAAAAGAATGAGGATAAAGGACCGAGGGAATAACATTGAAAACACAAATAAATTGAGAGCTGCGCCAGTCAGAAACGGAGAGCAATAGACCCATGGAACTGGGATATATTATTTAAAGAATTTTTTTTTTTTAATAAATTATTTTATGACTATCCCAACTATATATATATAAGACTAAATATTATGTAGTATAAAGGTACAAAATTGCTTTAATATAATGTCAATAGATAAAAATGGGGCTATTCCTATCAGTGTGCGACTGGTGCATACACTCCAAACATGAGAAAACATAGAAGATATATATAGAGATTGATGCTTATAATAGGGTTAGTCTATCAGATAACAGGATAATGATAGAGTGGTATTAAGTCCCCTTGGTTTAACCTTATTGAGTGTATGGATCCAAAGTTCAGAGCACATGTCTGGAGGACTACAAGCACCAGCACAGCCCCGCATGCCTGCAGAACCAGGGATAAGAGATATGTATATACTTGTAGAACTACAAGTAACAGCTCAGCTGCACGTCTGCAGCTGAACTGTGACATAGAGGATTGGTTGCATTGATCGTTGTAAATCAGTTAGCATCACGGAAAATATTTATTTGAAACACAAAAAAATGTAAATTACACTGTTGGATTTTGTTTGACTTTAACCGTGAAAATATTTGAAAATGTGTAGTAGGTCATGCAGGAGTATACTTGTTCAAAATCCACAATATTCATCAGGCGCTTGTGTGACGGACTGCACCGTCACTGTGCTAGTTGGAGGGGGCTGCAGGCTGGCCTCTTACCCACCGATTATGGCCCAGCAAGAGAACAGGAGATTTTGGGGCTAAATGTACATTTTATATGCAGACGGTGACTGGTGCACCCTAGGAAATATATGTTTTAAAATGGTGGAGGACAAGGATTTGGCCACATGGTTTGTCTAGTCAAAATGGAGACTTACTTAAGTGAAGTCAGTTGTGTATAAGTTGCATAGCTCCCCCCTCACCAGTTATCTGATGCTCACCCTATTGTACTGTTTGATTGTGTATGTAAATGTCTGATTCACTGTGTAATCTGTTATCTTTGTTTGTCATGAGGGGTAGGGGAGGGGTTGTATCCCTCCCAGTGTCTCTAAAGTGAATGTCCTGTGTTTAATAAAGGAGTTGCTCTTTCTATGTTGAACCTTCAACATGAGTTTTGCCTCATGATTGGGGGTTAGGGGCTGGTTACTGCAAATCTGCTGGCTGAGAGTGGGGTTTGGCAGGCAGGAAACGCCCTTTGGCGGAGGTACCCAGTCGGGGTACCTGGGGTCCGTCACAGCTTGTCAGTGAATTATTAAACCCTTCTGTGTATGACATGGCAAGGGGTGCTGCTCTTCAAACAGATCGGAGCACTCTCACTAATACCAAAACAAAAACAAAGAGGAGCGCACCACCATGTGCGGTATCAACACGTTTATTATAGTTATTATAATTCTACTATAACATCACTTCTATAGATGAATACACACATAATTATGACTTATTAACAACGATTAATACATTTCATAAGGAATATTGAAAACTACGAAAAACAACTCTAAATGTCATATGTAACTGGGATCATTAGACACATCATTAAGTTCTAAAGGGATTGTTATACTTGTCTTTTTAATGTATAACGTTATTTATTCCTTTATGTATGACGTTAGAGTTGTTTTTTCCGTAGATGGATCTTTCAAGCATGGCCTTTAAACTAGAGTCTTTACTATTTTTCTGTAAGGCTGCCAAGCACTAAGAGGCCTATTTAAAAAAGTTCTAATAGTGCCAATTTCGCATAACTTAAAGTGTACTGTATGTATAGCCTAAACTTTTTTCCTTTTTTTTTAGCTCTGGATAAAGTAGAGATTGGTTTAGCTCTCTTTCAGTTTATTTTTTCTCCTTCTGTACAATTGGGCAGATTTTCTCTTTACTTCTGGTCCTAAAGACACAACAGGTCAAGTGATAGAAAAACTCTCCAAAGTGAGGAAGGGAAGTCCCTTCTTCTTGGACAACTGTCAAAGCAACAAGTTAACCCATTGGAAGAGTTCCCTTCTGTTTCTGATCTGGTGACAACTGTACATTTTTGGATTTCCCAGCACTTTCTGGTGACCACAACAAATAGAGAGGGTGAATATCGCCAGTGGGGACAGAGACAGCATTAAAACTGGCAGGTGTTCTAACCCTTCTCCACCCTAAAAAAGTTTTGGCTATTTGTTCACTTTAATCTGAAATTTGGATATCGTTGGCTCATTCATAAAAATGTCTTTCCTGCTTGTGGCAACTTTACAAGATGTAAAAACTGCAAGATGAGTTTGGAAATCACAGCTTTGACAAACACCAAAATTAATTTCAGTCACACTGGCATTCATCCCACACACATACAATGGCCTACATTTTTCACAGATATTTGTATTTTTAAACCCTGGTTTGTGTTCCATACAAAAATGAAACCACATCTGCACTGAGACCAACTTGTACAGGGAGAATATCACAACTGATGTCTGTTTTGCTTCGTATTAATCATTCCCTGGTGCTTCAGTACACAATGCTATGTCCAGTATTTGCTAACATTAACACAGATTTACTGGGATTAAGTAAGGGCATTGCAATCCATAATGAAGTCAAAACACTGGCATTTCAGAACTACTTTGAGAATTCAGTTACACTGTGTTCAGAGTTATAGATTACATATTTTATTTTGGAAACCAGGGCCGTAGCTACCATGAGGCCAGTGAGGCACTGGCCTCAGGCGCAGTTGAGAGGGGGCTGCGCCCTCTCGCCCCTGTTGCCATGCTGAGCACAGGGAGCCAGGCGGCCAACATAGCCACGGCTTGGCAGGTAGAAGAGGGGCGGTACAGGCTCCAGCTTCTCCTCGAATTCCTGCTGCTCTCTCCCGCCTGTATGGGCAGAGGCAGCGGGGTACCGAGGAGAAATTGAGCGCTGCAGGTGGTCAGGGGAAGAGGGAGCTGTCACTTCAGGATGGGCTAGCGGTCTGGAGAGAGAGAGCCAGGATCTGACAGCCGGCGGCTCTTTCTGTTTTCACCGCTTGGCCATCACGAAGTGACAGCGCTCCCTCCTCGGCCCCCCTGCTGGATTCAGAGCTGCCTCCTCTGACCCCCTGCCGGCTTCAGCGCTCAGACCTCCACCCCCCCTGCTGGCTTCAGCGCTCAGGCTGGCAGAGCGGGGGATCGGTAAATATGTGTGATATTTACTGATCCTCTGTGTGCAGCACAAACACAGGAGTGATCAGCTGATCACTCTAATGTTTGTAAACAGCGGGGGACACATAGTACTATGTGTCTCCATTTATGAATAAACAGGAAGTGTTTACATCACTTCCTGTTCATTCATGAGTTTCTGAATTGGTAGAAGCACTAACTACAGAGGTTTCTACCCATTGATAACTGGATGATAGTAAATATTTCACTATCACCAGTTTCTGAATGAATTGGAAGCCTCTGTACTGAGTGTTTTCCATACATTTAGTGCTGAGGCTGCAGAAAAAGAGATTGAGGACTCTGTGTCCTCAATTTCTTTTTTTATTTCAAAAGAGAAATGTCAGGGGTATGTTTAGGCCCCTGATATTTCCCCGAAGCCCTCCAAATCCAATGCTGAACTGCAACAATTAAACTGATGAGTTCTGTGGTGTTCATCAGCTTGACAATGTCACCTCGTTTTACACCCAGCTAAGGTCTTTTGGAAGTATTTTTTTTGTATTGCTACTCTGGGAGGTGCACCTGGATTTTTTATTTTTTTCCAGGAATATGCCCTAGTAGATGAAACACATTCTTGCCCTAAATACAAACATTGGAACAATTGGCATTAGGTTACTGCATTCTGAAAATTATCTACAGGCATTACCAACCATATTAGTTTTATGTCTAAGCAAGCTCTAACCTCCAGCTCTGGGATAGTTGTGATACGATGTCAAATGTAAATTTTATTGCCATTGTAGGCATAAGTCAAAGTGCATATGCCTTTATATCCAGTTGTTCTCTACAATGTTCAGAGTGTGTTTTCTGTAGAAATGTCTGCTTCTGAAAGATGTTATGTTGAAATACGTTGAAAGGTATCACATGCACGTGTGCTGTTTTCAGTTTTAACATTGTTAAAAGCTGACCATTTGTTAGACATTGTGCATTTTCTCACACAACTGACACATATTTTTGAACAGTTATTGATTTGTATGAACCTAGCTGAGCCTTTTTAGGCTTTTAGGATTTTGCATTAAACTACCGTGGTGCAACCATTGTGTATGACATTGTGTATAAGTTTTGCATTGTGGCCACGGCAATGTATACAGCACTGTCCAGGAACAATGCTAACATTGCAGCGGGTAGCTGGGGAGCCATAAAACCATGGATCAATCACCCAATTTTACTGCTCCTCAGCCATCGATCTTCCTGTCTCCTATCTCCAGGATAAAATCTCTCCAATTAGTATTTTGTTCATATTTATCCTGAGGCCAGTTAGGTAAGTGGTTTTTGAGCACCAAAAGCAATGGCGGCAATGCCTTTAGAATGTACCATTTTGCAATACGGGGGAGGTGGAGGCGCACACATTTTAATGGTTCCATCCCTTTTTTCCAATAAAAAAAATGGTTTCTTTCTGGTCCCATCCTAAACAATGTATTTCTATTGCTGCTAGCTAGAAGGCATTACTTCTATACTGTTAGGGACCCAGGGGGGCCGTTCCTCGTCAGGTTTGCAGGCGCGGGCATCGGGCACAGGTAGCTCCTCCTCCTCCCCCTGGCAGGGCATCTGGCGCTGGTGTGGCCAGTGCGCGTGCGCAAGTAGCGTAGTGCGCCTGTGCCATTCCAAGCCACAGGTGCTACTCAGGCTGGGGGAGGACTTCAGCCTTTGCCACTTGCCCTCAGCCTTGTGATTGGACTCTGACTGGGGAAGCTTCCTGGTTTTCCCTGTGTATTTAAAGCTGATCAGAGCCTTGACTCATTGCTGAGTTATTCTACCTCATGGTGAACACCCAGCTCCCTCCTGTGAACCTGTTGTTTGATCTGACTTCCCGGCTACCGACCCTTTTGCTTGACCCTTTGACTACGATTCCTGATTTTAGGATTTTGCATTAAACTACCGTGGTGCAACCATTGTGTATGACATTGTGTATAAGTTTTGCATTGTGGCCACGGCAATGTATACAGCACTGTCCAGGAACAATGCTAACATTGCAGCGGGTAGCTGGGGAGCCATAAAACCATGGATCAATCACCCAATTTTACTGCTCCTCAGCCATCGATCTTCCTGTCTCCTATCTCCAGGATAAAATCTCTCCAATTAGTATTTTGTTCATATTTATCCTGAGGCCAGTTAGGTAAGTGGTTTTTGAGCACCAAAAGCAATGGCGGCAATGCCTTTAGAATGTACCATTTTGCAATACGGGGGAGGTGGAGGCGCACACATTTTAATGGTTCCATCCCTTTTTTCCAATAAAAAAAATGGTTTCTTTCTGGTCCCATCCTAAACAATGTATTTCTATTGCTGCTAGCTAGAAGGCATTACTTCTATACTGTTAGGGACCCAGGGGGGCCGTTCCTCGTCAGGTTTGCAGGCGCGGGCATCGGGCACAGGTAGCTCCTCCTCCTCCCCCTGGCAGGGCATCTGGCGCTGGTGTGGCCAGTGCGCGTGCGCAAGTAGCGTAGTGCGCCTGTGCCATTCCAAGCCACAGGTGCTACTCAGGCTGGGGGAGGACTTCAGCCTTTGCCACTTGCCCTCAGCCTTGTGATTGGACTCTGACTGGGGAAGCTTCCTGGTTTTCCCTGTGTATTTAAAGCTGATCAGAGCCTTGACTCATTGCTGAGTTATTCTACCTCATGGTGAACACCCAGCTCCCTCCTGTGAACCTGTTGTTTGATCTGACTTCCCGGCTACCGACCCTTTTGCTTGACCCTTTGACTACGATTCCTGCTGCCCGCCACGACCCGGAACTGGACCTGACTACCCGATTGAATTATAGTTTTGTACTGCACTTTTTGGACATTATTCGTCCATGCCAAGGGGTTCCACACCTGGCCCATTATTCCAGCCCTGACATATACAAAACAAAATAGTCAGGCACTCCTGGAACACCCATTTCTGTTTCCTAATATTAAGATATGAATGCTCAATAGACAAACATGGGGCTAATGTGAGAATTGTGCTATAAGAAAATAATCTTGTTTCCTATAGCAATCAGTGAATTTACAACTGTCCTCAGATAAGATTTCACAATGAAATAAGGATTCTAATTAATTACTAGGGCATTCTAGTAGATGGATAAGTATATATGTAAACACATATTGCTTCCTTTTTCTTCCTGCCCTTAGTTTCAGTTTTTTGTTCAGTTTGACTACAGGTATGCAGAGGGGTTAAATGCATTTTATTAATATGCTTTTTTCACACTAAGCAGCTGCTCTTTCCATGTTGTGCTAATATTAGTAGATTGTAGTGAATATTCTACTCTGAAGTTACTTTATCTTCTACCTTCTTATCTTACACATGCATTTAATGCATGCAATGGCAGAATAATGAAAAGGTCTGGCACCATGGAAACTGGAGCAAGAAAACTTTCCCGTCCAGGGCATGTTAAATTTAAAGCCACAAATGCAGTTCTATTAGGAAAAATGTACATTCATTTACTTTTATTTTCCAGAATATTGTTAGGATTGACTGGACAGTCAATGAAAATGAATGCTGAATGAGTGTTTCTCAGAAAAAAAGCTTGTTCTAACTAGTGAAATACAGTATCCATTCCCCTGGGCTAATGGTACTACATGTAGTATTAATTTCCTTGCAAAACAGTGGTATATATATCCGTAAGAGGTTTTTAGGGTGATGACCTCCTTTTACCTCGATTGAAGAAATTATATTCCTATCGATAGAAAGGGTGACCTTGGTTGGGTGAGACCATTATGTCTGTGCCACCAGTTGAAGAAGTAATATCGTCTTATCACACGCAAGAGCTACCCATGTCTAGCGGGAACAGGGTTACTGTGGGCCGTGTTCCCACTGTGTCAGCTAATAGATTCCAGGAGAGGAGATCGAAGGAGAATTTTTCCAATTTTCTTAACAAGCATAGCTAAATAAGTAAGCATGCGCCTGCTGGTAAAAACGTCTGTAGTAAATGCAGTGTTTATAAGATTGAACTGATGATGAGAAATCATGTTGTTCCAGTAAAAGGAGCTGTGATTTCATCAGTTCAAGCACTTGCATCCGGTTAGTCCAGTCACACTATTATCAAAAAAGCAAGGCAGTAAGAGCCTGTGGAAGCAGAGAATAAGGCTGGTGTATGTTGGCAGAGTTTTTACTTCACAGACCTGTCTGCAGAAAAATATATTTGTTTAAAGAATCATTTATTTTATGTCTAGTAAATTTTAAACATTTCTTTAACATTCTAAATGAGTACAGTGATGTATGTTATGGACTAGGACAATTTCCTGGAGAACACAAAATTTTTCCATCCTATCAACTTATTTAAAGTCTTCTTTTAATGTTCCAGTGAATCTGTTCCTTGGAGAGGAAATAAAATATACAAAATCTGGCTAAGCTTTGTAGTGTTTTGCCGTTTTCTTTTGAAGGATGGGATTTATTGCTTGCTCCTCAGAGTGTGAGTTTTAACCAAGTTAACTTAACCACCTTGTCTAATCCTCGTCATCTAAACAACTCCTCCCGAGAAGCTTACTTACTTGAGTATGAATATCCTTTGGCTGAAATCTTTCCCACCACTGGCCACACCTGTGCAGTAAGCCCACGTAGACTTGATCCACTCACTGCTAGTAAGATTTCAATCATATCATATTCAAACTACTAGCAGCCATCTGGATGCCATCAAGACTCACATCCACCTTATTGGCATTCAGATTAAAGTAGGCTCATTGGGTAAATCAAGCTAATAGCAATCACCTTAAACCTGAAACATCAATTCTTGTGGACTAAACCTTTTAAGGAGTTGTGAAAGCCCCAGAACATTGTCATAGTTCCCTCATATAAACTTATTTATTTGCTATATTATCAGTTTTTTTTACATGCCAGGCAATGCCTTGATGATGAATCACCTGAGACTAAAACAGGTTTTACCTATTTCTACACTAATACATTTGACGTAAACTGTTCATAGCACTGATTGGAACAGTGATTACTATTATAGAGATTTTTGTATGTGAGATTGATTTAGCTTTGTACTGTACATTAAAAATAACTTAGCATCATGCTGAATGCACATTAATGTAACTATCGTGGCCTAGGTATACAATTATGAATAATGTCTTCTATGCAGGAATGATAAAAATAATAAAATATCTTCATCTCCCAGACAAGAGTCAAGTCATTTCAATGGTTGTTGCACTTTACTGCTAATATTTTAAATGTTAATCACTTTTTATATGAACCATAATATTGGCAAAAATACAGTAATTGCTGGTGATTTAAGGAAGCTTCATTAACAACCTCCCCAAGGCAAATCAAATTGTGCTGCCCTTGCTAATATATTGATGGTGTTGCTCAGAGGACCAGTTATAGTGCATTGTAGTCAATTGCTTTGTATCTCATTGAGCAGAAAGCACCTCTGAGTCAAATAACATGGCTGGTTCGGGGCTTGGGAAAGATGTGTTTGGCTTTATCAAATAGAAAATTGGGAGACTTTCTACTGGAAAATGTTTATTCTCTCATGGTCATACTCCAGTTTATTTCCAGTTTTTTGTAATCCCTTGTTATATTTAGGCTGCAGTATTTTCCTTTTTTAATGGTTGCTTATGGTCATCATCTGATGCATCCTTATGATAGGAAGTCATCGTGGAGAACAGTGTGATGATGACATATCTTTCATCTGCACTGATTTATTGCTGTGCCAAAGGCCAGAGGGTAGAAATACACTCCTGTATTTACTTCTTAACCACTTCGGAACCATAGGGCATACCTGCTACTGCAGCCGTGATATTGGTATTGTTTTTTTTACAGCAGGTGGAAGTCTTTAGAGTATATAATATATAATTGAGGGTTTAAAGAAGTGGTGTCACGAGGGGGTGCGGGGGTTGTGCATCAGGTGACACCATCAGAGGGGGTGACACCAAAATGTAGGGATGCACCGATACCACTTTTTTAAGGCCGAGTACGAGTACCGATACTTTATTCCAAGTACTCGCCGATACCAATTACCGATACTTTTTCTTAAAGGGACAGGTCACATTTTTTCTAAAGCAATAAAAAATCATGATTTTAGGTCAGTTTCTTAATATTATGAAGAACATGAACACTCTGTAGTGTGGCACAGCTATATCCATTTCTGCATACCTGGCTTTATATTATAAGAACTTTATAATATAAAGCCAGGTATGCAGAATTGGCTACAGCTGTTCCACACTATACAATAATACACTGTTCTGGAGTCTGGACATGTGATAATCTATTTTCCCCATTAGGGGGATACAAGCCTTAGTTAGCAATGGCATGATAAATATTCATTTCATTATTCAATGTCTTTTTTTTATATTATAACATTTATAATATAAAAAAAAGACATTGAATAATGAAATGAATATTTATCATGCCATTGCTAACTAAGGCTTGTATCCCCCTAGTGGTCAAAATAGCTGAGCACATGTCCAGACTGCAGACCAGAACACAGTGTGGCACAGCTACAGCCAATTCTGTATAACTGGCTTTATATTATTATTACATTTTCTTATAATATAAAGCCAGGTATG
>NW_017306420.1:214943-235596 GCF_000935625.1 Nanorana parkeri
CCTCTTCTCCCGCTGATTGGCCGATTGGATGATGACAGGCTTCCTCACCAGTCACTCCTGACTGGTGAGCAAGCCTGTCAATCATCCAATCGGCCAATCAGCGGGAGAAGAGGTCAAAGACTGGAGCAGATGACAGAGGAGGTCGCGGCCATCTTGCTTGATTGAAGACGCGATGGAGGTCCTGTGTGCGGCGGAACCGGGTCCCTGAAGATGGCGGACGCGGCACAGGTACTCGTTTTATGTTTTGGAGTATTTGCACGAGTACGAGTACTCATGCAAATACTCGGTATCGCGGCCGATACCGATGCTTGTATCGGTATCGGTGCATCCCTACCAAAATGACTCAGTCATTTTGGTGTCAACCCCTCTGAAAAGTCAGGCACTCGGTTATGGAGCTGGTGCTTAACAGCTGTACAAGGGAGGAGGGGACCCGGTGTCTCCTCCTCTCTCTGCCGGCATCCATCACTGAGATCGCCGCCAGCAGTTAACTGTCGTGACGTCATTGCACGCGTGCGTGTTGACGGTGTATGCGTGTAATGATGACACACCGCGTGTGTGATGGAGACACCGTGCCTGGGGCAATTGTAGAAATGTCATTAGGCTTTAGCATTGACAAGCCTGATGAAGGGACCCTGTGCGGTCCCGAAAGCGATTGTTTGGTCATATGACAAAAAACTTCAATAAAGGAAGCTTTTGCTATCTTAAAAGGATTGGTGTGCTGGTGACATTTCTACAATTGCTGACATTCGCGCCGCCATCCACGGTCACTGCGAGCACCCCCCACTACAAGGCACATATCGGTAAGGAGTGCGACAAGGATAGTACTTATACCCTGCCTGGGGCGACGCCTCTGGTTTAAAGTAATTTTCTCAGCAAAAATTTTGATTTTCCATGTGTGTGAAAAATTTGAAAAATTGCTTCAGTCCTAAAGTGGTTAAAGTATAAGCTCAGAGAAAACCCTTTTTTCCTAGTTTAGTATTGTGGAGGGAAAAGATATGGCTTCAGCAATGATTGTAAAAAACGGCCCCAAAAACCTGAAATAACAATGATATAGTAGCATATGTTGGATCATTCTGTCCATAGTAAGGGTATGATTTTAATACAGTGATTTAATGCATTAAAATGATTATATTAGTAATAATGATAATACAAAAAAACTTTCTTGTAGTATGGTTCATATACAGTGGACATTTTCAGATCAGTTAGCTTGTCCTAATCAATGATGGAGTACATTTTTTTAGTTTACATTATTTTGTTTGTGTGCATATTCACCTACACATAGAGACAAGAAATCCAGGGATACCGTATTATATTAGGGCAGATCAGAAGGCACAGTATCATATTCTGGTGTGTTTGTTGCCAAGTTTATTAATCTGAAAGTTGACTAATCTAACTCGCATGTAATGTATCAGGATTACTAAATTCCAAAGCAACTTAGAGTATGCCAAATATGAAAAGGTGTTAGGTTGACTAGTAATAATATATTTCAGTGCAGAAACACGCCTAGCCCAACAGACCCAAATAAAAGGGGATTTGTTATTTTCCTAAATCATGTGCGAGAAAAGAGGTTAATAATTGAGGGGATGAGTAGTTAATGTGATGCCAAACATTAATATTATTAATAATAATGGAACGGTGCAATTAACAGGGTGCAAGTTTTAGAGGAAACCTATTTCCCCCCACCACTGTTAAAAATGTCCTGTACAGAGACTACTTTGAATGTCATTAATGTGATTATCATGTAGAATAGCTGGCTGCACACTGACCTCCTTCCTTTTACATCTTTTCATCATCTTCAGCTTAAAACAGTTTAATAACTTCTTTATAGTCTATGTCTACTCTTCCAAAAAACATTCTAGAGTCTTTTCATAAACATTATAAGAAACATTATCCTTTTCTAAATGATATGACCTAGTTGGGTTAATGATACAGAATTAAGCCCATCCTTTGTACATGTAAACAATGAATAATGAAAAGGTATTATTTTCTTGACTACTTGATCCACTTTGTAAAAAATGTTTCCAATTACTTTTAAAGTATTATCCAGCACTATAAACATCCTATGTATCTGCTCATTTAATATTGGTTTGAAGCATTAATCTTAATTAACAAAGGTATAATGTTAAATAACAAAACTACTGACATGATTAATTGAGGTGTGCACTCCATGTTTCATATGGCATTATAGAGATACAATTTAGTGTATCACAGAGAAGTTAAAGGCTCTCCCTGAGAAGCCCATATTTGAAGCTGAGTTGCTTAACTATTGTATGTGTGATTTTTCCCTCTAAATCAAAAATGGAGACTCAGGTCCCACTTGCATTTTATGTATTTCTTTATTACATGTATTTATATAGCGACAACAATTTTACGCTTACAATTCAAGGTCCCTATATCACATGCATTTGATGGCCAATATAGATAGGAGCCAATTAATCTTCCAGCATGTCTTTCCTGACAGTCACTGTCCATTTATCTGCCTGCTGATAAGACTAAGGGGGTTATTCACTAGGCTGCTGACGGCAGCCAAGTGAATAACCAAGCTGAAGTGAGGGGAGCCGAACGCCGTTTGGCTATTCACTTTAGCCCTGTATGGCTGATTTCAGCTGTACATCGGCTAAAATCAAACGTACATCGGCCTGGCTTCGGCTCCCTTCCATTTAGCCAAACATGCTCAGCATTTTTGGCTGAGCCGAAGTGAAGAACACGTTCGGCTCAGCTGATCCAACATCTGGATCGGCTGAGCCGAACCTCCGGCAGTTCACTCGCTGTCGTTGGCCCCTTTACTCATAGGGGTCAATCACGATGGCCAGCATTGTTCATATCGACGATGACCCGTCAAAATAAAAAAAAAAACGACGCCCGCCGACCCGTCCGCACTCGACAAACTCCCGCTGCAAAGTGACATTCTGACAGATGCCGGCAAAATATAAGCAATTGGGCGGAGCTAGCAGTGATGTCACTGTCAGCTGTTTACATTTGTCCAGCACCCATCATGCACTTCCCGCAGGTCCTGGCTAAATCAAAACAAATGGGCGGTGTCAGCCATGACGCCATGGCCAGCTGTGCTCATTTGTTGTCATTCAGTGACAGCCCAGTGTCCTCAAATGACCTGAGGACGCTGGGCTGTCATTGAATGACAACATCTGGGCAGAGCCAGTAGTGACATCATGGCTGGCTCCGCCCAGTTGCGTACATTTGCAGGGAGAACAGTCTACTTCGGCAGACCATTCTCCCCACTTCGGCTGTGACTTCGGCTCAGCCGAGCCGAAGCATATGCCTTCAGCTCGGCTAAGCCATTCAGCTCCCTTCGGCTGAACAGGAGGGCTCCGGGTCCTGAATTGAGCCAAAGGATTAGCCGATGCTTTGGCTTAATCCTTTGGCTCAAGTGAATAACCCCTAAAATAATGGAGCAGATATACATAATTTATAATTCCCTCCTGAGTGTATACTGAGGAGAAAAAAGCGTTCAGCGCCTCGGCCCTCTCCTTGTCCAAGTAAGCCTGTACAGTTACAATCATTTAAGCCTAAAGATTCTGATTCATGCACATGTCCACTGATTTTCTTTCTTTGAACACGTACTCTGCACCATACGTGCTCAGCCAACCAGGGTACATGATGTGATATTATTTTCTGCAATCGAAAGGAGATCTTCCAAAAAAGTTCTACAGGGTTACTTAGTAATTTGAGGTCTTAGTTGGTAGTTCTTGTTTTTACACTTTGCACTAATAGGTCATGGTTTCATACTTTAAAACTATACTGGGGTCATTGTGGAACCATGGGAGGTTTGATTTTTGGATTAATAGTGTTCTAGTACTACATCATTGTAATGTGCCATTGATTTACCGATGTTAACGCATACCTGTCATATAAGTATCAAAAGAAAACTAAGCTCATATTTTCAAAGAAGGCATGCTCCAGTACCATTGCTTACCTTTAAATATCCTGTCCTGATCTACCACTCCAATGCCCCCAAATATATCAGATGGTGTTTATTTGCACATTTCTTCCGAGGGAGATGGAGGTGTATCTAACCTTAAATAATTATTTTTTGGTGGGAGTTCACCAGGAGTTGTAAAATTAAGCTAGAGTGTGCCTCCTGTACAACTGTGGACTAACTTTGCTTTTGAAGCATATGTGACAGGTGTGCTTTAAAAAGTATACTTTTAACAGTTTTATCCTCCAATGTCCCTTTTCACTCTAAACCTGTTGTATAAGACAGCCCTCCCAGATCGCCTCATGGCAGGTGTACTGCAGATTTCTATTAATGAGATATAAAAATTAGACAGCTATATTCAGGAGTGAAATGTATAATGCACTCACTACTAATATTAATAAATCCTACTCCCCATAACAAGTGGAAGCTATATTGCTGCAAGTCTTCAGTAAATAAAAGAAGCAGTAATATATCTGATATAGTTGTCTTTTCTTGTTACTGTTTCTTTTTAAATAAAAGTGACATAAAATATCTGCGTACAATCAGGCTTCCTGTAAATAATGAGCACTGTCATCAAACCTGCTTCAGAAGGAAATTGTTCTTTTGTGTAAATATTTTGGTCTGTAACTTGATTTATGGGTGGGGAGAAATAAGATTAGTTGATGTAATAGTCGTAGTACAGGAAGCCAGTTTGGGAGCTGTTGGCAGCCTGCAGAGTCTATCTGAGGTGCAGGAACCTAGCTGAAGGATGAGCTCAGAAATTCGGGAAGATGTCCAAGTATTTGTGAATCTCTTTTTTAAATGAACCCAGCATCCACTATGGCAAGAAAGCTAAAACACAACAACAATGTAAATAGAAATAGACTGTTTTCTATATTTAAATATGGTATGTTACAGCTTACTGATAGACAGCTTAATCCGCGCCTGAAAACCAGTGTCATGACCAACGTGAAGGACAGCCTCCTGTTAGATTCAAGTAGACTTCTTAGAGTCTAAATGTTACAGGAGCATTGTAAAGCCATCTCGTTTCAGAGATCGCCACTACAGGAGGGAAAATGAGATGCCACTCAAAGCGACAGCTGCTTGTCAGAATGTTCAGCAATTCTGTGTATTGTCAGTATGGATAAAGCTGGGAGAAAACAGAAGCCTCTCCTATTAAGCTTTTCTTTAATGAAATTCTACATTGGTGATTTTGTACAGGGATGCAGAACACTTTAAAGTCCGGCATTTAGAGAATGATACCGTTGGCTAATGTACAAAGGTTGTTGTGCTAACAGGAGGCAAACAGCAGACCTGGGAACATGATAACATGATTTCAATTTTCAGTTGCATAAATGAATCATGGACCCGGATTGGCTACTGTAGGTTGCTTCCTTGTGGTTTAGTTGTTGACACTTTCAATTTCAGCGTCAAGTTTGTATCTACTGCATGAGTTTCTCATTCTAAGCCATAATAGTTGATTAATTGTATTCCACTTAAAACTGTCCCTATAGAATGTGTATGACTGTGCTATGGCTATTAGAAGATAAGATCCCATGTAGGGCAGGGACTGATGTGAACGGTTCATTAATTTAGCTTAAGCACTGCAGAAAAATTGCCAATTTTATACAAATAAGTAACATAAAGAACTGTGAACATTGAGCTGGTGTGTTTTCTCCAAGTTCCAGTGGTTTTCCTGAGGGTACATTTTTTTTATTGATAATCTAATTTTTTCTTGGACTTCAGCTTCAATTGCATTGCAGAAGAGAAAGGTCAGTGATATGGCTTTGCAGTGATGCAGACATATGTGAATCACAAAATCTAAACAGAATTACACATTGTTTGGCAGGTATCACATCTCACATACAGTACATGTAATTCAATTGTGCCTTTCTACAGAAGTAAGGTGGATATTCTTTAGAGGATATGATGCCAGTTAACTCCTACAAGCTATATACAATACATGTTGTATATACCAGTCTATCAGGATAAGTAGTTATATATACACAATGTAAGATGTCTTTACACCAGCATATCTGGCCACTCAACGTGACAAAAACATCCTGTCTATGTTTTTATGGCCAGCTGTACGTTTTAACTTAGTAGAAGCCATTGTACTATGGGAACCGATAAATGCCATCAGTATATGACTGAATTTTTAGTCTCAACCATCAATAGGGTTGATTTAGTAAAGGCAAATACCCTGTTCACTTTACAAAGGAATTTTCTCTTTGCAAGGTCATTTTCCCTTTGCTTATTGAATGAGGTGAAGCTCTACTGACTCTCACCATCCTGTCACGTGCAAGCAAATATACAGTTTTCTTTATTTCCCTTGCACGTAATTGTGTATTCGCAAAGTGAAGGAGAGACAACAATTGACTGCTTGGCTTGTTATATATCAGTTGCTTTAACCTTACAGTTAAAATAGAAGGATCTGCAAAGATACCTACATACCTTTAAAGATCCACTATCCTTAAAAAGTTAAATTGTATGCATTATGTAAAAAAGCTATTGAGAAGATTAAAAGCATTTTGTAGAACAGTTCCCACCAACCTCTGCAAAAATAGAGATAATAGAATTAAATGTAACATTGCTGAAAAAAAACGTATTTTTAATAATGCTGATCAGCCTGTTGTAGCGTTTTGGTTGCCTTGTTAAGCAAAGAGCCAAAGGCAACAAAATGATAGTTGATATTTTTCTTGTATGGAATGACTGAACATCACGTCAGGTGTGCTTGGCCCTTAAACTATACAATTGACATATATATTTTTCAGCAAATTCTATTAAAACCTCTTTTGCATAAGTCAGTCTGAGAAAAGCATAGAGTTAAAAGTTTAAAAAGTCTATAATTATAAGATCCCATTCTATATCCTATACTTTTCTGATTATCCACTGAAACAATACTCAGTGATCAGAGCATCTCTACTAATTTATTATAAAATAATGCAAGTCCCTCCTTCCAGCTTTATTTTCCTCCTTGTTGATGCCATAACTGGATCTGATCCCACTTAGAGTTACGCCTATGGGCTCTTCGTTGATTCCGGGACTACTCCATATTATAATCTTTTTACAAGGGCCAGTAGCTATACATTGATACGCATCATATTCTCCTCTGTGATAGAGAGTTGGAGATACAAGTCATTGAAATATATACTGTTAAAATATATGATTGTTCCTTTAATTTACCAAACGATCTCTAGCATTATTTGGCTGATGAGTCTGCTTCCTATGCCAAAGGAATTCAGAGATATATTTTAAGTATAGTATAAAGCAGGAGTTATCATTAAGGCTACCTTATATATAATGGATCTTTAGGCCTATGAGAATTCCTCTCTGCACAAGTTAAAGTCTAATGAGCTCTTCCATTTGCTGCAGTGGATGTGCAGCTGTGATTCAAACACCATATTTAAAAAGAAGCTTTAGCTTAATGATTATCCACTTTACACTTGCTGTGTTTATGTTAACTGATAAAATTAAATATAGATTGCACATAAAAAGACAGCTCTCAGGGGGAAAATCCACTTAAAAGGAAGTTTTAATTATCCGGAAATTAATTATGAGGTTACTGTCTAAATGCAGCAAGAGGTAGGAGGATTTTAAAGGTCCCGAAAGCCATCATTCTGTCACAGAGGGTTAAGCAAACAATCATACAGTGGGCAATGTTGGTTCTGGCAATTAGGTGTAATGAGCATCTGGTCAGGGACATATGATGACTATTAAAAAGTTTTTGCAATCTGCAACTCATGAGTTTCATCAAAATATTCATAATTAAGAGTTATGCAATTCTAGCAGAAATGTTTGAAAACTTGGAGTAAACATGTTACCGAGGTTTGGTGAGGATCTCAGATCATAGAGGTTCAAAGTATCTACAAGCACGGTCATGGTCAGAACCTGAACTATGCTAATAGCTGTAGGGGGGTTAGGCAAAGAATACCTTGCATCATCAAGGTAAATGAGATATTGATTCAGGGTCAGTTGACATTTTGATATTTAGGTTTTTTTATTCTCTCTACACAATATGTAAGGGTCAGCCTATCCTATAAACAAAATAGACAAGCAAGTTTACTATTAAAATATGTATTTGCATATGGTCATCCACAATTTATGTAAAATTTAAAATATTTACAACCATGTATACCTTTCCCTCCAGGCACTGTGGCCCAGAAGGGGAGCAATATATGTAAATGACACCATTTTAGTACACTGAATTGAAATTCCTTTTGGCATTGGTGTCTATGAGGCCTTATTTCAAAAACAGATTAACTCAAAAAAACATTTATTCAGATGAAAACAAAAGCAGAGGATGGTACACTAGTCTGGCTCATAATCTTTTATAGGATAGAAAGTCTGTTGTCCAATTAGTACTCATCCTGGCTGGAGATGTGACTGTTAATGCTCGTTTTCCCCTGCTGGAATTTCCAAATGTGATGGATATTGCTGTATGACTTGTCAGTTGCCTGATAGTTTGATGGATTGGAAAATTCATAGTATGAAACACACTAAAGCAAACTGATTGATTCACTTTCCCCCCCAAAAAAATTGATTATTAAGAACTTTTACTGTAAACATTGAATGTTATGTTTTAATGTAAGATTTTGATTCATACAGCTGTGAAAAGAAGATGATGTGCATAGTACACTAACCCAGCGCAGCCAATCATATTTCAATATACTGAATTCAGATTGATGGAAACCTAATTCTATTAGTCACTGTGAGATATTACATTTTTTCATTTGCTCTTTGCCTTTTTAAACAGATGAATTGAGGTAGAATTATACTAATATATTAGAGAGAATGTGGCTGACAGAATAAAAGGCCATTTTAACATAATGAAAAAACTTACAAAATTATACCATTAGGAGATGTATCTACTGAGCATAGTCGCTGTTGGAAATTAACATTAGTTTCACAAGAATTGTTAACACCAATGGCACGCGAGCCCCTCTGTTCTTTTCAAGAAGGTTGCAGGATGAGGTGTCTGAATCTTCTGAAAGTGGTTATTTTTACTAGAGATTCCTTTTTAAGTTAGTAAACTTTTATTTACAATCCTTACAGTAATGTGATTGTGAGAGTAGTTCATTCACATGGGAGAAAATAGCTAAATAACGTAAAAGGTACCCATGTAGGTAAAAACACCAGTTCCGTCATTCCATATCTTATAGTAGTAGGAGCATCTAAATTGTTTAACGAATGTATACAATACTACCTGATTCATAGTATGCATAGTATTCATTGTATGCCCTCTTTGTGGTGTAGCTTCTGTATGGTGGAGCTTAGTTGCCGTAAAAGATCAAGATCCTTAGTCAAGAGTCTTATTTACAGCTATGACCCATCATTTTGTTTATTTATTTCAGGTATTTAAATAGCAATGTAAACAGCACTTTACATACTGCACATTCACATCAGTCCCTGCTCTTGAGGAGCTTACACTCTAAGATCACTATTTCACATGCATACGGGGCTGATTTAGACAGGAGACAATTAACCTTCCAGCATGTCTTTTGGAGTGTGGGAGGAAATCGGAGTACCTGGAGGAAACCCACACGAACACGCGGAGAACATGCAAACTCCTTGCAGATAGTGTCCTGACTTTTTTACAAACCAGGGACTCCAGTGCCCCAAAGCAGAAGTAATAACCACTAAACCACTAAACCTAGAAATAGATAGCCGTGCAGTCTAGTACTTCAAATGTATCTATAATCCATTTTTCTAGCTTTAGATGTAGTGGGGAAGGATTAGATGCCCTGTCAGGTTTTACTGCTCTGTTAGAGAGGGTCACCATTACGTCCTTTCCTGGTGACACTGTTTTACCAGACAGTTGCTGAACTGAAAAAGTATGCAGAACTACGCATCTCTGTATTCATTAATACATTACATTTATTATTTATGTCAAGCACCGTACCTACCTGAATTCGGTTTGGCATTAGCCTCTTGTAATCCTCTGAACAGCAGAGCTCAGACTAGGAGAAGAATATACAGCAACACAAAGACCAATTCGTTTTGCTGCAGTGCTCATGTGCTAACAAGGGATGTGCGGATAGGAGAAGAGAGCAGGGTCATAGAGGGAGGAAGTAATCAGTATGGTGCTTCTCCTTTCACTGTCCAGTCATTGGCTGGGAAAGGGACAAGACCTCAATATGTTCCTTAACTGCAGAAAAGAAAAATCAGGTCTCATGTCCTGCAAAGCTGTGACAGGGCTGTGTAAACTCAGTAATGTATGGACAGAAATACAAATTCTTTGGTAGGTAAAACAACTCGCATCTGTGCATTTAGTTATCTGTCTAACATTCATGTTTACTTATTAGGCATAGGGGTCTAAGCCAGCTTCGGCTTTCAGCACGGCTCAGCGCTCGACTGAGCTGCTCGGCCGTGATCGGGAGCTGTACGGGCTATTGTGAATAGCCCGTACAGCACCCCCTCGGTTCTCCTGAACCGAAGGGGTCCTGGGGCCGAAGCCAGCCGAAGGATCGGCCGAAGCTACGGCCAGATCCTTCGGCAGCTTTGTGAATAGACCCCATAGTTTCAGCAGGATTCTAAAAAAACAGGTTCATAGGTTCATGATATCTTATATGATTTATATTTGGTTAAATATTTCAAATACATTTTGAGAACATGTCAGCTTTATATTTTAGTCTTCTTACTTAATCCCTAGATTTCCACCATCTCCCTGTGAAATTCTCTCAGTGAACAATAGCAATTTACACTTTTCTATGTAGCACAAATCATTGAATATGCCCAGCTCTGATTATTGTAGCAATGAGATTGATTTAAATAAGTACCGTGGTCTCCTGAGATATAAAACATACAGGGTAACTGGACCAAAATGGAAATGTTGTAAAAATGAATATAGCAGCGCTATATCGTGCTAATCGTATCTTCAGTACAAATCATAAAAAATCATTATTTTCCATGAATCCCTGTTGTGCCCCTTTTCTGTAGCAAGTTTGTCGTTTATGTGATTATGTAAATTAAGATGTCACTGAGATAAATAGACTAAACAGAAAATGTAAGTTGTTGTAGGATTGTCTCTAATGTTATAGCAACATAATGAGTTGTACATATGGCTATGATGAAAATGTATAAACATACAAAGCAGAGACCATTAAAATGTTATGGAAAATTGACACCATATTTAAAGTGACCCTAAACTCAGGAGTTAAATCTTAAAAATGCATTCAGGTACCTTAACTATTAACAAAAATGTATCTTATTTGTGTATCACTCAGCTGTAGATCCTCAAATCATCTCTAAATTGGTGCTGACACTCCTTCTGGAGGGTGGCTACTTTTGTTCCCCATAGTCCCTGTGTGTCAACGCTCCAAGCTCACTCCCGTGATGGGCTAAAACCTCAATACAAGTTAGTAAACTAAAAGTGAGATTGTAGTCCAATCTAAACATGTACTTTTTTTTAGCGATTGTCGCACGTATGTAACCCCTTTGAAATCAATGGGGCCGCGCGGCAACCGCTGTGTGCAGCTGCACACAATTGCGCGGTCCCGGGACACGCGGCCTGGGATCGCCCAAGTCTGCACCAGCCCTCAAAAAGCAAAGTCCAGTAAGCAATAGCAACCAATCACAATTCACTTTGCAGAAATCAGACCAGTACACGATATAACGACTGGTTGGTTTGTATTTTGTACCCTTTTCTTTTTATTAAATAATCTGGTAATATAATAGAAAACTAGAAATAATTGGATTAATTGGGGTTGATTTACTAAAAGTTTAAATCATGTGCACTTTGCAAAGTGAATGTTCACTTAGCTTAGTGAATGAGGTAAAGCTAAGTGTAAAATCTGCTTTGCAAAGAATACCCAATCATGTACAAGGTAAATTAAATACAAAACAGGATTTGTGCTTGCACGTGATTGGCGTATTGAAGTCAGAGCATCTTCACCTCATTCATTAAGGGTAGTGAATGAGGTAAACATGCTTAACTGCTTAAGGTTGATGTGACATGGTTGACTCTGCCGCTAGTGATACATCACCAGTGTCAGAGTCACACCAGGGAGGCTTTCACTTACCTCTGTGGAATTGCTCCATGGTTGACCTGAAACATTGCCAAAGCTTGTTCGCTATGGACAGGGCAGTGGGGAAGTAATATCTCACTGGCCCGCTAGCAATGGACCAATTCCATACACACTGGCAGGCAGTCTCTTAGCAATCCTGATGCTGTTGATTTGTCATCAGTGTTAAGATCGCCATTAGGACATCAGCCTTACTAAATCAACCCCATTGCTTACTGGGTGTTACATTGAATGTTCAATCAAATGTATGGAAAGCACAAGAAGTATAACAGACCTGCAGAATGTATTTATGGAATCCAGATTTCAAATACTCTGCTCACAAATCTGTCAGCAAGTTTAATAGCAGTAGACATTTATTTGCACATTTGTGTCACCTAGGATTTACTAAATTGGTGTTTAATCCAGTCAGTTTGTGAATCGGATTTAGAGGCAGAATTCTCAGACTGATACACGCCACCATTTGCTCATCCCTGTTGACATATATCATGGTTGGGCAGCTGCAAATTTATGGCCTTTGAAGCCATCTATACCATAGATCTCAAGCCAAGTTCTGGGTTCTGCAATGTAGAAAGTCCCTTTTTATTCCTGTTCTTTTCAGTTGCTCTAGTCATGTCAGAAAGGGTTGAAAGTGCTGAGTGAAGTTATCAAAATGCCCATGCATCATTCTGCACAGATTTGTATACTGATAAGCATGCATTGTTTAATTGGTAGTATAGTTGTTTTCTCTTTGGCTGTACTCAATGCTTTTTTGTTTTGAATTTATTCTGCATTTCACCATTTTCTATTTACAAAACAACCTTTTCAAGTTTTATGTTTTTGAAGCAGATTTGTGTTATGAAGTGTAGAAAGTTAAAAAATATTTAACCAAGATCAAATGCATGAAAACCTGTGTAAATGCAATACCCAATAATGCAAGAAACTTTGACTGTTAATTTTCACGGCATTTAACACTTCAGCTTCTTTTTATGGCACAAATAAATTTGTAGTGCCTAATTAGCTGCCTAATAATAACTTTTATTATTTAGACAGTGGTCGGGAGATTCTAACAGTAAAGCCTGTGTGCACAGGCTTTTGTTGTCAGACAGGTTTTGCATTCTCATACACGTCTATGAAAATGCAAAATCTACTTGAAGCAGGCTAATTGCAGGTCAAATTAACGTGTCAATACATTGTGAATAATCTCAGATGTGCCTCAAACTGATGCCAAACTGGTGCCGGCAACAGAAGCTCAAAGCCCTTCGACACAAACCTTTGCATTTTTGTAAAGTGTTCTCCTATTTTAGAAAGGCAAGGGGAAAAATAAATTTGTTATATTACTTAACTAATTGTGATCTATTCACCAGGCCATCTTCTTTTTGAGGGATTTCTTTTCATAGGGGACTAGATGTTTTTGAATGTTCTCCTATTTTACCTATTCAGTTATTTTGCTTGAGCCACAACTGTGACATCATGAGCAAGCAATGCTTGGAGTCATCAGCATTACAGCTAATAGTTGTTAGCACTGTGCTTGCTGCCACCCACAGCCACCAATGACTGATTAAGATTACTGCAACTTGAATGCCTGATTATATTGTGAGTTAGACTTTATAGTTGGATTGAAGGTGCACTCTGTCTACACTCTTGTCTAATAAGAAAGGCAAACCTTTGTTTAACTCTTGAGTTCTCATGCAAATGGGACATATTCACTGAGAATAGGTTGTGCTACTACTATTTTTTGCCTTTTATAGTTTCCACTACTATAGTGTAATTATTATCCTTCTTTCTGTTTTTTATTTTTTGGATTATTTCTGTAAAATTTTGGACTATTTTATTGAAGTGTTTGAGCATAATTTAAATGTCAAGATCCTGGCTTTTTAATTTATAAAGTAAAGTCTGTTTAATGTATTGTTTGAGAAAATGCAATGTAAAAGCTCAATAATCTTTGGTACATATAATTGCATAACTTCATGGCATTTTTTACGTTGCTTTGTGACCAATGAACTTTTATAGTATCGTTACTGTATACAATAAAAAAGGTTGTATGTCACATAAAGTACTACTCAGGTTGAAAACATTGAAATATATGCTTGTTTTTCGGTCCTGACACAAAAATGCATTCTTAGTTATCTTATATTAGCACAATTATTTTAAATGTTTTATTTAGTTTCTTTTTAATAATGCTGACCTTTGCTTCTTACTAACACTTTCACTCTAGCTTTCCTAATAATTCAACTAACATTTTCTTATTTCCTTTCCTTCTCTTTTATTTTATCCCCTGATCTCTCTCCCAGGACAAAGAAAAAGAACAAGCCTCTGAACCTCAAGATTCACAACAGCGTGGGCAGCTGTGAGAATATCCCATCTCAGCGCTCACCTCTTCTGTCCGAACGTTCCCTACGTTCTTTCTTTGTGGGCTACCCGTCTTTCCTCCCTTCTACTCCCCCTGTTCATAATGAACCTTCTTCTGCAAGTAAGTCTGCACTGAAACCAGGATATAGGACACTTTCAGGTGCATGTAAGCAGTTTATTATGTATAATTGGCTTCTACTGAACATGGTTTAGTAAAATACAATTCCCAAGTTGTACAACAGCTGTAGTTAAAATGATGACTTTGTGGGTAAAGGTGCTTCAAAGTACCTGTTGATATAAGATGACTTTATGGGAATTAACCACAACAGCCACTAGGGACCAGCAAATATATGAGTATCAGCTTCAATTGTATTGCAAATCTGGAAATTTGGGCAAAATTCTGCCAACAGGGGCAGTGAACTTAAAGTGACAATAAACTCAGGAATTAAATCTTAAAAATGCATTCAAGTACCTTACATATTAAAAAAAACCATAGTTGATTTGTGTATTGTTTTTCTGTAGATCCTCAGATCATCTCTTAATTTGTGCTGACACTGTCCTTCTTTCTGGAGGGTGGCTACTTTTTGTTCCCTATGGTCCCTGTGTGTATTGTTAAGTAGCCACCACTCTAAGCTTGCTCCCACATTTAGTTTACTGATTTGTATTGAGATTGTAGTCCATCACGGGAGCAAGCTCAGAGCCACCCTCCAGAAGAAAGGGCAGTGTCAGCACAAATTCAGAGATGATTTGAGAATCTACAGCTGAGTGATCAATCTGCATATGATGTCAGTTAAAGCAACTTGACAAATAAAAAATAACAGGAAAGGTTTTTTTAATTATCAAAATTTTGTATAACCCCTTACTAACACTTAGGGGGTTATTCACAAAGCTGCCGAAGGCAGCCGAGTGAATAACCCTGCCAAAGTGAAGTGAGCCGAACAACGTTCAGCTATTCACTCCGGATCAGTACGGCTGATTTCAGCCGTACTTCGGCTGCAATCAACCAGACATCGCCTGCCTTCGGCTGCACTTCGGTCAGCCGCACATGCAGAGCCGAAGTGTAGAAAGACTTCGACTCAGCTGATCCAACATCTGGATCAGCTGAGCCAAAGCTCTGGCAGCTCACTCGCTGCCGTTCACCCCTGTTCACATAATGAGCAGAATAGCAAATAAATGAAAAGAGTCTAAAAAAAAAGTTGAAAAAAACAAAAACAATTGCGCGGAGCTAGCAGTGAAAGCTAGCTCCGCCCAACTGTTTCCTATTGGACGGCACCTGCTAGAGTCTTCTAGCAGGTCCTGGCCAGTGAATAACAACTGAGCATAGCCGGCCGTGATGTCAGCCCAGTTGTTTTGTTTAATGACAGATTAGTTTCCCCAGGTCATTTGGGGACGCTGATCCGTCATTGCAACTGGGCGGAGCCAGCCGTGAGATTACGGCTGGCTCCGCCCCGCTGTCATTTGTGGGGCGAAAGGCCGGCCTTTGGCAGGCCGTTCCCCCCTACTTCGGCTGACACTTTGGCTCAGTCGAGCCGAAGCAAATGCCTTCGGCTCGGCTGAGCTGCTCAGCCGCCTTCGGCTGCTCTACGGGCTATTGTGAATAGCCCATACAGCAGCCCTTCGGTTTGACTGAACCAAAGGGCTCCGGCGGCTGAAGAGAGCCGAAGGATCAGCCAAAGCTACGGCTGGATCCTTCGGCTCCTTTGTGAATAGCCCCCTTAGTTTATCTTTATCAGTCCTAGTTAGTTCCTTTTCCCCTTCTCCCCCTAACTATTATTTTCCTGATAATTTATTTTTTAAATCTTTTTCTAACAATTAATATTTAAACTTTTGTTTGCTCCTTAATTTTTTGCGTTGCATTAGAAAAAAGAGCAAAATTGAAAAAAGAAGACCCTTTATTTCATTTTTAACTTTGCCATGATTTGTACCAGAACCATAATTGTAGTGTCATTTTAATCAGGGCAAATTATGGAATAAAATGTATACTTATTATCTACAGTAACACACATTTTATTAAATGGTAAAACTAATACTGATCAATAGAAAAAAGTGCTTTTTTGTTTTCTTACACTTTTTTGTCTATCAATTGCATGAAAAAAAATTTTTTTCAGGACAATATCACCAAAAGAAAGCCTTGTTTGTTAATAAAAGATAAATGTATTACTTTTTTATCTTAAGTAATGACAGGGTTATTGCTGAAGTAACAGGCCCATAGCAGAAATGTAAAAAATTGCTCTGCTCCATAGGGGGTGCACAGGTGTGAGAGCTGAAGGAGGTTGTTCCTGTATCCCTTGACCTTTTCTGCAGAAACATATGAGATGATATTGAAGATGTCAGGAAAAAATGTCTTGTGCAATGTGTAACAGGAAATGCCAAAGTGAGGTGCACCAATGACATGTGTTTAATTATGTTTAGGCTAGTACCATTTCGGAAAGAATAGTAATTTTGAACTACAATTAAAGGTGCACTTCAGCCAAAATTGAAACTGAAACATTGAGCTGCATATAGGAAACATAGCTTCCTGTTTAATCCTTCATATTTTTTTATCTTGGCATTGTTGTAGTATACCATTGTAGCCAGTGTTTGTTGGTGATCTGGTGATTCTTCAATGAGGATTTGTGAGATGGTGAAACACCCGTCTTGGACACTTTGTTGTCGCTCTCATACAGAAAGCCTGAAATTTAAAGATTCCGCCCATCATGACTCACCATACAGCCCTAATGTCCCTCTATTTACCCTGTTAGGTGATCTTTGAAAACCTTGCTGCAGTACATTAAAGAGAACCAAAATATATAATGGCCTTTTTGATTGCCTTCACGTGTTTCCTGGATTTTCTCTTAAATCCCATCTCTATAAAAGACACAAATTAATGCAACTATGCAATCCTGAATACATTAGTAAATGTATTTAAAAAAAAAATATATTTATTTATAACAAGGACAATAGAAATACAATAAGATAACATCAATTTGTCATTTCAGTAGTAAGAAAAGAAACATAGTAAGTCAATAGTGAAAGAAAAAGAACAATACAACACATTGTTGCCTAAAAGGCAAAGCCCATTTAACTTAGGAGGAGATAGTCAAGTGAGTATGGCCTATATAGAGAGCAAGCAGAAAAATCAAAGTAGCTAATACAGTATTGCACTCTGTCTTATCAGAAAAAGCCCAAACCTTTCTGATTAGTAAATGTATTTTTTGAACGGAAGCAGTGCAAGCACCTGAATTTGTCATTGTATGAGCCTCTTGCAGTCCCCGGTACAGCAGAGATTAGAATGGGAACCAGTTAGTTTATGCACTGACAGGAAGCATGCTGATAGCATGATAGAAGGCTGTTTCTCCTTCACTGTCCAGGGACTGATAAATAACAGCCTGAGCTCAGAGAAAGCAGGTTGAATGATGCTGGCTGTCATTTAAGCTGGAAAGTTAAGGACATCTTGTAGTAGACCAGAAGTTGCTATTTACTTTATTTTTTAATGGGCTATTCATTTTGTTTTCTACTAGAGTTTTGCTTTACAGGACAGGTTTAAATTAAGATTAAACTCTTTGCTCCATATTCCTAACCTATTCTAAACTACCCCCTCCCCTTCCATTTCTAGTGGTGGTGGGGGCTTCTTGTTGTCCAATGCTACCTAACTTTCTGTAGAATGTGAAGTGTATAAGTAGTTACTATCCAGGCAAGGGCAGCATCGGAAATAAATGCTGTCTTCAAGTCTCTTTAAATTGTTGAGTTCATTGGGTCACTGTATTATAATACTGTATATTTGATATGTAGGCCTTTTATCCACTAAAAAGTGTCTGAGATTTCATAGCTGATCTGAATGCTTAAAACACCTTTTGTAAGAGGTAAATCCCCTTTCAGCATTTGGTGAAATTCTATAGTTACGTTTTGAATTAGGGGGTAAACATGGAGGCCAGTTATTGAAATATGTTATATAGTGTTCGCTTGCTTATTTAAATAATTAGTACTAGAGTGCCTCATTTTAGCTGGAATGGTTATAGTCAGGATTACCATAGAGGCATTTGGAGCACCATCCCCAGGCCCACCACTGAAAATAGGCCCGGGCGGTAGATTTAGATATGAATTGATTTTTTCATTACATATGCATAAGCCACAACCCATTCATATGTAAATGACCAATACCTCTTTTAAAGAATACCTCTATTACATTGCTGGTCAGTGTAAATACTTCCTTACATTGGTGGTCAGTGTATATACCTCTGTTACATTAGTGGTCAGTAAGAAAAAATCAGTTTTATTGCCAGTCAGTGTGAATACCTCTTTTACATTAGTGGTCAGTGTGAATACCTCCGTTATGTTGTTGGTCAGTATGAAAACCCCCAATATATTGCTGGGCAGTGTTAATATCTGCCGGCCAGTGTAAGGCCTCCTAACTAATTTTATTACACAGGATTTTTGACACCTTCAACCCATCAGCAACCGTTACAAATGTCGCAGGACTCAGCAGAACGTTCTGTGTCACATAATGTTTTCTATATATTATATATAAAATGTGCAGTGTAATTGGTCGATTCTACAACTGATAAATTTGCAAGCAAAAAGCACGAAAAGTGAATGTGTAGTTTAATTTTAATCTACCAGTTTGCTCCATTTAGGTGATTTGGGGTTCAGTGAAAAAGTCTGTTTATTCTGTGTGTTTAAGATATCCAATGTTTTGTTAATGCACTTTAATGGCAATTAAAATGTTTTCTTTTTATGTATTTCCCAAAAAAGGCCCACCAAAATGCGCAGCACAAGGCATGATGCTCTTAATTGGGCCCTGGTTATAGTTTCACCAAGTTCTGTTATCTCAGTGGAACAATCATTCATAAGGACATTTAATCGCGTCTCTTTTAAGAGCTTTGACTAGTTTATAATTATCTCCAATAGGCATAAAAGAGTAGTGGGACCAATTTATAGTTGTTTTCTGGGCTACCCTCCCCCTCCCCCTTGCCACACACACTAAACATTGCCTACCTTTCTTGTGAATCCCACACCTAAATGCAAAAAAAACCCCAAAAAACAAACAAAAAAACAAACTTCTAGTAATTACCTGACTTCACATGACACCCAATGACGAGGGAGCATGGAGATGGCTTCCCGGCCAAATAGGAAGACGGGCGCCGTGTAATGACTCACTGCCCAGCTTCGTGATTGTTTGGGAAGCTGGCCAATCAGGAACTCAGGCAGCGAGTCATTACCCGCCCTCAGCTTCCTGATTGACTAGAAAGCTGGCTCCTTGCTTCCTCGTAACCTGGTGACAAGGGAGCATGGAACCAGCTTCCCAGCTAATCATGTAAGCTGGGCGGTGAGTCATTACATGCCGCACGGCTCCCTAATGGGACTTCCGGTATTGCTATTCGGTAATTGGCGAGTACAGAAAAAAATTATCGGCACTCGTACTTGATACCAAAAAAACTGGTATCGGTGCATCCCTAGTTTAATTCTATCAATAAATAAAAGCTGAATTTTGATTGGTGGGCATCTGTGCTATTTAGCCCCCACCTGGAAGTTAACCTCGCTTTGTAAGAGCTTGTCTGTATCCTATTCTTCTAGTAACCTGTGAATCTCTAGCATCATTTCCCTTGTAACAGATGATAACACAGCAGTTTGAATTGTGTCTGCTCATCTAGACTTATGTGCTTGCACCTTTGAAATCTAGTATTTCAATTTCCCCTCCTGGATACAGATGTTTCTAAAATGTCATTCAGCAGAGGTTGCCATGAAGCATCTTTGTATCCCTTCTGACAGGTAGAGGAGTATACAGGACATATTATAATAAAGCCCAGAAAAGCCTTAGGACTGTGCAAAATGTGTACATTTAAAAAAGATTCAAACTGAAAGATCCCATTAAATGTCAACAAGACATCTGAAGTACTTGGCTTTAGTGGTTTACGTAAGGCATCTTAGCAAAATGCATAGAAAATCTGTCACTAACAAATGAAATGATTGAAGGGAGCGCTTTTAATGTGTCTGTTAGATTTGCACCTGCACAGTGTCTGAAAACAGGCCTCTGCCTTGTACAAAGAGAGCTGTGTGGGAAGTGTGCATTCATGTAATACCTATTATGACTGGCAATACAGGACTTTGATGTGCTCCTCCCACTCTTAACAGTGATTCATAATGAGATTGGCATGTTGGCTCTTAAATTAAAAATGTTTTAGCCACCTAGAGTCTAAAGTGCCTTCTTAACTCCCACATCAAGAGTGAGCATACAGTACAGGGCTCAGGTAAATTACAAAATCAGAATCACCAATTTGCAGGGATTTATTTAAAGTGGAATAAATAATGTTCATCCTCCTGCAAAAATAAATCTGGTCCATACCTATTTGATCTAGACAGGTGCAAATCAGACATAGCATACAGATCAAGTTATATAGCTTGATCT
>NW_017306420.1:235624-238388 GCF_000935625.1 Nanorana parkeri
TATATATATAGGAATTATATTAGTTCCTCAGGTTTACAAATTTAGATGGTCTCCTACATAAGAGAACAGGAGGTACGTTAATAGGTTTCACCTACCTCTGAAGTAATGGCAGAGAGTGAATTACATTGGCAAATATATAAACCTACCTTCTAACAGAAATATAAAATTGCCATTGTGTAGCTTCAAGACTCATTGATGTTGATATAGTAAATAGGATGTTACCTTTTCACTGTAGCTAAGTGAATGAGGTGAAGCTTTGCTGGCTTCTATCACCCAATCATGTGGAAGCAAAAATACTGCTTTTTTTTCCATTTTTCTTGCTTGTGATTAGGTATTCTTTACAAAGTGAATTTTCTCCACATTTACTAGGCTAAGTGACAATTTCCTTGCAAAGTGAAAATTCCCTTGCGATATGTCCAGCCTGTTTGCCTTTAGTAAGTCAAGCCTTTAGTAAGTAATCCCTATTGAATTTAAATACATGTAAGATGGGAAAAAGGGAACCTTTTTAACAACAGGATGTTGTGGGTGAAAGACCAGGCTTTGCTACACTGTGTATTTTTTCCATTATTCCGATAGATAGCAATAGATACAGTAAATCATAAAATATGTATACGTTAGGAGAATGCACACGCTGTATCCAGCTTTTAACATGGTCCGCTATTAGCTTAGCAGGAAAGCTGAGGTCTCAGGTGGGCTCTGCAGGGTCTCAGGTGGGCTGTGCAGGATCTGTGGTGGGCTCTGCGGGGTCTAAGTTGGGCTGTGCAGGATCTCTGGTGGGCTCTGCAGGGTCTATGGTGGGCTCTGCAGGGTCTATGGTGGGCTGTGCAGGATCTGTGGTGGGCTCTGCGGGGTCTTAGGTGGGCTGTGAAGGATCTGTGGTGGGCTCTGCAGGGTCTCATGCTGCCAAGCCCACCATAGACCCCACACTGCCCACCCGAGACCCTGCAGGGCCCACCACAGATCCTGCACAGCCCACTATAGACCCCGCAGAGCCCACCACATACCCTGCAGAGCCCACCACGGATCCTACAAAGACCCCTAAGACCCTGAAGAGCCCACCACAGATACTGCAAAGCCCCCTTGAGACCCTGCAGAGCCCACGGGGTCTCGGGGGCTTTGCAGGATCTGTGGTGGGCTCTGCGGGGTCTTAGGTGGGCTGTGAAGGATCTGTGGTGGGCTCTGCAGGGTCTCATGGGGGCTTTGCAGGATCTGTGGTGGGCTCTGCAGGGTCTCAGAAGGGCTTTGCAGGATCTGTGGTGGGCTATGCAGAATCTGTGGTGGGCTCTGCAGGGTCTCAGGGGAGATGTACAGGATCTGTGGTGGGCACTGCAGGACCCCTGAGACCCTGCGGAGCCCACCATGAACCCCACAGAGCCCACCACAGATCCTGCAGAGCCCAGCTGAGACTCTAAGGTGGGCTGTTCAGAATCTATGCTGTGCTCTGCATGGTCCCTTTACCAGCAGTGTGATCCTCTTAGCTGCATCTGCTGTTTCGAGCTGCCCGCTGCTGGACCTGGCCTCCTTCACCGCCAGACCACTGGTGCTGTGGGGACCCGGCCTCCTCCGACGCCCAACAGTTCTTTGGGACACGGCTTCCTCCACCGCCCGACCGGTAATTTTGGATGAGTTCAATGAGAAGTGACATTAAGGGGGTTATTCACTCAGCTGCTTTCGGCAGCTGAGTGAATAACCCAGCCGATGTGAAGTGAGTCGACACTGTTCGGCTATTTACTTCAGTCTTGTATGGCTGATTTTAGCCGTACATTGGCTAAAATCAGCCGTCATCGGCTGCCTTCAGTCAGCCGAACATGCCCAATATGTTTGGCTGGGCCAATGTGCAGAAGGAGTTCGACTCAGCCGATCCAACATCTTCTGCTGTTCACCCCTATTCTCATTCGGCTTAGCTATTCTGCTCGGTACAATAGAAAATAAGTGAAAAGAATGCAATTAAAAAAAAGTTGAAAAATAATTTAAAAAATTTACAAAAAACTGGAAAATTGAAAAATAAAAAATATTTTAAAGAAAAGAAAAAAAGCAAAAACAAAAAATAAGTTAAAAAAACTTTGCACGCCAACCCGAACACATGCAACGGACTCCTGCCGCATAATAAAGCATCTGAGAGATGGTGGCAAAAGAAAAACAATTGTCACCGCTAGCTCCGCCCAACTGTTTCCTATTGGCCGGCACCCTCCAGAGTCTTCTAGCAGGTCCCGCCCAATGAACAACAGCTGGCCGTGACATCATGGCCAGCTCCGCCCCGCTGTTATTGTTTAATGACAGATCATCAAATGACCTGGGGACGCTGATATGTCATTGCAACTGGGCGGAGCCAGCCGTGAGATCACAGCTGGCTCCGCCCAACTGTCACTTGCGTGCAGATCGGTCGGCCCTTGGGCCGACCTTTTGCACGCTTCGGCTGTCACTTCGGCTCAGTCTCGGCTGAGCCGCTCAGCTGCCTTCGGCTGCTGTACCGGCTATTGTGAATAGCCCATACAGCAGCCCTTCAGTTCGAAGTGAACTGAAGGGCAGAGGCAGCCGCAAAGAGCTGAAGGATCACCCGAAGCTACGGCTCAATCCTTCAGCTCTTTAGTGAATAACCCCTATATGTTTACTTTGTGTCTTTTAAACTTTTGACACTCCACAAAAACAATAAAAAAAGAACAGCGCGGTGTCCCTCCCAATTCATGCGAGACCCTTAATGGGGGACCCCATGTTTTTTTTTCTGGTGTTGGGGTCCCTCTTAAAATTCTGGTATAAATTCCTG
>NW_017306420.1:238424-267616 GCF_000935625.1 Nanorana parkeri
ACACTGTTTATTATTATTGTTATTATTATTATTATTATCATTATTATTTCTGTGAACAGTTAAACACTTTAGTGTATTCTGTGACAGCTGTCAGATTCTTTATTACATTCGGGATCGGAGTGTCAGCAAAGACGCAGAAGGTGTTACAGAATAACATTTCTCTCAGCTTCTTTCTTTCTTTACATTTTGTAACCAGTGGCATAACAATCACCATAGTGACCCAGGCGGCTGCTATGGGGCCCGGGGCACAGGGGGGCCCGGCCAGGACATTCCTGATGCCGTGCGGGCCGCCTGGGTCGCTATTTCATCTCATGCTGCTGGCTGTCACTGGCGGCTGTGAAGAGAAGTTTGCCGCTGTTCAGATGACTGACAGTGATCTGTGCAGCGGCGCAGTCCTCTCCACAGCCGCTGCTGAGTCAGTGAGAGCCAGCAGCGGTGGTAGAGCAGGCTGGACCCAGCAGTGGAGGAGGAGGCGGGCCGGGGTTGGCATCAGAGGAGGAGGCGGGGCATGGTGACAGGGGAGGCTGGGCTCATCACCAACGGTGGAGGAAGAGGAGGCGGACAGGTAAGGAGTGTGACCAGCCTACCTGAGGGTGACCCTGCAGAGCCCACCTTAGAAAGTCTATGGTGGGCTCTGCAGGGTCATCCTCAGGTGGGCTGTGTGGGATCTCAATTGGGCTCTGCAAGGTGTGTAACTAGAGATCAAAGGGGCCCCATACACAATTTTGCTATGGGGCCCTGTGATTTCTAGTTACGCCCCTGTTTATAACAATATTATGTTACTTTTCTTTTATTCAGGATACAAGTCAGAGAAGCCAAAGAGCAGTACATGACTGATCTCCCGCTTGTTTCGTTCCAAATGAAATTTGTATGTATCTGAGTTCCGTTATCTAACATGCGGATTTGTTCTGATTCGTTATTTCCGTCATTCAGAAATTCGAATGCATCTAAATGTCAGAATTTACAGAAATTCATATGAATTTCAATTTGGAACAAATGAATCGCAAATATCTAATTCAGACACTAACAAGCTCAGCTAAAATATATTAGGTTAGGTTAGTATACAGGCAGAACCCGTACTTACAACCCGAGGTCCAAGACTACAGCCAAACTGTAGCACGCAGTGTTCCACTAGTTACGTTGCTCGTGCCGACGATCGTAGTACTGCAGATGAGGAGTGGGTCTGGTTTGGTTTGTAGTACTGTACTGTACTGTACAGTACTGTACCTCCTGCACAAATCAGGAAGTTGTTAGTGAGTGCCCCGCCTCTTTTTCCGGGTCTGGTACTGAACAGGAAGTTGGCTCTGACTGTCGTAACCCAGTATGTACAGTGTACTGCACACTTTTTTTGTCTTTACCCTGTAACAATGCCGAAACACAAATCTGATACAAGTGCTGGTGATACAGCAAAGAAAAGAAAAACCATTACCATGGAAGATAAAGTAGAAATAATAAAAAGATCAGGGGAGGTGAAACTCCATCATCCATTGGCAGAGCATTTGGTTACAGTTGGTCAACAATCGCAACAATTTTAAAAGATAAAAGTAGAATAATGGAGCATGTTAAAGGACATACCCCAATGAATGCTATGATTATTACCAAGCAACGCAGTGGTTTAATTATCGAGATAGAAAGGCTGTTGACGATTTGGATAGAAGACCAAAATCAGTGTAATATGCCTATCAGTCTTTCTTTAGTGCAATAAAAAGCTTGAAGCGTTTTCAATGATTTAAAAGCTGCTCATACAGCAAGTGAAGGCGATTGCAATGAAGAATTTGTTGCAAGTAGGTGTTGGTTCAATCGCTTTATAAAAAGAGCAAACTTTCACAATATTAAAGTTCAAGGTGAAGCAAGGAGTGCCGATGTAAGTGCTGCAAGTGATTTTCCCAAGATATTGGAAGATATTGACGATGGAGGTTATTTGCCAGACCAAATCTTTAATGTAGATGAAACTGGCTTGTTTTGGAAAAAAAATGCTGGATACATTTCCAAAGAGGAAAAAGTGCACCAGGACATAAGGCATCAAAGGACAGGCTGAGTTTATTATTTGAAGGTAATGCGTCTGGGGATTTAAAGCTCAAGCCTATGCTAGTGCATCAGTCCCTAAGTCCAAGGGCACTGTGTAATGTCACTAAGGCATTTCTTCCTGTTTTTTGGAGGGCAAACTCAAAGGCTTGGGTTACATTTGCGGTCTTTCAAGAATAGTTTTTGAACCATTTTGTTCCTGCTGTTGAACGTTACTTCTCCTTGACAATGCCCCTGGACATCCAAACACTTTAGAAGACATGCACCCCAATGTAAAGGTGGTATTTCTACCCCACAACACCACATTACTAATTCAGCCAGTGGGTCAGGGAGACATAGCTTTCTTTAAGGTCTATTATTTACGGAGAGACATTCTCACAAGCTGTCAGGGCTACCGAAAAGGATGAGATGGCCATATTTTTGATGGCCATCAAAAATATTGCTGATGCTTGGGATCAAAGAGACCAATATGAGAGGAGTTGGGAACAAATTGTGCCCCCGATTCACACAAGAATTTCTGAGGTTTACAGATGATGAAATCACCGAAACCAGGCAAACTGTGGTTGCTATTGGTAATCAACTGCAGTTAGACATCAGTGAAAATGATATCATAGAGTTACTCGACTCCCATGGCAAAGAACTAACCAATGAAGATCTTATGGAACTAGAGCAACAGATGATAGAATTTGGTGAAGAAAACCAGGACCAAGAAACTCTAAACTTGAAAACGTTTTCTACAAAAGAGTTAGCTGATGATTTTGGTCTCATTGAAGCAGGGATGGCAAAGCTAAAGGAGCAGGATCCTGATACAGAGAGGTTTGCAAAAGTTTACCGTACAGTTACCGAAGGCCTGAGATGCTACAAGGCTATTTATAAAGAGAAAAAGGAAAGCTCTGTGCAAACCTCCCTTGATGCCTACTTCAAGAAACTGACTCCAGAAGCAGAATCAGACTCTGAATCTCTAATACCAGTCCCATCCTCTCCAACAAGTCCATCATCCTCTACCAAGATTGTTTAAGGTTGTACTGTACAGTACAGTATTTGGAAATGTTTGAGCATTTACATGCACAGGTAAAAATAAATAATACGTTAAGACAAACAGCTGTCCAAGTTGCATTTATAGAAGAACTATTTTGTAGTTGTGGTTAGCTTGGTGTGGTTAGAACCACTGTGAGGTGTTTACTGTTGTCTGTATCCTTATTAGAAAGATTTAATCTCACTTTCTGTTCTGAAACAACAAGTGAGAGGAAATCTATTTCTAGGAAGGGAAATTCACTCCTGAAAGAGTTATCATGGGAAAAAGGTGTATTCACTGAAGATTTATCACCAATACTTGTTTCCATGACAACCCAAAATTTTCAAAATCCAGTTGTCATAGGGACAGAAAATGAGGTAAAATCTTCTGAACAGGGGCACAGACAGCAAAACAAACGTAACCCTTCCCTATGCTATCCAAAACTGAAAAAAAAAATGTTTGGGCTGGAGTTACACCTAAAAAATGTACCTGTTCCATATAACAAACAAATTCATCTTAAGAACGAACCTACAGTCCCTATCTTGTTCGCAACCCGGGGACTGCCTGTATAGCCAAAACATTTTGTCTGGTTTTGGATAGAATGGGGAAAGGTTAACATCTGTCAACTTTTTATTGCTTTCTATGTCCCTACTGAGAATATACACTATTAGGGATGCACCGATACACCGATACTAGTATCGGTATCGGTGCCGATACCGAGTATTTGGGTGAGTACTCGTACTCGCCCAAATGCTCCGATACCTAGCACGAGTACTTCCTGTATCAGGAAGCCGGGCAGCGCATCATTACACGCTGCCCGGTTTCCTCGGACGCCAGGAAACGGCTCCATGCTCTCTCGTCACTTGTGATGAGAGAGCATGGAGCCGACTTCCCGGCCAATCAGGAAGCCGGGTAGCGTGCAATGACGCGCTGCCCGTCTTCCCAATTGGTCAGGAAGCTAGCAAATCCGGAAGCCGGGCGCCGTGTAATGACGCAGCGCCCGGCATTCTGATTGGCCGGGAAGCCGGCGTCATGCTCCCTCGTCATCTCATTAATCATAATATTAAGAAAGTGACCTTAAAGCATTAGTTTGTATTGCTTTAGAAAAAATTTGACCTGTCCCTTTAAGAAAAAGCATCGGTAATTGGTATCTGCGAATACTTGATCAAAAGTATCGGTACTCGTACTTGGTCTTAAAAAAGTGGTATCGGTGCATCCCTATACACTATCTTTGTTTTTCTGATAACCATTGTCAGCAGGACAAAAAGTTGTGGGAAATCCACTATATTGTGAAATCTTTCAATGGAAACACTTGTTCAGGTGAGAACTATCTAAGAAAGGAACTCCCTTCACGTTTAAAATTTTCTTTCACTTCCTGTTGCATTTTCAGGACAGGAGAGAAAGGGAAATCTACCTAGAGGGACACAGACAGCAAAATATAAACTGACTTCCTTATGCTGTCCAAATCTGAAAACATTTTTGGCTGTATACACACTTTAATTTGTGGACATCAGGAGCTTTCTTTTATGAAACACTTAAGTGATGGATTAAGAATAAAGCAATATTTACGCAACAGGCAAATAAAAAGCAAAATTTCTATTTAATAATTTTGGTTATCAAAAACATCCGACTGTTTTAAATAGTCAGTCCCTCTCCCATCATCAGTAAAAAGTGCTGTTGAAAACATTTTGCTATTCATCCATATTCCTACTATGTAATTAGTGTTTGTGATGATGATAGATGTGTATATATAGCCTCAGAAAGGATATATCCCACTCCCCGTGGCATTGCCAGCCTAAATCTCCATCAGCAATTTAATATAATCAGCATCACTGTCGTCACTTGTGTCATGGGTAGGATCTGTGCTGTGCTATGGAATGTCAGCCTGCTCTTAGAAAATGAACTTATCCAAAAATAAAGAAAAAAGAATTTGCAAGGACCCTTTGATTGCCAGAGGGAGCTTAAATGGATTGTTATGCAACATTAGTTACATATGAATTGGCACATGCGTCAATACTGCATCTAGGGAAACAAGCCAGTTACTGTATATTAATAGTGTTAAATTATCCAGCTGTAAAATTTGGGGCTAATTCAGGAAATATACCAAATATACTGTATATACATAATGCAAAGAGGACACACTCAACTGGTATTTGTAGCAGTAACCATTCACGAGACAGGTACATACAGGAACAGCCCAACCAGGTTTTTCCTTGCACTATTATACAGCAATGGAGGCAAACACAGTTTTCAGTGCAGGATGACTTTGTTCAGCATGTCCATAGCATAAAACAAACAAAACATTTGCTTGTCTGAGCTACTAACTAAACTTAGGTCAGTACATGACTAAAGCCGGGTATGCACACATATATTGTCTTCATTCCACCTGCAGGCTAAACAAAGACAATATAACAGATTGCTCCATCAAGGCTTATGAGCGTGGATGGAGGAATCCCCCCCCGCTGTTTCTATTGTTCTCTGACAGTGGCAGCCAGCTGATTGGCTGTATGCTCCATCGGCCAAGAATATTCCAACCTGCTCTTTTAATCTGTTCATCGAGGGATGCCGGTTGGAAGGGTGCTGACAGCGGCACCCACTGTGCAATGTTCGGCCGGTACATCATTTGTACTGTGACCTGACAGGGTGCCCCCTAATTATTTCTCCAACACAAACAGGTAGCTTTTGTACCTTTTCATTCAGCATCATGCTTCCAAGGCAGGGAACAAGAGAGAGAGAGAGAGAGAGAGAGCCCTGACCCGCAGTCAGCTTACATATAGAAAGGCCTGTGGACAGCTGAGATAATAATGCCTCAGGTCTGGCTACCAGGTAAGGTGTAGACCTAAGAAAAGGAGACTTAACTCCAGGAAGATATTGGCAACACAGAATATTGCACCTCTTTATTTATTCATAATTAATTTTGTGTTTGTTTTTAAATGCCGCCAGTGGAAGTACCTATATTTGAATTTGTATTCTGTCTCTTGTAATACCCTGTATTACAGCGAGTATTTGGGCAAGTACTCATACTTGCCCAAATGCTCCAATATCTTCCCCATCACCGGAACTTCTGGTCCAAGGACGATTTCCTCTGACCGGCAGTGCCGTAATTGAACCTGTGTGATCAGGAGGCTGGACAGCGAGTAATGGCTGTTCAGCCGGCTCGATGCTGATTGGCTGGAAAGCCGGCTTCCTGACCAATCAGCATCAAGCCGGCCAAACAAACGGCTCGATGCTGATTGGCTGGGAAGCCGCCTTTCCAGCCAATCAGCATCAAGACGGCTTCCCGGACAATCAGGAAGCTGGGAGGCAGGTCATAACTTGCTGCCTGGCTTCCTGATTGGCCGGGAAGCCAGCTCAATGCTGATTGGCTGGGAAGTCGGTTTTTCGGCCAAGCACAATCAAGCTGGCCTCCCGGCCAAGCACAATCAAGCTGGCCAGACAACATGGAGACAGCTTCTCGGGCAATCAGATTGCCCGGGAAGCCGGCTCCATGCCAGTGGAAGCACCGGTATCTGTACTCAATATCTACAAGTACCAAAAGCAAAGTATCGGTACTCGTACTCGATAAGCATTGGGGAGATTACCTCATGAGCTTGCTGGTGCTCCTTTAAGGCCGTGACACATTGCAGGCGAAGCAGCGCGGAGCGGTGGCACGCTGCCTTTGCGAGCAGTGTGTCGTGTAATTTTCTCCTGGGCACCTCAGCTGGCGAGAGCTCGCTGAGCTGAGCGTGCCGAGATGAACAATTTCAACTTCAGCCAATCGGCTCATGGGTATAAACCGGCGTGACGGGAAGCGACGTCTGGCCGGTTGTTAAGCACAATCCGATTTGCTGAAGGTGCAGTCAATCATCTGACTGCACTCAGCTCACACACTGCACGCAAAGCTCTGTGCCGGATGGCTTTGCTTCGCTCTGCACGGCTTCGCGTGCAGTGTCACGGCCTTTAGTGCCCGGTCAGCAGGCAAAGGATGGAGAAATGACACCACTGTGCTCTGTAACTGTAATAGAGAAAGTGGTGTCATCATTCTGGTTGTATTGGGTGGTGGGGCTGTGTAAATATCAGGATTGAATGAATAGAAATTCAAATTGTTTGGCAAGCAATACAGCTTCCTTATATGTATTTTATCTGGGTATTGAGATGTTTGCCTGAAGGTCAACTTTAGCCTGTGTAAAAGTGAATGCACAGGGAAGCAACATGGGATTAAAGTCCAGTAGTATTTCATGCTGCCTATCGTCTTCATTCACATACTTGTACACTTTTCATTGTCAGATGTATAGATTTAGATGAATGCTTAGGAAAATCCATAGAGCTTGTGGCAGAAACGGTTACAGCTAATAGGATGACTGAGTCTCCAAGAAAAGAGAAGACGAAAGGAAAGACAAGCTCAACCAGAACTGATATTTCATTATAGGTAGAGTAAGTTGTGGAAGATTTCCCCACCATAGTTTCTTCATTTTAGTTAACTGACTTCTTTTACCAACTACTAGCCCACTAGTTTCCGTAAGCAGTATTATATAGTAGCAATGTGATATACAATGTCCCTTCTTATAGAACCCTCTTTATTGGGCCTGATTGTAACTTCATTAAACATGTCTGTTGTTACTAGCAAACCATTAAGTGCCACATAGGCCAGTATGGCTTGTATAAAGCCTCCAGGGACAACCAGTAACACATTAGGTATTTAGAACAAGCTTTGTAAAATAAATAAAAAGGCTTTCTTGTTAAGCTCTAAAATATTTTCTTACTTTTAAAAGCACTGCCTATCCCAGCCTCCTCTGAGTAGCAGCTTCTGCTGTTTTTTTGTGCTTCCATGTTATATTTCACAATGCCTACCACATGTCACATGCAGCTGAGCTTCAGGCTGTAGGAGAGGGGCTGGCAAAGTTGTAGAGAGGTGGGCTGGGATGTGGACAGGGCATTAGGGAGGAGGGGGTGGAGCTATGAAGAAGTGTGAGGAAGTATATCTGTAATAATTAAGTCAAGGCAACTGGACTTTTCTTGAAGACTGGCTGTTTTAACACCTCTCTCTGGGCAGGTTATTAACTCCTAGCTCCAATTACGCAAATGCAATCAACACCTAGTTGCGACTAACAAATTATGTGGATTAGAGCAACATTCATCATATTTATTCCCAGAGATATTTTTGTCATTCTGAATTGAGAAAGCTGGTTGGATGACTAGTGAAATGTCTTCAAGAAAAATACAGCAAGTCCAGTTGCCTTGACTTAGTTTTTAAAGATATGAGTAAGAAGTGTGTTTGTTTCTGAGCACAGTGCTTCTGCATGTGTGACTACAATGGGAGAAATTAGGAAAGCAGAATGAAATGTGGACAAAGGCATACAGGAAATGTATGTAAACATGGTTCTCAGCATCTCTTCAAAGGTATTTATGGTGACGAAATGGACATAGAAATTGAAAGATAAAGGGTGAGAAATGTTAAAATGAAATGCTGAAGCAAATATGACATTTTTGTTTTATGAATTTAGTGGAGCTTTAGGGTGTTTCGTAGATACACATGAACAGATATAGAAAAGATCTGAAACCTGCTCTTCCACAATGTGGCATGATAAAAAATGATTTGATCTGGAAGGAATAGACATTTGCACTTATATGGTGCTCTGTGATCATTTCAGTGTGTTGGTTGAAAGACCATGGTTGGCTACTTTCTCTTGGCACATAGCCCATAGCTAACCCATTCATGTTACTACTTAAAATCAAATATTAAAGAAGAACTCTGGGCAATTACAAAGTTAACCGATGCAGTGGAGCTACTGTGCACTGCAAGGGTTAACTGCTTGTTTTCCTCTAGGGTCTAAAATAAAGAAGATAAATTCACTGGAGCCTCGGTCCTGCACCAGAGACCACTCACCTCTCTCGCCCTCTGCTCCAGCAGTGGAATTTCCCTAAATGTCCTGATGATGATGACTCACGGATCCTTAGACCTCTGCAATGGAGGTGGAGAGAGGCTGCATGGACTGGTTTAGCAGCCAGAGAGGTTTAAGGATCTGGTAAGTATATCTTTATTTTAGACCCTAGACCAAAATGAGCAGTTAATCCTTGTAGTGCAGGGGTAGCCCCACTGCAAGGTTTAACTTTGTAACTGCCCAGAGTTCTTCTTTAATGATTCTTTGTTATAGAAATTAACATTTCAAAACCGAAAAAAAAAATGTCAGGCCGACACCGAAACCCAAAAAGTTTTTTTTTAAACGTTTTCTAATTTTTACAAATATTTTATTTTTATTTATTTTTTATAAACTTTTTAATTTTTTGATGATTTACTTTATTTTGATTAAATATTTGTATTTTCTACTTTACTGTTGGGGGCTTCGGGGAGATATTGGGGGTCTAAACAGACCCCTGATATTTCCCTTTTAAAATAGAAAAAGAGATTGAAGACACAAGAGTCCTCAATCTCTTTTTCTGCAACCCTTGTCATATTGAGTGCTCCTGTCCACTCATAACTAGTGAAGATAGTATGTTTACTGTCTCCTTCTGTGACCGCTGACAGCTGTCTCCCCCCACACCGTCGCTTTCCTGATCTGTCACAGGAGGCTGAGCGGTGTGGGAGGAGAGACGCCGGCCGCTCACAGCGCTCTCCTCCCCTGCACCGCTCGGTCTCCTGTGACAGTATCTCTCCTCGCCGCTGGAATGCAGAGCAGCGTCGAGCGGGGAGGACAGAAACCAGGGTTGTGCCGCAATTTGGCTGAAAGATTTCACTTTCGGCTGATATGTTTTGACGGACGAAGTTTCGGTGTATCCCTACTCTTTATTTTAATAGATGTGAACAGAAAAAGGGCTGAATCTGTCAGGTATTCCCTGCAAATGCAGAAAAAAAGCATTGGAATCAAATTGCCCATATAAAACTTTCCTACTGGGAAATAAATGAATGCTTCTTATATATAGTTCAAGTAACAAGCTGCTTTCTAGCATCTTTAATAGAGAATAGAAGGATTAAACCACAAGGTCTCCTAGCCAGAAACCAACAGAAGTAAATAAACACACCAAAGTAATTGTTTGAAAATTGAAAAGTTCCCTCTTTCCTTTTTATTCCTACCGTAGAAGGTGGCAGAATTCCACTCTGCTGGTTTCCAAAACACGAGTGCCAAAAGTGTTCTACAGCCAGGCAGTGCTGCTAACTCAGATCCCGGTGTATACACTTTACAGCTGCTTTCTGTGTTTTATGGCAGCCTGTTTCCTTTTATGTTTGCTAACAAAAGCTATTCATTTCTCTAGACAAATTGCTTAATAATCCATAAACTCAACTTGCAGCCTTATACTTGCTTCTCTCTGTGCCTATAACCTGCTGTTTCCAAATTGACAAGCAAATCAGTGAAAGTCATTGTATTTGGCCATGAGAAATGCAGCTGAATAGAGCAAGCTGTAAAAAGTGGGAATAAATGAAAGTTACAATTCTCCTGAGTATATAGGTGGTATACGTGTAATTAATTAATGACTAATGTATGTGAGCTGGATTTTAGGTAAAGTGCAGTGGGATCGGTAAGTCCATTAAAAGCTGATGTTCCACTATTGGAACTCGAGAAGTGAAATATCCATTTTATAGCTTCCACTTTTGCCCTAACCACTTTGCTAGCAGGATTCTACATTTAGCACTTGGTTTAACAAGATGGAAAATCTACCATGTGGAATGTGACCTCCACTTTTAGCATTGTAACAGCTATAGTTGAGGAGCAGTGGATACCTTGCCATTGGTAAAACAAATTATGCGGATATGTGGTTGACCCCACAGATGTCTATCCAGATAAGAAATATATGTTTAAGTGGATCTGATATCTTAGTGATCACATGACTTTTAAATCAGCTTGAGTGTCATTGTATCTTGCACACTTTGATAGAAGCAGGTTCTGGCTATTAAAAAAGTAATATACCCTGTAGCACAAAAACAACATACATTAATTAGAAAAGTTAATTTTGTCCATGTGTCAGCTTATAGTAAAAAAAACTGAGGTGCTGCTGTATTTATTTTAAAAAAATGTGCAAAATATAAGCCGTATAATTATTAAGAAAAACAGTGTAAAAATGTTTTAGTTTAGTTCACACCAAGCGCGGAGCAGGTGCAGAGCAGGTGCAGACCGGATCAAAACTGCTTCCAATGTATTCCAATGGTATTTTTAGCTCCAGTTCACATCGCAGCGTGCAGATCCAGAGCAGGTAAAAAAACTGCAGCAGGCCCTATTTTACCTGCTCTGGATCTGCAAATGCATCAAAAACACATGCAAATGCCTGGAACGCACTGAAAGCCCATGTTAAACTAAAAAAAATAATAATTTTTTTTAAAAGCCAAAAATGCGTCAAAAACGCATCTAAAATTCTAGCGTGCGTGTGCAGAAACCTGACCGGATCTGCTCTGCATTTGGTGTGAACAAGGCCTAAGAGTTCTAGTTAAGTTAACTGACACATACTGACACTACTAAATGTAGCCTGGACATCTAGGCATTGATGACCATGAAAAGGTTAATAATAACAGTTCCAATATATTGAGCAGTCACATCAGTCTCTGCCAGAGGGGGTCAACACTGGGATTAGCAGATGACCTGATGAAAATGAAGGTTGATGGTTAGCTTTTGGACAATTGCATGGAGCCTGATAAGTGACAAAAGATGTGGTGGATATATGCAATAAGGGTATGGGGGGGTTGCTATCCTTATACACTGTGCTGTATGTGATATACTCCAGACTTACCTATTCTATACACTCTGCAGTACGTTACATTCGGCACACTGACCAGTATAGAAAAACTTAGACCGTGTTTACACTATATTGCTATTGCATTAAATATACTGACGTGAAGCTGTAGCAAAGTTACAATTTGCAGGATGAGTATATGAAAACTCAGGTGCTCATGCTAGATGTAATCTGCTTCCACTGGCTTGTATATCGTCTCTCTTTCTGTGTTTTTAAAAGGTAGTGCCTAATACAGTAGTGAGCAAACTTAACAGTGCACTACAAAATGACACACCCTGGCTGCAGACACAGTGGTGAGTAGCAGTGAAAGTACACCGCTGCTAAGATGAAAAGAAAAAAACTGCTTTGCTCTGCTGGTGACCTTACCCCCTCAAACTACCTCCGACATGTTGCGATTGGAAATACCAATATTTCTGATGGAAAAGGCATGTGCAGTTAGAGTGGTGTCTCAGGCCCTGTTCACACATGCTGTGGTCATTAACTACTTGTTAATAGATTTGTGCACTTATTGCATGTTAATGCACATGTCAAAATGTACGTTTTGTACATTTTGACATGTGCATTAACATGCAATGAATGCACGAACCATGCGGTCAAAAAACGTGTGAAGTTCACAGCTCAATCTGCTGCATGAGCTTATTTGTTGCACCTAGGATAAGTTGAAAGGTTTTTGTCACGCTCCTTACCGGAGATCCCATGTAATAGGAAGGGTACTCGTAATGACTACGGATGGCACCGCTGTATGCATAAGGTAAATGTGAAAGATGTCACCAGCACACCGAAGATCCTTTTGGAATCACCAAATGCTAATTTTATGGAACAAGTTGTCAGAATGGATACTATTATCCATTGTATGCATTCTGACAACTTGTTCAATAAAATGAGCATTTGGTGATTCCAAAAGGATCTTCGGTGTGCTGGTGACATCTTTCACATTTATATTTGTTGCATCTGTCACAAGTAGAACAGCCTATTGAAATGAACTGGGCTCCCCCGCGCTCCAAAAACACTAACAAAACGCCCCAAAACATGTCGCGCATTCATGTGCGTGACAAGTGTAACCAGGGCCTAAGAGTGCTCAGCTGCTTGCTCAAATCTGTTAGCTCCACATGATCTACTCCTAATCCTGTGCTCCGTGTTATATACTTCATATAGGCGGAGACAAAGACAATAACAGTTGGGAGTGGGATCACTGCTGGATAAGAAGATCAGGCATACAGCGAGGTGGAGTAAGGTGCAGTTTGGCATCTATGATCGGGCACACACCCAGGGGGAGAGGGGGGTGCAGTTTGGAATCTTAACCCTGGGCACTGGATGACCTAGGGATAAATTTAACCATATGAAATGTATCAACTGTAAATGTCACACTTATTTTAGGCAACATGCTACATGTTCTGATTGCCCCCAGCTACCATTGATGCCTTGGACATACATATATTGTGATGAAGAAGGGAGGGATAGCAGTAGAGCAACATAGTTGGACACTGCCAGTGCTGCTTATGGACACAAAGTAGGTGTATTTCTCCCTCAAAAAATTGAGCTTAGTGGTATCTGCCATCATACATAGACATAAAATGATAAATGATCAGAATAGTCAACTGTCATCTCATGTCTGTAGGAAGCCACTATTTGTCATAGACTTGTTTTGTGCAGAATTTGCTTAGTGTGTCATCCTTCATGTTATTGAGCTTAGGTTTATGAAGGGTTAAAGACATAATATATTTTTTGACATGACTGTGTGTGCGCATCTGGTCACTGTGTTTAAATGAAATCACCATACAGACCGAAAGCCTAGCACTGTTTACGATGTCTCCATGAATTAGAGACCTTCATCTTGCTACATCACAGAACATTGCAATAACCATATATAACAGAACATACAAGCCTTTGATACAATGAGAGATGATAGAAAACAATGCTTCTGTCAAAGACAATTTTAGGTTCTTTTCTTACATTCTGAGCTGATTTGCTTAGATTAGCCTTAAGATTTACTACTTTTATATTTAATTTTACCAAAAAGAAAACCCACATAAGAAAACTCAACAATGGGAGTTGTTTCTTTACTGCACCTTTTAAATTATGAGCTATATGTGTTTTTGTTATTAGGATGATAACAAATGTTCTACTATGCACTGCAGCCAATAAGTGTTGGGCTAAACCCACACAAATGGAATTCAAGAATGTGTTTTTTACTATCACTCGCAGATACTGAAGACTGATACCGGAAGTCCTATTAAGGGAACCGTGCGGCATGTAATGACTCGTTGCCCGGCTTCCCGAATAGCCGGGAAACCAGGCGGCGTGTAATGACTCACTTTTCCAGGAGGCCGTCTCCATGCTCCCTTGTCACCAGGTGACGAGGAAGCATGGAGCCTGATTTCTTGCCAAACAGGAAGCTGGGGGGCATGTAATGATTGGCCAGCTTCTCAACCAATCAGGAAGCTGGACGGCAAGTCATTACACTATGGCTTACAAAGCCATCTACAACTCTGCCCCCGGCTATATCTCAAACATTGTCTCAAAGAATCATCCTAACCTTCCCCTACGCTCTTCAAAAGACCTTCTGCTTTCCAGCTGCCTCGTCAACTTCTCCCATGCTCGCCTCGGGGACTTCACTAGAGTCTCCCCCATCCTCTGGAACTCTTTACCCCAACCTGTCCGTCTATCTCCCACTCTGACTGCCTTTAGGCAATCCCTTTAAACTCATCTCTTAAGGGAAGCCTATCCCACCTCAACCTAAAGGCTCAACTACCACGTTCTCAAACAATTCATCCCCACATAGCTACCTCCTCATGTATCACTTGGCCCTGCCTTTTAGATTGTAAGCCCTCAGGGGCAGGGCCCTCACCATCTTGTCTTGAATTGTATTGCGATTGTAATGTCTTCCTTATATTGTAAAGCGCTGCACAAACTGTTGGCGCTATATAAATCCTGTATAATATTAATTAATAATAATAATACTACACGTTGCCCGGCTTTCTGATTGGCCGGGAAGCTGGCTCCATGCTACCTCATCACCAGACAGAAAAATAAGTACTGCAGTAGGCAGCGCAGCTCTGGATTAAATTTGTATTGCAGCAAAAGCTGTTTTTTTATTTTAACTTTTGATGAGCTGTTCATTTTTCATATTTTGAATTCTGCATTACTTTATTATTACTTTATTATCTGTCAACTGTCTTTATTTTTGTACTATTCAAAGTTAATAGCGTCAGTAGGCTGTACAGTCATATAACATGTAGTATTCCTGAGAACACTAGGCAGTTTATTCACAAAAGAGCCAAAGGATCCAGCCGCAGCATCAGCTGATCCGTCAGTTCACTTCAGCTGCCTGAGCCCTTCGGTTCAGTTGAACCAAAGGGCTGCTGTACAGGCTATTTATAATAGCTCGTACAGCAGCCAAAGGCAGCCGAGCGGCTCACCCGAGCCAAATGCGTATGCATCGGCTCGACTGAGCCGTAGTGACACCCGAAGTGGGGAGAAAGGTTGACCGAAGCCGACCGATCTCCCCATGAAAGACAACAGCTGGGCGGAGCCAGCCGTAATGTTACAGCTGGCTTCGCCCAGTTGTTGTCTTTCAATGATAGCCCAACATCCTCAAGGACCCTGGGCTGTCATTACATGTAAACAGTTGGGCGGAGCTAGCCCTGGACAGTTGTTTATATTTTGCCGGAATCTGTCAGAATGCCATTCTGCGGCGGGAGTTCGCTGTGAGTGGACAAGTCGGCGGGTTTAAAAAAAATATTTCTATTTATTTTTGCTTGTCTTATTTTATATTCTGTCGAGTCGTCGTCGTCTTGAACAACGCTGGATGTCGCGATTGACCTTAGGGTTAAGTCGGACTTGTCAAAAATCCTTTGTTTTTTTTTTTTTTTCAAATAAAGGATTTTTTCATAAGTCTGATCTTTTAATTTACAATTTATTTCAAGTACACAAGTACCCCTTAATCATTTACAAAGGGGGGGTTTGCATCTGGTTGCCCCTTTATTAAAGGGGTACCCTGATGTGAATGAGCCCCCCTGCCTGCACCCTCACAACCAACACCCCAGGGCATGTGGGGAAGAGGCGACCCTAGAAAATCCCCCTCCCTGTGCAGATGGCATGTGGCCTGGTATGGTGGGGGTGCTCGCTCGTCCCCCCCTTTCCTGCCTTTCCAGGCCTGTGTTTGGATCAAGGTTCTGGTTTGGAATTTTAGGGGGGCGCCAACGTACATATATACATACACACACACAATGCATATTGCATTAAGAAAAACTCCAGGCAAACCCTTTTGATAGCAAAGCACTGTTTTGCTTTAGAAGGAAGGGGTAGATTAGAAACCCTTTTATAGTGCGTACAAAAAGCACTTAATTACTTAATTACAGGTTACTGTAGCCTGATTGGTTGAAGAAGATTTCCAATTGGTTGCAAAATGTTACTGGTTTCTACACTTCATCCTTGTTCTATGCATTTATTGAAGAATAAGCCAGCTAAAGTACAATTCTGCTATGACTGACATCTGGTAGATGAAAGGTTCTTAAAAGATTCACCTATGAGGTTCACATTTTGTGTAGTAAATAGAAATATAAATGATTTGCCCTGCCCATTACATCTGGAGGACACTAGGCACCCTACGTATACTATTAATGCCATGACCTGCAGCACAGATCAATTACTGGAGTTCAGGAAAGGGGAAATGGGCTTTCTTGATCTATGGCCAAGACAGATTTTACCAAACCATTACAAAAAGGAATACAAACTTTGTTTTTACTTTTCTTTACATTTGACCATGCTTAAAAATTTGTAATAAATTGATATTATATAGCATAAACATTTCACGGATGTTAAACTATATTATGCAGTCTTCTTAGCTGTGCTGGAATGGAATTACTATGGTTTGGAATTGCTAAGAAAAAACTCTGACAGTTAATTATCAATTGCCAAAAGACAAATACATTCCCTTTGTCTCTTAATAGCTACTGTAGATGAATTCCTACACATCTAGTTTAGTGTTTCAGAAGATGAATCTTGAAAAGCACTTCCATAGCCTGATATATTGTAAGTAAATCCAGTCTGGTTTCTGCATAATGAAGTTAATAAATTGAAATGTCTTTATGTTGAGTTTAATCTTAAAGAGTTTTATTCATAAAACAATTGTTTATGTTCCACCTAGATGAGGCAGAAATTCCAAAGCTGAAATTGGTATTAATTACAGGCAGCCTCCATTAGGTAAAATGTAACTACATAAACAAGGGTATGTTAATAGTCTTAGGCTTCCTTCACACCAAGTTTGATAAATATGTGTTTAGAGGACATTTCTACATGTATAAATGCATATCATGCTTTTTAATGTTATCATTTAAAGTGAGTATTTAGCTGCATTTAGGTGCACTCAGTTTAGCTATGCTCAGGGTCTGATTAGAAACTCACAAAAATGTGGCTAAAACCACTTAAAGGCAGGTACAGCTAAACATACAAGAAACATAGAAGGTGCTTGTTCCCTTCATCTATTCTAATTTTTGTAGAATTAAAAAATAATGCAGATTAGACAAACATCTTATAGTCCCAGGCTAAGCTTTTAAGCAAGTGGGAATAGAAATTTATTGTATAAATTGTAATATGCTCTGTACTATTTCTGTGCCTCATCTCTTGGAGGTCTTGTTCCAAGAGACTCCTATTTCATAAACCCAGTTCTCACAGATAATGTTATAATTACCATTACCATTTACAAAGAGGAATCACTCTATCTGAAATGTGGTAGCTGATTGGCTAATCCTGTTTAGATTTAAAGGCTTAACCCACCTTGTGCAAACATGTAATAAATGCACCTACTTTAATAAAATAAAACATTTATATTTTGTAAATTATTGCATAGAAGCCTGTAGAGCATTGCAACCGTGACCAGTGCATCATGGGTGCAATGCCCAACCTCCTGCATTGTTTACATTCCAGTGGGTGCAATATACAGGCTACTGCATTGTTTACATCCCAGCCCCAGACCTTCTGTTATGGGACTGGAAGAAGTACGCAATCAACAAGTGCAGTGATGTCACCATTGTGCCATTTTCTTTCCATTCACAAATTCTGTAAAGGGATGATCTGGCTGTGCAGATGGAGCCACTTACAACTGCACTAAATTTTAAAAAAACAATACGACACTTCAGGAAAAAGAAATCCAGTGTAATCTTTCTACTATGTTGTATGCTGATCCTGATGGGGGAATCTTACTTGAATTTAAATGTAATGGAAGAATCTGGTTTGTAATTGAAATCTCTGTATTATATTGTATGCTGATAGACAAATTATCTTTGAAAATTATAGGCAAATAGGGGTAATCAACTTTCCAGCAAACATTTGCTGTGTGAATCACACACCAAATACTTTATAAATAGAACCCCTGAAGTCATGTCTTTCTGTGCTTCCATCTCCATTTACAAGGTTTTGGGGTTTATGGTGCCTACATCCTAATCTGAAATACCTGGGGAAATGTAAGAACAGACGAGGAATCCTGTGAATGACTCCCACCAAGCAGATCAGAAAAACAGATGCATATATGTGAGAAAGATTTACATTAGCCAGAGGTTGCCTACAGTCCTTTTGGGCTACCTTTGTTACCCTCATTGGCATGCCATCAATTCCTGAGGCACAGGGAAAGCCTAATTCAAAATGTTTTTTTCCAGAGACCTTTCCTCTATGTCCAATTTTCACCATAGTGATGGAAAATTAAATCAGATGTAAATTTTGCTGGATATTATTGTTACTGTTTACAAATTATAACTGAGCGTTACCAAAGCTAAATAATAATAATAATAATCCTAAATAATAAATCCTCAATAATAAAATGTTCATGGTTTCATGGTGTTTATTGTCTATATGTAACTATATGTATACATCTGAAGGTATTAAAGTTTAATACCACACAGACATTTGGAACACATGGTATACACAGGTTCTTCTGCGTGGTGTTCTGGTGCTCTCATGTTTCTTGGCAGCAACTGCAGCAATTTCCTCATTGTAGTTAGTAAAGGAAGAGAAAAGATGAGGTGAAGATACTGGATTCATCCATCTGAGGGGTTGTAAAGGTCGCAGATTTTGGCCCTTACCATGAGGGCAAAATAGAATTCTCCTTTTCTTTTCCAGGCACAAAAACGTTTGTATCGTGCATCTTCAGGTGCTCCCATTAAAGTCTTTGGAGCCAAGAAAGCGTGATTCTGCTCCACACAAAGCTCATGTTTTTCACACTGCAGGCATCAAGGTACAAGCAGGAGGCTCAGATGTGAATGGGCTATATAGCTGGTCTTGTGCCTTTAGACCTCCGCAGCACACCCGTTGCAGTTCATTTTTACAGTTAGTGACACTAACTGCAAAATATTTGTATTTATAAAGCAGTAAATTATATTTATAAAGCAGTGAATGACAAACTGCAGGTGAATCTTCCTGGTGCATGTGTTTTAAAAAACCACCTGTTGAATGTCACTTTTACTGCTTTATAAATATGTCCTTTAGTATGGTGGCAATGCTTCCTTCCCGGCTTGCAATGAGGCAATGGCTATATCAACCTTGTGAAAGCGCACCCACCTTAGGCTTATGGGCTAACATTCTGCAGCGTAAAGAATTACCACATCCTGAGATCTTGCCCATACGTTGCAATGGCGTAGTGGATATGGCGTAGTGGCTATGTCACCCTTGTGTAAGCGCACCCACCTTAGGCTTATGGGTTGACATTCTGTGAAGTACAGCATTGCCATGATCTGAACCTTTGCTTGCCTTACAGGAGAGAGAAGCACTGTCAGCCTCTACTTTTTGGATCCCAGCTTTGTGCTTTCTTCTCAGCATGTATCGCATAATTACATTAGCAGAAGTGACATTCTACTGCAGCTTGACTCCACCCACAGCCTTGACCTGGATAAAATAGAAGAAACAAATTGCAGTCATGTGACCAATGTAAAAAAAGGAAAACAAAATGCAGCACATTTTAAATTGTTATTTTCAGAATATCATTGCTCACTCACTTCCTTACTCTTTGCTCATTTTTAATTTTTTTACTTTTTCCACATCTGCTATTCACAGTGACAGCTGCGGCCTATGTTTTAGTGGCCGTTTATGATTTGCTGTCATGGTGGTCACATGTTTAAAAAAGGTTTCCACCCAACCTGGTTGCTGTTTATTACTATATGGTGTTGTGAAAGGATCAGCACAATAGCTACATTTGATTATAAAATGTAAATCCCTGTAAGAGATGGCCAATAGTTAATGGGGTCAAATAGATGATAAAAATAGAAGGAGCAGGATGGGACTTTTTTCTTAAATGAACATAATTCTAACAATGAATGTCGTTTTTGTTGGGGAAATTCAAAATCAAATGTTAAAATTAACCAAAATGTTAAATGACATTCGTCAAGTCTCTGATGGCATGATCGAATGTTCTGACGAGATTTCTTGTATGAACTTTTGTACAAAAATTAGCAGTGTATAGACAGCTTCATACAATACCTTATAACTATTAAACAAATAAAAAAAAATAAAAGGATAACTGACTCTCTTAAAGGAGCCATGTGCAAGTACTGGATCACATTGAGGTGTATAGTTCTTGTCAATTATCTGTGCCTTATACTTGAATTACCTAAAGCCTCTAGTGTTTGTAATTGAAATCCCCCACTGCTCTATCCTTTCCACCTTTGTAATGACAGAAGAAGCATACGGTGCTAAGATTGATGTGTGCCTTGACATCAAATCCTGGCTCTTACAACAAAGCGTTTAATTCCATGGTCACTGTCAAAATGGACTGGATTGGCATTTTATTTTCCTGTCAAAGAATGATTACCAGGGTGAACTTTGGCCTGAGAAGTGTAAAAAATATGATGTGACATCATGACAACCATTTTTTCTTCTTTCTCATAGTGGCGCTAAAAATATATTTGTAAGCTTTTAAAGATACATTTACAGTGCAGTGCATGTGCTGGTGAACAGTACAGACCTGCTATAGTACGGCATAAGGAAGAAGTGTCTACAGAAGTAGAACAATGTTCAGAAAACAGTGAACATTAGTATCTATCTATCTATCTGTCTGTCTGTCTTAAGGTTACCAGATATTCAAAATGAAATCCTGGGGCACCCTATTGACCATGAACCTACTTTTAACCGCACCCATAAACCACACCCCATGTATAACCACACCCACACAATCACACCCCCATTTTTAGCATGCCCTGAAACAATTGGTCACAGACTTTTGGAACAAGAGCAGACATTGAAGGTGTAAAGACAAAATTCCCTGGGCACTATGAGCAGTGAAGCAATGCGTTGCACTTAGCGTGCCTGGGCAAATCATGCATGCAGCCAAATTGCAGTAGTACACTGCCTCTGCTGCACTGAAATCCCAAAGCAGTGCTGTCAGCCCTGCTTTGTTCTCTGCTGTTGACAACAGAACACCTCTCCCTCTTCTCATCTCCTTAAAGTATAATTAAACACTTGGGTTTTTTTTTGCATATATCTACTAGGAGAATGCATTCAGCAGTGAGCGTGCACATCGGACAGACACAGTGGGACCTTAGGAGTCTGTGCTGGATAAGAGATCGGCACCAACGCTGGAGAGACTTCTCAATACAAGTAGAAGCAAGAAAATGATCGGATCAGGAGGCATAATTTAAGGTCCTACAGGCTCCAAGACCGGCAGCCACAGCCTCTTCTCCCTATGATTGGGTGGTCATAGGTCCTCTGACGTCATCACATACAATGTAGAGCCCATAGCCCTGCATTATATGCAAGGAAACGAGGAGGGGGGTACAGTCTACAGAGCGGAGGGGAAGAGAAGTGAGCGCCAACAGCTGGGGGAGTGGGGATCAGATATGTTAAAGTCCTTTACACAGGTCCCTTAAACAAAAACGAGCAGTTAACCCACTACAAGGAGTGTTTTTTAATTTCCCTTAAATTTAAAGATAAGCTTTACCATAAAGAGGGTGTTTGGTAGTCTAGAAGAGGGCTGACAACACTGTGTTGGATTTCAGTGCACTAGTGGCAGAGCTGTCAGCCTAAAAACAGAAGGTAGGAGCAGACCCGGCGCTACCGCATGGCAAGTGAAGCGGCTGCCTGAGGGCGCTGATGGCGGAAAAATCTGTGTTCAGTCAGTGGCCCCCTAACTATCACATTAGGTGGCCGCTCCTTGGATCTTGCGGCCACCTAATTTAGTCAACAGAACGGCCGGGTGGAGGAAGAGGAGGGGCCGAGGCGGGACCGGAGGCGGGGCTGTACCGGGCTGAGTGAGATGCGACCCTGCCGCCCCTGGCTCGCTGACAGGTGCGGAGTGATAATTGCTGCGGCGCCGGGCGGCATGAAGGCTCCGGGTCTGTCACTGTGGACAGCGACAGTTCGTAGCCGCTGCTGTCCTCCTGTTCCAGTGTGGGCTCTGCAGCAACAGAGCATCTGACCAGGGACCAGGCTGAGGCTGCACCAACTAAGGAGACAGCAACAAGCAGGAAGGTGGGCCTGGGGAGGGCTTATTCTAAGGGCTTGTTCACACCGTAAGCGGTGCGTTTCAGAGGGGTAGCTGCTGGAACGCACTGTGATCTTCCCACTGTGGGGGCGGGAGGGGTGCATTAAAGTCAATGGCACCGCTTCCACACTGCCCCGCGCGCAGTGAGATCGGACGCTTGGCAAAACTTTTCCTGCGTTCTGTTCGACTACAAACGCAAAAAATGAAGCAATCCCTATTTTTTGCGTTTGCAGTGAAACGGAATGCAGGCAAAGTTTTGCCAAGCATCCGATCGCACTGCGGAGGAAAGGGGGGAATGGCGTGAAAGCGGTGCCATTGACTTTAATGCACCACCACGCCCCCTCCTGCCCCAGAACGCAGGGGGAAGTTTTGTGAGCAATCCTAGTACGTTCCAGCAGCTACCACTCTTGAACGCACCACTTTCGGTGTGAACAAGGCCTAAGTGTTCTTCTGTTTTTACTGCTAAGTCAACTGTTTTCCTGAGCCCAGTGCATTGCTTATTTCTGAGCCCAGTGCATCGCTTATTCCTGAGCCCAGGAATAAGTGACCCACTTTTTTTTTACTTCTCTCCCCCGTCCGTCTCCCGGTCCTAAGCTGCAGCATGTGTGCAGTGCAGGCCCGGCGCTACCATATAGGCAGGTCAAGCAACTGCTTGACAGCACCAGCTGGGGGCGTAAAAATGGGACTGGCCGCAAGATGGCAGCGACAGCTAGCGGCTCTGATCACACCTGTCAGCGCTCCCTCTCTCCTGCCGGCTGCTGCAGCTTCAGTGCGGCCAGGAGGAGAGAGAGGAGCGGCAGATATGTCTCATAGGTGATATGTCATACAGAGACAAGGAAATGCACAGATTCTGGAAAACACCCACCACACGTGTGAGGAGCTCTGTAGAATCTTGCTGGGATCAGGGCCGGATTTACTCGCCCTGCTGCCCCAAGGCTAGGTTCCTCAATGCGCCTCCCTCCCCGCCAACCTTCCCCAATGAAAAATGGCAACCGGATGGTGGCGGCAGGGTTAGTTTTCATTTTTTTTATTGTTTCTTTATTTTTTTAACTTTTTTATCACTTTTAAATTTTGTTAATTGTTACATATTTAACATTTTAATTTATCTTATCTTCTAATTTTTTATTTTTTATAATTTTTTTATCTTATTGGTTTTTTAATTATTTGTTTATAGTTTTTTTCTTAATATTTTTTGCTTTTGAATCACCTTTTCATTTTTTAAATTTAATTATTATTTTCTACTTTTTAATTTTTTTTAAATTTAATTATTTTTTTAATCCAATTGATTTGTCCATTTAACTTTATTGCTGTCACACAGGAGCTTACAAGCCCATGTGATAGCATGTGGAGGTGACAGGTTCTGTTTACTGAACCTGTCACCTTCAATACAGGAGTTCTAGCACAACACTGTGCTGGAACTCCTGTGACAGCTGAGAGGGGAAGGCTGTGAGTGCAGCTCTCCGCTCTCACTGTTTACACAGAGCAGAGAACGGACATTCTCCTCTCTTTATCCCTGCTCTTTATCCTAAGGATCTCCGGCCATCCAGGAAAGATACTCGTCGGCAGGAGGAGGACGGAGCAACGAGGACGGAGCCAGCGAGGAGAGATGTAGGTGCGATGGGGCGGCAGGGGCAAGACGAACCTGCAGGCTGCATACAAGTGAGAGTGTAACTAACAAGTGGCTTTCCTGCTCTACATTTAGCCCTGCTTACCCAAAGCAGGGCTAAATGTAGAAAACAAGAACTGCATGTCCTGGGCTTCGGGAGATTCCACACCCCTGCCACCCCTCTGCTCCTTGCCGCCCTGAAGCCGTGCCTTGGTGGCCTTGTGGCAAATCCGGCCCCAGCTGGGATAAAAGATTGAAAAGGTTAAAGTGAACTATCACCCCGAGCCAGACTCGGGAATACCGACAGGGAGGTTAAAGCAAAGTCAACAATATCAGCTTAGACTGCCCCTATGGCAAACTGAATGGACTTTCTGACTTTGCTCCAATGTTTGCTGGATAGCAGGAGTTAATCTCAAACAGTTTGTTGCCAATGTTGCTGTCACCATTGAACATCTTGTACATGAAAATCATATCCCCCCCCCTTAATCTCCTTAATTCCAGCATAAACATGTTTAACGTCAGCCTTGTCTCATAGCTCTGGTCCTCCATTCCCCTAATTAGTTTGGTTGCCCTCCGCTGGACTCTCTCCAGTTCAAGGACATCCCTTCTCAGTACCGGCGACCAAAAACTGGGCCGCGTACTCCAGATGTGGCCGAACCAACGATCTATATAGAGGCACAATTATAGACTTGTCCCTGCAATACATCCCCTTACAGGGCAAGACCCCGCTAGCTTTGTTTACCGCAGCTTGGCACTGCAAGCTACCATTCAGTTTGTGGTCTACAATGACCCCCAAATCTTTTTCTATTTCTGACTTCCCTAGCGGCATACCCATGATTGTATAGCCTATTTGTTTATTTTTATGTCCAAAGTACATTACTTTGCATTTATCGACATTAAACCTCATCTGCCATAGTATTGCCCACTCCCCTATTTTATCCAGGTCCTCCTGCAATGTTATATTGTCACGATCCGTTTCTAGTACCCTCCCTATTTTTGTATCGTCTGCAAACACGGAAACATGGCTATTTATTCCCTCCCCGATGTCATTAATGAATAGGTTGAACAGTATCGGACCCAGCACAGATCCTTGAGGCACACCGCTCATTACACTAGCCCAGTCCGAAAAGGTGCCATTTACAGATACTCTCTGGACACGTTCCCGTAGCCAGTTCTCTATCCACGTACACACCACCTCATCTATGCCCATAGCCCTCAGCTTGTGAAGTAAGCGCTTGTGTGGTACCGTATCAAATGCCTTTGAGAAATCCAGGTATACCACATCTACCGGCTTCCCTCCATCCATATCTCTGCTTACCCCCTCATAAAAAGTTAGCAAGTTAGTCAGGCAGGAACGGTCTTTCCTGAACCCATGCTGATTGTCATTAACTATGCCCTTATCCTTAACAAATTTTACCAAATAGTCCTTAATTATACCTTCTAACAGTTTACAAACTACCGATGTTAGACTGACCGGCCTATAGTTCCCTGGTTGGCATCTAGCCCCCTTTTTGAATATTGGAACTACCGTAGCCCTCCACCAATCACATGGTACCCTACCAGTCACTAAGGATTCCTTAAAAATTAGGAATAATGGTCTTGTTATAACCTGGCTTAATTCCTTAAGTACTTTGGGGTGAAGGTTATCTGGTCCAACTGCTTTATTTGCATTGAGCATTTTAAGTCTATGTTCTATTCCACTTTCTGTCACCCATTGTGGTATATTATCGGTTGAACTATGTATTTTATCAAGTACGTCGAACCCGTTTCCCTCCTGAGTGTATACTGAGGAGAAAAAATTGTTCAGCGCCTCGGCCCTCTCCTTGTTACTTGTGAGTAACTTCCCGTTTTCATCCTTTATTGGGCCTATCTGCTCCTTTCTTACCTTTTATTTGTTAATATATTGGTAGAATTTTTTAGATTTTTTTTACTATCTGCGGCGATATGCTTTTCACATTCTATTTTAGCTTCCCGGATTACTAGTTTGCATTTTTTGTTACATTCCTTGTATTTAAGGAACGCCAATGCCGTCCCTTCCATCTTATATTTTATAAATGCCATTCTCTTTGCCTTAAAGGGGTTCTAAACCCTCCGGGTTTTTTTGCTTATATCTACTGCTAGCATGCAGTAGATATAGGCAAGAAGTGTAAAAAAAAACAAAAAAAACCGCTTAAAATCATTTTAAACTTACCTCGTTATCGCTGCTCACTCCCGCGCCGAGAATCAGGAACTGCTCGTACGGCCTCAAAGGATCTTGGGGCGGGCGCATGCGCAGTTCCGATTCTCGGCCGGGAGACGAGCAGAGACGCAAGGTAAGTCTATGGACACGTGCACCCGCCTGCAGACACCGCTGGATCGGAGAGACAGAGCAGTCAGCGCTGGATCGGAGTGACGTCACACCGCTGGAGGGACACATGAAAACATGGGGAAAGAAGAGGAAGATCGGAAAAAGAGACATCATTTAAGGTAAGTGCTAACATTTACATGGGGGGAGGGAAAATTTTTTTTGCCTTTAATATCACTTTAACATGTAGTTTTACAGTTTTATTTAGCCATATCGGTTTAGTCTTTGATCTTTTGTTTTTGTTACCCAATGGTATACACTTTGAAATGGCAATATGTAATGTGTTCCTGAAGCAGTCCCACATATTCCTGAAGCAGTCCCTGTGATGAGTTTCACTTGTCCCCTGCAAATTATCTAACTCACTTAAGGATCCTTTGTTATATAGGAATATATAATTCCATATACATGCTGATGTGTATATATATATTTTTTGTTACTACACTATGATTAAACTTTTCTTTTCACTGAGGCTGTCACCCAGACTCGGTTTACTGTGTACATATGGAAAATATACTTGGGTTATAAATTGACAGCTGCTGGGGCTATCCGCCATTCTGTTCAGTGCTTCTAGACAATTGTAACACCATATAAGTCAATGGAAAAAACATTTTGGTAAAACAGCATTAGTAATATCATAAAGTGATTGTCTATGTTATAAATGTAATCTTCTTATAGGTGTATTAAGCCTTCAAATGCATAAGAGCTGTGGCTGAAGAAGAATACAGAGTTAATATTAAATATTAAATGCAGGCTTAGGCTGACCACCCATGGACAGATTACTCACTAAGAAAGATGGGTGGTGTGTGTGTGGAGGGGGAGGGGGTGTTGTCTGTTTTTTCATTAACAGAACTCTGCTAGGACCTTCTGCAGTCTTCATGGTGAGGCTAAATTGACCTTCTATGCAGTAGGGAAAAGATCAGTGAGAGAATGCAAAGCTGGGAGACAGGGCCAGATAACCTAAGATTGGTGGTTGTTGAGGAATGTGAATTGTCGCATTATGTTGCAGCGCACTTAGTTTATTTGCCACATAGTAAATTTGTAACTGTCTTGCCCCATCATCCTCTTGGCACTGTGCTGCACACCTCTTTTGCACCAAATATTGACCAACTAATTTTCTAAACCATTATTTATTTGACGTATTGAGACTTTTTGTGTGAAAACCCTTCAAATTGAATATGTTACTTGGTGCAGCCATAAAAGCAGGTTTACATATGTCAAATATATGGCGCACTGGCAGAAGTTTATCTGGCCCATAGTGTGTGCTTCTGGCAATTCGAATTACAGTATTTATTAGGGTTGCACAGATACCAAGTACAGTACTCGGTACAAGTACGAGTACATGTACAGATACTTTTGAACTCCAAGACCAGACTTACAAATACTATGTAACTATGTAACCCTGGTAGTTCTCATGAAAATGCCAAGTATCTGCACTGGTACTCAAAAAGTATCTGTGCATCCCTAGTATTTATCATTTAGTAATCATGCACTAAAAATCTTGGTTCTCTTATTTAACAAGGGCTCATATCCTCATGCTAGAACACCTCATTTACATGTAAAAAAAACCTGTAGGAAAAAAGTTAGAAAAAAGTTAGAAAATGTACTTATCTTAATCCCACCTTCCACAATCGAGAGAGTGACACCACAATCCTTCTGGGGAGATCTTCAGAATGCTGAGTATGCCAGATCTCACTGCATTGTGCTGCTGTGTCGATTTTTCGCAAGATATGGGTTCCTTATAGTTTTCAATAACTCACTGGAAAGATTGCAATGTTACCCTTGGCTAGACCCCATGGGTGGGAGCTGGATAAAGGGATATGTACTAACTTTTTTTTTCACAGGGAGGTGGGAACCCTGATTAAATAAGCAGACATTGAATATCGCAAATGGTGTACTAATTTGCATTGCTTGCTAGAATAGGTTGGGTATGGTCATCCTTACTCAATATAGCAAAGAGCTGTTTTATGATGCAAGTAACCCGTAACCAATTACAACCTGATTTTTATTTACTGCAAGATGGCAAGTGAAAGATGAATTTTTATTTTACATTGCTCCTCTCATAATTTATGTAAAAGCTGTGTTATTTCTGAATATGTCTCACAGCTATATTTGATATATACCGTCAGTTAACAGTATGCAGTTTGATTCGTTGTCTAATGATTAAGCTCTACTAAGCATAGTTAAAGCCTTGTTGCTTTCTGGATGGAGAAGCACAGCAGGGTCATGATTCTGTATCATTGCAGGAAAAATGTTATCCTTGTGGTTATATCAGAGTTATTCTAAATGCTATTTTTAGCGGTTTGTAGCAGCTTTAAATGGGTCATCAAGCGCACACTATAAAAGGCAGGATTGTCACCTGTCACTTTGACATTGGGCAGCTTGGTGTCAATTATAAGAGACCTTCTTCCTATATCTACATTTTATTTTTGCATAATTCCTGTCCCCTCTGCTCTAGGCTCATAACCATAACAAGAGGCTCAGGCTGATCGCTGATGCTGTCTCTCAACTTCTACCTCCCAATGCACAGGAAGTAAACGTGGACCTGTCACCTGTCAATGAGAGGTCTTATTTTGCTGTCACCTATGATAATAGGGCTGTCACCTAGTCTCCTCCATTTACACCTATTCTAGACTGTGGTAAAATATGGAATGACACAGAGAATGCCAAGTTACTTTTAACACACACGGCAAACAACATGCAACACACTTGCCAAACAGAATCTGGGAATTGATGAATATTGATATTGAGGCAGTAGGGTGACTCTGGAACAAGCAAGCTTCTGTGGCACAACCTGCTGTAGTTATCAAAGGCAGTGTGATGACTTTAATTACTCTTGTTTATGTATTAGATTTAGTTAGCTCATACATTATTGCACCTAATAGTAAATATAGAAATAAAAGAGACCCTAGTAAAGTATTGTTTTGCTCCACTTTTATATAAACCATTTGATTATGCAGAGCTTTCAATGGAGTCTGTGCTACACAACGTTTAAAGTTTAACTCCATTTCTTTTTCCAATCGGAAAGCCAGGCATA
>NW_017306420.1:267709-326965 GCF_000935625.1 Nanorana parkeri
AGCATTGAGATCCTGGGCAATGGATGATAATAAGGGAGAAATTCATATACTATGGAAAAGAGCAAAGTCAGAAATATAGAATCGCTGACTAGAGCGGTTACTGAATAGCCGGGACCAGCATATAAGTAGAAAAAAAGTTTATTTAGACAAACAATTGTAGAATACCATCATATTGCTTCTTCCCATATTCCCAATAAAAATATTGACAACGCTGTCCACAGCTATCATTCACTCTTACATTCAAACAGATGGGCCCCACACATAAAAATAGCAACTAGGAAAAAGGACTTTGATGAGATTGTGTTGAAAAAAATGACATAGCATCTGAAACAAAAAATCTAAGTGAAAAGTGAAAACAAGTCCTCTCATAAGGAAGATACCCATATTGACTGTGATGGCTACAACGTTCCGTATGTTTGAGACATATCTTTCCACAAAGTCTTTATCATTTAAACACTCACATCCATTGTATTTTTAAACAGACCAACAGGTGAGTTGATTAGGTAATTTTGGTTTCTGAGCAATTGAAGTGGAAAGGGTACAACCGACTAACCAGTGACTAAATTCGTGTCTCAAGATCGCAAGTATTTGAGAAAATATTTAAAATTGATCAGTCCCAGAGAAAACAAATGACACCGCAGTAATATTTCATTCTGATGTACGGCATATTCAAGGGGATACACCTGTGGTGCAATTCAGTGAGTGTTCCCATATAGCACGAGATAGTCCTACTCACAGTTTAGGTGTCTCAATCCCCCTTTAGTCAGCTGATCTCAAAATCTCGTATCCTGCAGGATTTAATTGCGGTTGTCTTTAGTAGTCCGGTAATGTTCATAGATTTGCACGGTTGCCACATCATTTGTTTTCTCCGGGACTGATCAATTTTAAATATTTTCTCAAATACTTGCGAAGAGACCTAGCAATATTTTGAACTGTATACTACTAAACAGAAATACCATTAAGATTGTTTTGCTCTTGGCTTTACAAAAGCTTACAGTGATGGAGAACAGTGTCTTCACTGTGTTATATGTGGTGAAGTTTTTAGTAGTAAAAGCCTTAAATTTAACATGCAAAAGGGCATTTTTACCAAAACACACATAGTATGAAAATAAACCCAACAAATTCTTTAAGGTAAAACAAGCTAGCTTGAAAAACAGTATTTTAACTGTGGAAGGGTAAGTCATTTGAAGCAGAATCCATTTGTAAGACAGTAGCTGTGGATAGCTAGCATCATACCACCAGTTTAGTTAACATTGTTGTGTAGTCCCCCATGATGTCTTATGAATTCAGGGCGGCATTAATTACGGTTTGTGTGCTTTTTTAAAATTATGTAGCCATGACATTTTTGTAAGATTTTCCCCTGTTGGATACCAGTGCGGTAACAATTTTCCTATTTGGGTCTTCAGGTTAAAAACTTGAAGAAACCCTGATCAGGATAAAATGTCTAATACAGGGCTGGACAATTCCCAGATCACCATGGCGACTGAAAAACCTTTTTTGTGACTGGGTCATTAAGAGCTATTACTGGTAGTACAGAGGTGGAACAGATATGCAGGGGGGTACAGTGTTGGAACAGATGTGCAGGGGGGTACAGAGGTGGAACAGATGTGCAGGGGGTACAGAGTTGGAACAGATGTGCAGTAGGGTACAGAGGTGGAACAGATGTGCAGCAGGGTACAGAGGTGGAACAGATGTGCAGGGGGTACAGAGGTGGAACAGATGTGCAGTAGGGCACAGAGGTGGAACAGATGTGCAGGGGGGTAAAGAGGTGGAACAGATGTGCAGGGGGGTAAAGAGATGGAACAGATGTGCAGGGGGGTAAAGAGATGGAACAGATGTGCATGTGCAGGGGGGTAAAGAGATGGAACAGATGTGCAGGGGGTACAGCGGTGGAACAGATGTGCAGGAGGGTACAGAAGTGGAACAGATATGCAGGGGGATACAGAGGTGGAACAAATGTGCAGGGGTGTACAGAGGTGGAACACATATGCAAAGGGTACAGTGGTGAACAGATGTTCAGGGACGTACAGGGGTGAAGCCAGGTTTGTCCCTACCCTATATGTCACTTAAGGCAGTAGTAGAGTTGCACAGCTCCCTGGCAACTGATAACATCAGTGAGCTGGGTGGGAAGCCGGACAGAGTGTTGCAGGTTGCTAAGTGCTCTTAGCAACCTGGGATGCTGTGGACACCTCTCTGCTGCCCCCCACCACCTGCTGCCCCCCTAATGAGATGCCGCCTGAGGTGACCGCCCCAGGCTGCATCAGTATAGGGATTGCCCTGGGTGGTGCAGGGGGGTGCACAGTGGTGGAATAGATGTGCGGGGGGGGGGGGGGGGGGGGGGGGTTCAGTGGTGAAACAGATGTAAAGAGGGTGCAGTGGTGGAACATGTGTACAGGGGAGTACAGAGGTGGAACATGTGTGCAGGGAACAGAGTGATGAAACATATGCATGAAGTACCACTTTTCCTTGGTTTTATTTTAGGAACATATGGCACTTTCTGATTAGTGGTAGTTATGCCTTAAATTTGTTCTACTGGTAAAGTAAGTTTCTGTTCCATATTTTTATTGTTAACTTAATAACAATATATCATTTTATTTTAGTTAAAATAAAGTTTGTTCGAAGTGAACAGAATAAATGTTTTCCTTTAAACTTTCACTTAACTGTACCTTTCAGCTACCTCTATAGTCATATGCAGGTTCTTGGCTCTGTGGTTTTTAGAGCTGGCTCCTACTTCTGGGAGAAATTAGTTCAGATCTAATCTAATATTTTTGGTACGGTTCAAAGTTGGAGCTCCACTTTCATATTCATTTTAACTTGTGGAGCTTGTACTACAGAGAGATAAAACACACACACCCATCCACTACATATTTTACATAAACCAAACTTTTGATAATTGCAAAGGAAGGTTTGCGAAGTGTGTATGACACTAGATAATTAACTTTGATCTATAAACAGGTTTAGAGGATGTTCTCTGTTGGGTTGTAAAACTCATAGACTGATACCGAAAAAAAACATCCAGGTACCCAGACAGTCAAATTTAGTCAATTACTCCTGTCCCAGAGCTATCCTATGAAGGTTCAGAGGAAAGATCTATCATTTAAACCAAACAAATCCATATTGCTGTGCAGTTTATAGTCTGTGGTCAACCCCACTGACACCTACTCTTTAAACAAAGTATTTTTCCTCATATTCCTGGTAAATGGAAGATGGATACACAGAGTGCACTCAATTACACAGTAGCAACAGTTACCTAGTCTTTCTAAAAAAATGTATAAGTAGTCATATACAGTATGTTGACCTTGTGCATACCTTTTTAACGTGGACCTTTGCACTCAAAAATCAAATTCTACCAATGCATCCCTCTATGTATGATGATTAATAATAACATAGACATGTTAGGTGTAAAATGCTGTTATTTTGATTTGAAATACTTACACTTGCAGAGAATTCACTTCCTGCTTTGAAAGTGCAAACTACTTCAGTTTGCCAGCGCAATGCACACTGGAATTACCTTGCCATCAATGGGAAATCTCATCTGTAATATCAGGGGATCTCAGATAAAGGCATTTTCCTCCCCTGAGATAATGTGCATGGTCACATGTCCTAGTCACATGTCTAGTCACATGTGCCAGATATCCAGGAAGTAATAGGAGAGCTAGTAATCCGCCCTTAGTAAACATGGGCACTGTCAGACTAGGGGAAGAAAAGAGAAATAAGATATGCAAAGAATACAAAGCCTGCAATTATTTATAAGTATGTGTTTGTAAATTGTCATTACAGAACATTTCTAAAGGTGTGTTTGTTGTTATTTTAAAGATATAGATAACATTCTGCTTTAAAGTGTATGCAGACCCTAACAATCAAATTCTATTTGTTCTTTTTCATCTGTTAAATATACCATTGAAAGTGTTTTGTTGTATCTGTTTGATAAATGCAAATTAATACTTCTTTGATCATATCAGAAACTCAGAGCTGTCCTGTGCACACTTTCTTTGTTATCTCAATGAGTCTAATTTGCCCTCCCAGTATTTATCATGGGCCAAAAAAAACAATAAGCCCCTATGTTGTGGAGATGAGGAGAGGGGGGATTTAGTAGCTTAGCAACTGGGCACAAATTACACAAATTTATGTTAATTTCAATTTACAAAATCCTTTGTATTGTCAGCCCACATGATATCACAATATAATGTTTCCACTACGCTGGGGCCAAGCCATAACAAGTACAGTACTTATTTATGTGTGTAGCATATGTAACAACACAGAACTGGCATTTTTAACGGTTTATACAGTGAATGTTAATGAATTCAGTAATGATTCTATAAGTAAATTTAGCTTATTATCAAACTGAAATTTTATCAAAATGGCTAGCAGTAGTGAATGGGATTAGCAAATGTTTATGGAATCCCCAGACTAGTAATCTAAAAACACAGCAATGTGATACATGAACTTGTACTGAATTCACTGATAACACATCAAATGCATACAATATGTATATTCTGTGAGCTAAAACCTTGATTCTATAATTGGTTTTATGGTGTGAGATGTGGGATGTTATTGGTCTTTTACTCATCGTGGTTTATTGCTTTCAGACACACTATCAGTGCCTCGCTGGTCTCCACAGATTCCACGAAGAGATCTGGGAAACTCCATCAAACACAGGTAATGTGGCTCTGCATTAATCATAGGAAGAAATTACAGAAAGGTAATAGAAAAACCCATAAGCTGGCAATTTGTGCTATTTGTGAAATGCTACAGTAGTCAGTCTTGTGCCCCTTGGGAATACATTGTGTATTTGTTGCAAAAGATAGTAACCAATTTGAAAAATTATTTTTAATGATCAGAACATCTTTGCAGCACTTAATTAACTTACCACTTTGCCTGTTTAAATGCTCAAATTCTCTTTATCACAGGTTTACATTGTATCAGTAAGTATCAGTTTATTATCAGCAGTAGGACACTATTACCAAAGTGTACCTTAAAATTTCCTCGGCTCATAGTTATATATTAAGCAAAAGGAACTACGGTAAAACCTGCTTCTAAAACAATAATATAATCAGTCTCAGAAACCAGAAAATATTTGTAGAAGCCAAAGAACATTATAAAGGGATTTCAGAAAGCAGGTCCAACACTGGAGTAGGTTACAAAACTAAGAGCAACTCTTGTTGTTGGACGTTAAGCCAGCACTTCAGATAGTATTGTACAACCAGTTAGATGGCTAGATTCTGTTCAGCTTGTATACCTGTCTACTCTCTTGTTTTTCATATGACAGCAGGGCAAGTACTGAGAAGAAATGGGAATCACCAGGATAGGTACAGCAATAAAAAACAGGAGGTTTGAACTCTTCCCCATTCTTCTAAACAAAGTTAAATGGTTTGCACAGAATGGGAAAGGTCAAAACTGCTGTCAGGTTTTCCATTGCAGTCTATGTTTCCTCAATGGAGAGATTTAATAATACATCCTGTCACCAGAATGGGAAGAGAGGGGAAATTCATGGATGCACAGTTTAAGAATCTGGTGGATGTAAGGTATAACTGGATTGATGACAATTTAAATTAAATTCTTCTGTATACAGAGGCGGTCCCCCCTTGTTGTGGCCGACCTATAGTGGCAGTGTCATGTATGAGGACCTGTTTGCTGTTTTAGGCTGCTTCCTTTGTTTAGGAGTGCCTAGTAATATTGGTAACCTAGTACAATGATTAGTACTAAGTGTTTGATTCAGAGTCCCCAACACATTTTTTTGGCAAACACCCTCCTCCTTCTTTAAGACTATCAAATAAAAGATAATAAAAGGATAGTAAAAAACAATATCGATGGTGACATTGGTAATATTGACAATAATAGATGATAGTACTAAAGGATGTGATTTCATGAATTATGATGGTAGATGAATAATAATCAATATGATTGTATCTCACACTGTGTTAAATCACTATTAAAAATTAACAGTTTAATATAAGAAATATAAAAACATGATATATCCTAAATTATATGATAGCAAAAGGTATAAATAATGTAAACCCGGGAAGCACCCATTCACAGCCCCTGTCATTCTTTTCACAACCACCGTCCCCACTACCACTCTTACCACTCCTTCTCTCCTTCCTTATGTGAAATTGATCCACCCAATGAGAAGTCACCAAGAACATATGCATAAAGTTTTTTTTGTCCTTTTCAAGCTGAAATTTCAGTGTTGTGCTGTGGTTGGCTGCCTGAGGCACATAAATGCTTGGTTTTGTGTTGATTGCTTTATAGTGACGTGGTTAGCAAAACACAACTGGTACCATGTTCCTCGTAGGAGAAAATAAGGTCTTTACTGAGGTCAGTGGGCAGATGGATATCTGCCTAAATTCTAATTGATTTTAGATCATCATCTCAACTGTTATCTCATGTCTAGGATAGGCACAAGAGATAGGCACCCAAAACTAAACCATATGTTCAAGATGTTGTTTAACTAGTGATTTGTATAAAGGTAAAATAGTTGCTTTGTTTGCCTTGCTTGTCTTCCAAGAATTTCATTACCTCTGGTCGCCTCTGTTTAAAGCCATACATCTACCAATTTGTCAACTAGAATTCCTGAGTACTTTTATATGCCATGCATGAGAACATTAGCATTAATCAGGTTCAGTTTAAAGGAAGCCAAACTTAGCATAAAAAGCCTTGTGCAATAAGCAGTTAGTTGACATAGCTGAGTGTCTGTTTTTAAGGCAAAGCTAAAACACAAAATTACATGAAAGTTCATCTAGGGTTATTCCTCTTGGTTACTTAATTCATGCTTGGTAATATTTTGCTTGTTTGCTTTTCCATGCTGTCTTAGTGCTTGGTCTTTTTATATTGGTCACTCGTTCACTCTGTATCATTAACTGTTGGTACACCTTCACACAAAACTTACTATTGAAAAAAATTCACTGTTGATCACTTCTCACATGATATTTGTTACTCCTCACTCATTGCTTGTTACTCATTCTTCATCCAATGTCATGCTATTGCTCATGTCCTTTTTCCAACTTTTCCTTTTTACTCACTTCAGTTTGGATGAATTATTACTTCTGGGTCAGGTGGATGTTCATCTCCCACATGGTGAGATTATGATTGATATCATTGCTTTTGATACTCTGGTACTGAAGTTTGATTCTGATAAAAAATAAAAGCCTAATATAGCAACTAATATGTGGAGATATGTGTAAGGATCTGGTGTCTCCCTCCTAGCTCTGTGGGTTGAGAACAGACAGCATCATACATTGAAGGAAGACTAGAAGAGCATTAGAATCCAAACTTCAGGCGATTCCTGTCTTCTTACTGGTAACACTTGGCCAGTCCTAACCTATAACAGCATTATCTGGAAAGAAAGGATGAACTTTCACTTATTTTATATACAGTACAGTAATTTAATTTATATGGGGAAAAAAACCTTAAACAAAAGTCCTAAAGCTGAACTCCAGCATTACCTTCAGCATTGCATAGTGGTACAGGCTCATCTCCTGTACTGAAAATGCTTAGTCTGATTTCTCAGCACATTGTAAGCTTCCCAAAGTGTAAATTAGAAGTTGCAGTAGGTCGGATACAGCTCATCTAATTTCCTGATAGGAGGGCATACAGCATGATCTAGTGCTTTCCTCCTTGTCCTTGGTAGCATCTGTCATTGACCTACCTCTTTCATTCATTGCATTTCTGTTCATTCAGTCATGGGATCTCAACATTACATGTAGGTGTTACCTAGAGTGGCCAGCATGTGTAGCGCTCACCCCCGAAGGAGCCGCTGGAATACCCGGGTCTTTCTGTCCTCAAGCCATAATTCACAGCCCATACAGAATTAACTATTTACAAGCAGAAATATATCTGATTCTGTGGCAACTCATATAGGGGCACATGTAAATGTAGTCTGCCTAGGAATGTCCACTCCTCCAGACCGACCCCCATAAAGGCATTTTGATATTTATGTCGAGATTTATAGATTTTAAAGGAATACTACTAACAAGTTAAGTACATAATATAAAGCAAACTTTGCATGAAAATGCAAAATCTGCTTACTGCCAAACCTCCCACCCCCAAACAAAAATGTAAATGAAAAACAATAGGAAAATTAGGAGAACAAATGCTTAACGTACACCCAGACTTCTATCAGGCTTGCCTTGGCCTCCAGTGGGACCCTCAGAGAGCTGATGATCCCAGAGCCCATAAGAATGTGCGCCAGTACAATGCAGGATTTGGGATCCTCAACTTTCCCAGGATTCCAGAAGAGGTTGAATGATGTCACTGCTACCCATATATATGCCAAACCTAGGATATAAGTTATTTTTCCTTGTTTACTTCTGTGTTTCATTTTTGCATTTTTTTAAATTTGAAATTCTGTTTGGGGGAACTATTCATTACATGAAGCTTGAATTTTCATGCACGGTCCACTTTTAAAGATGTAAACTTTGTATAATTAGCATTCTGAGATGTGTTATCACCAACAGACGAACATTTTCATACTGTCCCCTTGAACAAAAGGTATAAGAATATGAAAGAGTTAACTATGTTATTTCAGGAGAGTGGAAGTGAAATACTTTCTTGCTTAATACAAGGTGATTGATTTCCCCGTTTAGGAAAAGTAAAGACTGAGCCATTCTTGTTCTACCTGAGAGCAATCTCATCTTCTTCTCTCTCTCGCTCCCTTACTCATCTCCCAAGAAGGAGTATCTGGCCTGAATTTGAATCCCATTTCAGCAGCTGAACTATTAAGATGAGATAAAACTCTCAGCAAGGATGATAAAAAAAAAATCAAATTAACTCGAGGCTTGGCAGTTCTGCAATAAAAAATGTTACAAGGCAGAAATTGAAGCATTTTGTAAGTGCATTTGAGATAGAACCCAATCCTTTTTCCCCGACCTTGTATTGATAAGACATTTTCTCCATTGAATATTGGACTCGGTTAATGCTTAGTGTATAAAGTTTGATATCAGGCAAGCGTTGTGCTGTCCATTCTGCACACACTAGATGGTCCTTCCTGTTGCAAAATACAAGAAACATTGTGAAAATAAAAGTAGCACTGCAGGGACTGTATATTATGAGAGAGATAGGGGTGAATATAAACAGCTAAAACCATAAAAAACAAGTAGATTAAAGCCATATAAAAAAAATATATATTATGCAATTCCAAATAAGAGGAAATATTCTATCCACATATGTAAAAGAACAAAATGGTGTTTGAAATTGATAACCTTCTATTTTATACTGACTAATATACTGTAAATTGGTGTCAGCTCGTTAAGCTGTTTAAAATTAACTTTTGCCCAGACTTTGCACATTAACATATGTAAATATTCTGAACCAGTAATAAAAATACTTTAATACAACCCATCATTTAGGTCTGTAGCTAAAGTAATTGTGGAGAAAATTGTCTTTACACTTCACAACAGAGGCTTGAAACTCACAACTTATTTTCCCTTTATTACTATAGAGAGCACAATCTTGGCAGCCTAATGTAAACAAACAGCAGGTGTTGAATGAAATTGACTTTAGAGTCTTTGTTGTAATTTTTGAGTAAATACAGCTAGAGAGGTCAGTGATGACTTCTATTAAAGCTTGTTGACTAATTATAACATAAGAATAGGTAAATATTGTAATGCCTATAGCCTTGAATTTTATTTATCATCAAAATGTTTAAGTCATGTACCTTAATATTGCCTAGGTGTGCAGTTATTACTTGGTGCACAGTTGTTACAATTATTTATCAGTCATTTTTCTCATGTCACATTATTCTCTTTGCAGGAGCAAATCTCAAATACATAAATACATACATTTACCTACTGGTTACCTTGAAATGCCTAGCATTAGGTCAAATGACTTAAAATAAAACTCTGTTTTCACTAATATGTAAATAGCACGTATAATTGCTATATAACCCATTTTAGATTTTACCTAGCAAAAGTGTGCTAGTGCTGGGTAGTGCAAAAGTATGCACCTGTGAGATACCTTGGCAGAGTCTGATTGACAAAGACCTCCCTTGCGGCTCTGGGAAGAGAGCGCCTGGATAGCTGAATGGATGTGCGGTGGACACAGAGAGGCACGAGTGCCCGATGGTGACTTGGGAGCTGAGTCGTTTAGTTTCTTCATAGCCAACGGGTCACCCTGTGGAATACAGATGCAGAAGAGAAAAAACAGTAGACAGTGTCTCAGAAGAAGCGTGGTTGATCCATGCTGTGTAGTCAACAGGCTAACAGGTAGACAGAATCATAATTAACGATCTCAGGAACACGGGATAAGCTATCACAGAGCACGCGAGGTTGGGACGTTAGAGCCTAAATAACACATTAGGTGCCAGGTTGTGAACTATGTACACAAGCGTGTCACACACTGAGAAGCATGCACATAGGTGCGTGGCCAGGCAAAGCTCTATGGGCAAAGCCATATGCACATGTGCTCCCAGGTGCTTGCACACATAATCAAGCTCTAGCTTCCTGACAGCGCTGTTTTGTTGTCAAGTGCCAAAATGCACATATTTGCAGTGTAGGCAGGTGCAAAAAAGTGCATTGTTACATATGGTGTGGGCAAGTGCAGATGTGCAGCAACACTCATCGTTGCTGTGTTGGCAAGTGAAAAAGTGTGTGTTGTTGCAGTATTGATAAGTGCAAAAGGGTGCATTGCTGCAGCGTCAGCGAGTGCAGATGTACGTGCTGGTGCAGTATTGGCAAGTGTAAATATGCTAGTTAATGCGTGTTGGTGAGTGCAAAATTGCACATGGTGGTGATGATAATGAGTACATATTTTTTTGCGGTTTTGGCAATTGCAAAGGTGTGCTTTGTCGACTATTGCAGAAATACTTGGAGTTGAAGTGTGAGCAAATGCAGAAGCACACATCATTGCATTGTTGGTGATTGCATAAGTGCACGATGGTGTGATGGTAAGTGCAAACGTGTGCCTCAGTGACTGCTGTGGTACTGGCGAGTGCAAAAGTACACATTGGCATGGTGTTGGTGAGTCCATAAAAGAGTATTGGTAAGTGCACAATGACACATCAATGTAGCATCAGCAAGTGAAAATGTGCATATAGCTGTGGTATTGGCTAGTGTGAATATGTGATGTTAGCATATGCAGAAGTGCATGTCATTGTGGTGTTAGTGAGTGCTAAACTGTGTACCACCTGGGAGTTAGCGAATGCAAAAGTGCGTGTTATTGTGGTGTTGATGAGTGCAAAAAGTGCACGTCATTATAGTTCTAGTGAGTGCAAAGTGCACATTGCTGCGGTGTTGGCAAGTGCAGAGGTGCACTTTTGCCAAAAGCATGTTGTTGTGTTGTCAAATCCAGAAGTGTGTTTGGGTGCGGTGTCAGCTAGTACAGAAATGCATAGAGGTGTGATGTCGGTGAATGCAAAAGTGCTTGGAGGTGTGTTGTCGGTTAGTTTAGTGTGCATAACTGCATGTCAGCAAGTGCAATATTCCACATCAGTGTGGGCAAGTGCAATGGTGTCTAGTCAGAGAGAACAAATGTGCACTCAGTGTGTTGGTGAGTGAATTGTGTGCGGCCATGCAGTGTCAGCAAGTGCTGATTGTGATAAGGTGTAGTGGTGCCAAACTGGGTCCTGCTTGTTAGCTGAGGTGGCATGAGTGGGATCTTCTGTTGTGGTAGGGCAGTGGAGAGTACTGTAGGTTCTGGCTAATTTAGCAAAGTAATCATCTCTAGAATCTAGATGAATGCTTTGTAAATGGTAATGTGCATTGAGCTATTTGGCTACATGCACACTGCAATGAAGGGAAATGGCAACTCAGACTTCTGTCCATTGAAGGCAAGGGTATATCTCCTTCTCAGACAGGGAAATAGTGAGGAGGCATAGAGCAGGAAGAATAGATCTGGGAAGAGCATTGTGGGCTGGGCATGATGCCCGACTCATGGAGGGTCCTGGTGCTGGGTGCTCGCAGTTTACTGCATTCTACAGGAAGTATCAGCAGATTACTCTGTTGCAAACTTCCTGTGGACACGTTAAGGTGAAAATGATTCACGCCATCATTGTTACAGAACCCTACAGAGCACTTTCACCTGTGCATGCTCAGGCTGAACACTTGTGACTCTTGTTGCTTTAGGGTGGCCAAGAGTCACAAGACCTGCTGTGCACTCTGTTATTGCCCCGGAGGTGAAAGGGAGATCAGCGGTAGCTTTCCTTTACATTTCCTAGGTTTTTGCTTTAGACTATTTTAAAATGTTATTGAAAATGATCTTTCCATTTCAATCTGCAGATGCTTAGCTGTACTGTTTGTGAGTGGCTCACTGTTTTTCCCATCTGCAGTAAACCACAAATACAATTACAGACATTCTCTGCAATAGAAGTTCAGTTTTTATTGATATACTCTTTAGGATCATTTAAGGAATGTAGACACTGCAATTTTTCATTTTTACATCCCTGGGATTGTAACAGGTGACTAGAATAAGGACCCTGTCATTTAGAAATGAGTCTGAGAAAGGACATAGTGAAACCGATTGCAGTGGCTCTAGAACAGAGAAACATAAGCAATATTTCTGCAAAAAAGTTTGCTAAGATCTTTGTAATGTATTTAATTTACCTAGTGGAGATAGTTTCCATTTCCACAACAGAAGCCTGGTGTGCCAGGCCATTTGATTGCATCAGGTCTGCACTATGATCAATCAGCAAAGTCTTCTTTCACTTCAACTGAATAATCTGCAGAAATCATCACACAGGGCACATGACCCAGGACCAGTGCACTGTGGGATTACAGCTCAGAAATAATTATATGGATAATTTCATACTCCTTCCTTACGTCCTGCCTGCCCAATCAATTATTGCGTACCTTACTTTAATTTAAAGACAGTAGCAGTACATGGCAAGTAATACACAAAACTAGTAGGGATCAAGGATTATATGTGTATCGATTAGATTTCGCTGACACTTGTAAATATATTATTCAAAACTATGTATAATAAGAATGTTTTTAAAGCTTTATCACGTTGTGATGACATTTTTTACATTAAGCGGATCATATTCACATTCCCATATCTGAAAAAAGTAAAAATTAAGGTAAATTAGGTAAACATGTAATTGCTCCTTTGCACCTCACTATCCATCATTGTCAATATCATAGTTATGGATCAATAGGAAAGACTGGGAAAGGGAGGAGGAATGCAGGTATAGTTGAGATTTGTATAACAAAGTGCTCTCCAGTATGACTTGGGGGCACACAGGCATATATCTAAAACTAAATTAAGACACCTCTATGTTCCTGCTTTATGATTATGTTAGCAAATAAGTAATGTTATTGTCATGACAGTTGTACTTTACATTTTATCTAAAGTCAAATCTTTATTTTGAAGCTATGCATAGAATGTTGATGGGTTAGAACAGCAGGAAATGATTGCTGTCTGTGTCATCATGGAGAAAATTCACCCACTGTTTGTCCTGGTGACCATTGTCACTGTGATTGGAAATGAGGTTAAATACAAAACTTTGATTGTCACTGGAACAGGAATAGAGGCAAAACTTCCAATTGGGGCACTTGTTCCGATGTCTAAGACGTTGTCTTACTTTGGATAGAGTTCCTCTTACTTATTGGCATTGTAGCACTCACCCCTAAAGGAGCCGCTGGACATCATCATCATCATCGTCATCATCACTAGTCTGTCTTGGGTATGAACTTCAGCCATTAGCATTTAACCTCCCTTCTAGTGCCCACAAAGCTGATTTCCACTCCAGTAATGCAATGCTGAATAACTTTTTATTAAACTTCTTCAGACTGGGAAGAGAGGGTATAGGGATCCCAGGCTTTCAGGGTGTAACAGACATAGACTCCAGACTCACCAGATTTTTAAGTATCTCAGTGTAGATCCACTTGTGAGACAGCAGATAGTAATTGAAGTAGCAGATGAGCAGGAGATGAGTACAAATCCTCAGTAGGAGGGACACCAGCCATGCCCCTGAAGTCCTTTGAGTTCCAGGTAACTTCAAGACCCATCCATTTTTCTGGTCCTCTTCCTCTGACAGCAATACAGGCCTCCTTCATAATGGGGCCCCAGGGAAACACTTCCCACACACCAGCCTTTGTCCACCCTCAAGCCTAGCCTGGGGGGTGGCTGGACGGCACTCAACCCTAATCCAGGGCTGGTCCCAACTAGTCTGAGCACATAGCAAATCCTCCAGTATATGTACCCTATTCCAGCATGCACCACTGGTTGAGAGAAACCCAGTGATTGGCTGCTGTACTGTACATACATTTACAGTGCCTCTCATTGGCTGTCCCACAATATAGCAGAGTCACACTCCAGCCAGGGGGTTACAGTCAATGCCAGACACCTGGAATTAACCAGATAAATGCCACTATAATCCAACCAGGCTGACTACAGCCCTGGCAATCACTAAATATCTAGTAGCCACCTCACAGAGGGTGATGGAGGCTACATCATATACAGTATACAGGAAGTTAAGCAAAATCTCCCCATTGGTACTAAGATGGAAAAACCCATACCCATACTTAAGACATACATTGTCATACAGTTTAACTATGCTAATGCAATTTTGTGACCATGCATGGACACAGAACAATCATAACTGAGAGTTTTATTGAGTACTGACCATCTGGATGATAATCTCAGATCTTGAAAGTGATCAGGTAATTATTATTGTTCTCTCCTGACTAAACAGTGATAAGCCTATGTAGAGCTGCCCCAAGATGCACTGGATGTGCATGTTGCCAGATCACAGTCCAATGCAGTTTGTTTAAAATAGACAACATTAATCTCCAGGTAATGAAGTATAACACAAATAAGACAGGAATGAGGTAAAAGATAGACTGTCTCATCCCTACAGTTTTGCCTTTCCACATATACAATCATGTCATTGAAAATGTCAAGTACCACTTGGTTTGCTCATTTTATGAAATGAGCAATGTTCCAATGACTTCTTGTAACTTCCACTGTTGGGAAGGCAATACCCCAGACAATGGATGGTAAAATGTCAGTTTCCACTTTGCTGCCCTGCACTTCATTTTGGACCTGGAGACAGCTGGTCCCCAAAAATAATTGTTCAGTAATTTGTTGTAATGGGAGATATGGCATTGTCTGTGCTAACAGAATTCATCATCAAGAAGATGTAAAAATTGGGAAAAATCGATCTCATTCACTTAGAAATGGAAAAGGTTTGACTCACAAAATATTTTTAGCTAGTAGATAGACATCTTGATTATCTGTAGTAACAAGTGCATCAGTATTAACAGAAGTATGCATTTTTCTGCTTAACATTGTCATTTTATTTTCATCATGAGTCAGCCTGATGTCCTTTGCTTGCTTCCTAGGTTTTCTACCAAGTACTGGATGTCTCAGACCTGTACTGTCTGTGGAAAAGGGATGCTGTTTGGACTGAAATGTAAAAACTGCAAGTATGTTGTCCCTTTTCAATCATGTAATCAGAAGTGACCATGCAGCATAGTCCCTTGAGCAATGGGAATGGTACACCAATTTTGACAAGCGTGCTGTTATATGAAATTATTTGCCCAATTGCCAGTGTGATGACATCAATTGTTGATGAAATAAGTGCTCCAGATCAGACCTTCCAGTATACATTAAAGTGTATGTCATGGCAAAATAAAAAAAAAAGCACATGCAATGTATCTTTGAAAATTGTGCACTTTTCTCCATGTTTTATCCCTTTAAAATCCCTACAGGTACAGAAAAATACCTGATGATCTACCAGAAAGTCACTCAGATCCAAGTCCTGTTGTGGGCTGACAGCAACACAACATTTTGTGGACAAAGTGGTGTTTGTCTTCCACAGTTTTTCTTTAGTTAAACTTCTCAGGTTCACCCCCACATACTCTGTGCTAATAACTCAGTGTATAAGCAAGGAGGGCAGAATGAGCAACTAGCGTTTACAGCGTTCTAATAAATTACAGTTTACCAATCCTTACATGTGGTGGCTGCATTAGATTTCAGTGTTCAGGCTAGGAACATTTTCAGCAAGTACAGACTATACAGTACCCGTTGATCTTGCCATAAATGCAACATCTTTGTCATTTTGCGTGAGCCTATAAGAAAGCACAATGCAGCTTATCGTTACTGTGTAAACTACTAGCCCCATCAATTCACCATGGTAAAGAGATGAACAAAGGCAGACATTTCTGAAGTCCAGCCTGGGTGACAGCCATGGTTGCTCCCAGAGATACAGCGGAGAAGTGAGTATAGATACGAAGGGACAGAAATGTGTTATTTCCATTAACAGATTAAAATAAAGTAAAAATAGCCTGAAAAAAAGAAAACTAATGCAGCCACTACTTTTGATAAACTGCAAAAGGTATATTACATTTTTGTTTTTGGGTTTGGATAAACTTTAAGTATTTTGTTGCATGCCTTAGGGCTAGTGCTCAGTTACTTTTAAAAGCATTTACTATACACCGACCAGCCATAACAATATGACCACCCACCTAATATTGAGTAGGTCCCACTTTTGCCACCAAAACAGCCCTGTCCCATCAGGACTCCACTAGACCTCTGAAGGTATGCTGTGGTATCTGGCATCTAGCTGTCAGTAGCAGATCCCTTGAGTCCTGTATTTGCGAGATCGGGCCTACATGGATTGGACTTGTTTTTCCAGCACATCCCTCAGATGATCAATTTGATTGCGATCTGGAGAGTTTGGATGCCAAGTCATCACCTCAAACTTGCTTTGGTCTTGACTATTGCAGATCAGGAACATCCCACAAGTGCTTCAGTTTTGGAGTTGCTCTGACCCAGTCGTCTGGCCATCACAATTTGCCCTTGTCAAAGTCGCTCAAATCTATACACTTGCCCATTTTTTCTGCGTCCAACAAGTACAAGGACAGATACTTTTCTTATCTCCAAGACTAGATTAGGGAATAACTAAAAAGTTAGGAGGCAGCTGTCTAAGGAGCATATAGGGGGGCTCCTGTGATTTGTGCATCCCTGTTTTAATGTATGAAACATATCAGTTAACAATGCTGGAAGATAATTCATTGCAAAATATCCCTTCTGACATCATAAAACTGCCAAAAGCGTGTGAAAACTGCATAATGACAAAGAAAATTATGCACAATGAGACAATTACATGCCCCTGCTTTATGTGGGCACTGTGCAATAATAACAGACCTGATTGCGGGAAAACATTATATATATATATAGTGTAGGAAAGTCACTGGTCTTCAATCAGTATTTGGCAATAAATGCAGCTTTATTGCATGCAACGTAAAAGTCTTCTTTAAACAAACAATTTCCTGCAGAACTCAAAAGCAACACAAATAAAAAGGCCTACTCCACCTTAGGAGGCTAACTAAACAGTAGTGCCCCTTACTACGTCCTACTGGAACGGCTAGTCCAGCTTCCAGTATAAAATAACAAAAACCACAGTCCAATACATACAGTTGTTCTGGCAGACCTTATTCCCCAGATATGCAGACACTCTCCAGTCTGTGTCCACCCAGTGCAGCCTGAATCTTGCTCTGAGCTCTCTCCCCCTCCTCAGTCACTATCAGGTGCAGGCTAATTAATAGAGAGAGAGGAGGTTTACCTGTTGGCCAGGCTTAACCCTTTCCTAGCCAGGGAAAGCTGCCCTTTTCAACCTCTCACTGACATACACAGAATCGTGTACCCTGTCACAATAGATATATATATATTCCAGACCAGACCACTTGTCCACGTACTCATAGATACAAGTATAATACATTTTTGTTTAGTGTCATGTGACAGTTTTTCTAAAACAATACAGACTAATGATTTCAGGACAGTGGTGGAGCGCCAGAGCCTGGTCCCAGCTGCAACCGCGGAAGTTCTCATGAAAATGCCAAGTATCTGCACTGATATCTGAACATCCCTACTTACAACAGAACTTCAAGGACAAAATGTTCACATGCTGCCTAATATATCCCACCCACTTTTAGCTGGCATTGTAATGAGATCATCAATATTATTCACTTCACCTGTCACTGGCTATAATGTTACAGGTGATCAGTGTATGTTTATAACACAAAACTGACTTTCCATAATCTCACTGTGTACTGTTTTTCCCCCAACATTTAGATGCTTGACTGGTTGAGGCAGCATTAATATAAACCATTAGGATTTTGAAGAAGACATAGCTGGTCCTTTGTATACAATAAGCACTTACTTCTCACGTCTGTTGTGTTAATTTGGTTTAATTTGACTAATCCTCCAATTGTAGTCTTGTTTATGCTGGTTCTATACAGTATTGAGGTATAATAATCATAATTGCGTTTCTCTATTTTATAAGAATACAGAAAAAGGGGCTTTTTAACATAAATTTCAGTTAATTTCAAAAGGTCGGTTTAATTATTAGAATTCCAATCATTTAGTTTAATGGTGTGTCTGTCTCTACAAGTCAGCGCTTTGTAGGGAGAAGCATAGCTAATATGCCTTGTGGCTGGTTCTGCCTTTCTTGTGCCTTTTATTTTCACCTTCACACTTTAGACTTAACAAATAAATCTAATGGCCAAGAACAGTCAAGAGCACACCACTAAATAATAGGTCTTTTTCACTATGTACTGCCGAGACATCATTGAGATGCTTGACTCTGTTTTGTGTTTGGAAATAACCTTCACAAAGTTCTCAGCAGCTGGGAATGTAATTGACGGAACTCAATTTTAAGAGAAAAAGATGAAAAGCAGAAAAGAAAAATCAATTTTCAAACCGATGGTCATTTAATCACACATACTGCCTAGAGCAAAGCACAGATGAACAGGTACCTGCACCTGTAAAACAACTTTGCGGCAAAAGGGTATTCTTCTTCACCCAATAGAAGACCACTCTGTAAATTATTTACCCCACTGGCTAGATCTTCTTTTTATTCACTGATCTGGTGAACTCAAACTGGCCACACACATTACTATATTATTGTACAATAACTTTCACATGTACCTACTGCTCAGCCATTGTACAACATAGTTGTTTGTAAATATGAATGAGAGATTGTTCAATCAAATGTCCAGCTTAAAGCTCTCATTTACATAGGATGTTTGTCAATTGATAACTGTCTTTTCAGGGATGTTGGGCAGCTTTTAAAATATGGAGCACAGCAGACTAGGAATGTTTCCATTTAGCTTAAATTGTATTGAGTGGCTAGAAATTTAGGCTCAGTGGACTAGGTTTCCACCTGCAGTCACTTCTTAACCGTATTCAATATGCTAAGTTTGCCATGTGTACAATCTTTTTGCTAAGTGTACAGACTGTACTGTGTAGCAAATCAACCCCACTGAGTGTGGAAGTTAATGTGCTTGTGGGCATTATTGATTTTGAACTCTATTTACTAAATTAGTAGAGAATGCTCATGTAACAAAAAGATTGTTTACTTTGCAAACTGAATGTTCAATTTACTAAGTGCCGGTTCACTGGTCTTGGTAAATAAGGTAAAGAAGTGTTAATTTCTGTCATTTACTCATGTGGAAGAAAGTCCTGTTTCTGCATTTATCTTGCACATGATTGGGTATTCAATGTACCCTGTTTGTAAAGAATACATTCACTGTCAGTCTTCACTTCTTGAGTAAAATCAACCCTTATGATCGACAGAGACTGAGACAGAAGATACATGTTTGTAGCATTTGTGGGCAGTAGCAAGTCGTAGCAAGACGTATATTGGAGGGGACTTAAAACAGTATATGTATCTGAATACATGAAGGGAACACTTTCACCTGCCTTCCAATGTTCTGAGATTGGAAAGAATCCTTTAGCACAAAGTGTTTATGAAAAGACGCACCCCATGCCACGTCACCAGTAAAATAGATCATGAGGAATTATTAAGCAAAAAATGATTTGAATAAATCTACATGTTCTTTATTCATCACTATATTTCCTATATATTGGCTTTTTAAAATAATAATGTGATAGTAAAAAGGTCTATGTAAAGGTTTAGTGAAGTGTAACACATGTGTTAGTTATGTATTGCATTTATCATAGGGGTCTACATATCTGTCTAAAAAGAGGGACAACTGAAGAGGAGAGAGAGACAGAGGGACTTGGTTCCAAAAAGAGGGACAGTCCCTCCAAATAAGTTGGGATTTTTTTGCTTTCATGAACTATGCAGAGAATCTTCTTTTTAATAACTGCATACAAAGCCAACTTAAATAAGATTATGGTAATTTGTAATCAGGGCCACAATGTATATCTGGACAAGTGCAGAGACTGAAAATATTTGATTTTGCTTTGTTTACCTGTTTGATTGGTATGCAAATAAGGCTTTAGAAAGCAAAATAACTGCCTGCAAATGAGAAAGGGTGCAGTTTGAGAGTAAACTGTGTTTTCAGAAATAAAAAAAGGTTTTCATGCTGATGCATTTGAAATCTCTTTGAAATCGGGCCCGTTTCTCAGTACAAATTTTAGAACCAAAGATAATGAGAGGAATATCTCCTAGAAACTGTCCAATAAACATCAGAGACTTTCTTACAAAATATAGTCTGTAATGAGTAGTTACCTGTTTAAAGTAACTTGTAACAAACCTGTGCAATTAAATCTGTTATTGTGTACATATGATCTTTACTTACTATATTCAGGAATGTTTTTGGTAGTGATATAAGTATAACATGTGGTATATTAACCTCCCTGGCGGTATTCCCGAGTGTGGCTCGGGGTTAATTTTCAGTACAAAGAGCGGTAACCCCGAGCCACACTCGGGACTGTGCAAAAGTGTCACTTACCTTGTCCCTGCGAGCCTGCGTTGTCCTCTGCTGTGTTCACCCGGCCGATACCGGTATTCGGCTTTCAGTTTCATTTTCGGGCGTCACAGCGAAGGGCAGGGCCGGCGGGATATTCAAGAGTGCAAACATGACATTTAACTACTGAACTCATTCAAGTGAATAATCTTTTATGGGACAGCTCAGTCGAAAGTTTCAGTCAGACAAAGCCAGTCATGAAGCAGGCTGCTACTACTGTAAAAACAAATATTAAAATAAAATTATATAAAACATAGTAAATTAAACAACTAAAATAAATTTGACCTAAAACCATTGTAGTTTCTCTGTTATTGAAAATTGCATGACCAGATGATCAGCAAATTCAGTAATGTGGGCAGCTAAAGTTGAATACAATTCTTGTATTTTGCTGTAAAAATTGATCTCAGCTCCAACTCCTTTTTACCATCTGAGGCACCCTATTGATCTTTTAATGTGGTTATTGGCCTCGCTGGCCAATAGGGAAGCTTAGAAAGCTGACAGGGCAGGAGTGGGTGTATAACTACCTATAAGTCTGGACCAAGTGGACTTCACTGAGTTAACATTTGGTTATGCTCAGGTTTGTGATAGGTGTACTTTAAGTTAAATTGAATCTCTCACCAACTATAGTGTTTCAACCTGCAGCAATTTAAAAAGGTTTTACTGCTTCCTGAGTTCCTGGTTGCGAGATTCACCCTTCTTATTTGTCATGGTGACTATTGTTTTTGGTACTAAAAGTAAGGTGAAATCCAATATTCTAGAGTTGTTGTGCATTTTCCAAAAATCTTATAGTGGTAAGGTGTCTTGCCATTTTTAAATCGTTTTGCAATCAACAGCATCAACAGGCTTTGGGCTTGTGTCGATGGACAGATGCAGCCTGCTTTGATATGCATTCCACTTGCATCTGAAATCAATTTGTGATGCTTCTGAGATAATTTATTCTTGAATCTGACCTGCAAATAACCTGCATTTAACCTCCCCATAAGCTGCATCAACCTTTTTTGATCTGTTCTTGTATGCCTTTAAATCTTAACATTGCAATGGGTATGGCCAGCATAGGGGTCAACATATATTGACAGTCTTTGTTTGACAGTTTTGAATAATTTTTTACAGTGTTTGAATTTTAAATTTGATCTTATAGAAGAGTATGTACTGTAACTCACCTCAACCTGATCTCAGACTGATTTCACATGCCTGTGTATGCGAATCCCTAATTATATTGTATCATATTGGATAATTATGTTTTACGTATTATAGAATGTGTTAGAAGGATGCAAATGCCACATTGAACACGTGGCTTGTTTCAGTGCTAGTCGTGTCACTTGCAATTAACTGAATGAATTTGCTGTAATCTATATATAACTTAACCATCTGTGCGCTCTTCTGTTTTACTGAATATCTAATGAATTGTTATCTAACAAGAAAAAAATATATATTTCTTCCTCTAGGAAGTCAGTATAACCAAAATGACTTGCACCTATTATAATAGCATTAAGACATTAAGAGTTTTTTTTTTCTAAACAGAGTTTTGCCATTAGAATCTTAACACCACTATCCCTTATTGATTATTCAACCACAAGCATTCTAATACATTGGGCACGGTACTAGGTTTACTAACTTTCACAATATTGTAGCTGACCATACTCTAACAAATCTGACCTGACTCAGTGTTTAGCTGAGGATTTCGGTGGGCATTTTTATGGAGATGTCGACGGTCAACAGGTCCCTCTTCCTCCTGTACGGTCTGTGATTTGTAGTCTCTCTACAACTTGGACTCAGTGGTGGAGCACCAGGGCCTGGCTGCAGCTATGAGCCTGGCAGATCTGCCACTGACTCCCAAGTTGTAGAGAGACTACAAATTTCAGCAATAAATTATACAGCAAAGCAGAATACAGCCAACTATAGAGGACTACAAATCCAGGCAATAAATTACACACCAATGCAGAATACCACCAACTGTAGAGAACTGCAAATCTCAGTAATGCATTACACAGCAATGCAGAATACCACCAACTATATAGGACTACAAATCCCAGCAATACATTTTAAAGCAATGCAGAATGGCACTGGCTATAGAGGACTACAATTCCCAGCAGTACATTGTTAAGCACTGCTGAATAATACAATCAGCTATAGAGGACTACAAATCCCAGCAATACTTTATACAGCAGTGCAGAATACTATGAAGCTACATACTCTGTTGCTCCGTGTTCACAGCCAGATGTCTCCAGGGTCTCAGGAGGGCTTGCAGGGTTTCAGGGGGCTGTTAAGGCTCTAAGGTGGCCAGTGCAAGCTCTCAAGGGGCCAGTGCAGGCTCTCTGGTGTTCAGTGCGGCTCTCATGTGGTCAGTGAGGCTCTCAGGTAGTCAGCGCGGGCTCTTAGGGGGTGAGTTTGGCTCTCCCGGTGGTCAGTGCAGGCTCTGGGTGGTCAGTGCAGGCTTTGTGTGGTCAGTGCAGGCTCTGGGTGCGGGCTCCGGGTGGCCAGTGCAGGCTTTGGGTGGTCAGTGCAGGCTCTGGGTGCAGGCTTTTGGTGGTCAGTAGGGGCTCTGGGCGGTCAGTGCGGGCGTTGGGCAGTCATTGCGGGCTCTGGGTGGTCAGTGCGGGCTCTGGGAGGTCAGTGGGGGCTCTGGGTGGTCAGTGCGGGCTCTGGCTGGTCAGTAGGGATATTCAGGCATATTAGAAAGCTCGCTGGGGCCTTTCGGGGCCCTAGTGAGGAGCGAGCAGCCCTCTAATATGCCTGAATAGAGGGCCACTGCTGCCTGATTGTGGCCAGTCACCGACCCGGATACTGAGGCGATCCGGGTCGGCCAGGCCTATTTGCAGGGGCAGACCTGGAGTGGCAGCTCCACCCGCCCCTATGTTAATCTAGCCCTTCCTGTCATTTGATATCTGAGAAAAAAGTTAAAAATAGAAGTGTCACCCTGCAACATATATTGTAGAAGTTAGGTGACTGAGCTGTGAAAAACAATACAAGGTCAGGGGCACCCATACACAGGTAGATGGAAAATTAGATCTAAAATTACATTTCATGGTTTGGGCCCCCCTCTCTCTCTCTCAACTCTCTCTCTCTCTCTCTCTCTCTCTCTCTCTCTCTATCTATATATATATATATATATACACACACACACACACAGTATATTTATATATAGCATAAGCTGAATTATTTTCATTATTCTGATAGACATAAATGAGTTGTTATGCATTCATGAGTTTGTTGATTTTTAACTTTTTGAACTTAAAAAAAATGGACCTCATTTCTCTGCGTGTACAACATTTTACTATAATATATTCAATAATTTTTCATATACATTATTATTATTATTATTTTGGTGTATATTCCTTTTTCCTATGTTAAAGATGTAACCTTTGTAACCAGGTCCTATAGGTTTAACTATTCCCGGGTCCCATGACGTCTCTGCTGAGCAGCTGGTCTGATCCTCAGTATTCATTAGCTGTGTACAGTACAGCTTTTTCCTTTCCATTTCTTTTACCTTTGTGTTTATTGCTGTCTGATTTGGTAGTTATATTTTGCTGGCTGCAAATTAAAGCAGGGCTTTAAGAGTCTTTTTATGGGTTGTGAGAGACCTGTGTTCAAGTTTTGCGGTTTTCAGATATTCCTCTGAGTCTGGATCTGTTGCCCAGTGATGTATTTAATTGACATCCTTTTCTCTTGTGAAGCTATTTGATTATAGAAGGTGCACTGATATCCTGTAGGCACCAGTGACGTGCGGTACCTTCGCTTCTTGGTGAGGCATTCCACAGCCCCGCCCCAGCACACGGAAGCCCCACCCATATCCCACTCAGCCCCCATACAGACGAGTCTGAAGGAGGGAGGGAGGAGACAGGCAGGAGCCTTCCTTTCCCTCGCTTGCTCGTCACTGCTGAGGCATCGAGATCAATGCCCTCAGTGGGGGTTTTTAAAAAATGTTTTATTGGACAGCTTGGACCAATGGCGCTTTGACATTGGCCCAAACCATCCACAGAGCTCTAACACTGAGTAGAGGTGAAGCCCGCTGCTGTGTAACCTAACTACCTGCCAAAAGCCGGATGCAGCACTGCCTGTCCATCTAGGACAGGTTGCACAGCGGGGAGTCTATACCTGCTCTGTAACATATTAAGCCGATCTGATTGGAGAAAAAGCTGTCAGATTCAGACTTGAAGCTGACAGCTTTTTCCTCCATAATACCAGGTGAGGCTCTGCTTCACCTGCCTCCCCTGACCGCACGTCACTGGCAGGCACTCGTATAGCTGGAAGTGCCTTGCCTATTTCTAACCCATCACTGCACATCTGGTATTACTTTGTGCAAACACCTAACTTGTGAGTTAAATCGGAGAATGTTCATGAATGCTGTTTTGTAGGTGACTATGAATGTTAAGGTAAGTAATGTTGCTGGGATATTTGCTTTCATTTTCTATCCTGAATTGGAAATATGACAGAAATGGATTGGTTACTGTGTGCAGAATTACTTTTTCTACGAAATTATTCTGTGGAACAGTTTTTAGAAATGCATCCTCTAGCTCATATTTATTCACCTTTCCCCACTGAGATTAGAAATGTGTATATGATTTATTCTGAAATGTGAATGGTGAATGGATCATATTTTATTGTCCGCATGAATGAAGGTTTGATACCTGAATTTTCAGGCTACTGAACCTTGACACTATTGGGAAATAAAGTGTGGTGTGCCAGGAAAGATGGCCTAAACGTGGCCTTATGTATAATTAACATGTCGGTACGAAAGACTGACACTATTTCTCTACAGTTTCCAATCAGATTCTGGCTGGGCAGGTTTGAATCTGATTGGTGTTTGGGGAACATGCAATAGTAATAATGATTATATCTTAATAACGAGATACATGAAGTTTGGAATCCTCCAGTGTTCTGCTTATTAATTTATTTCTCCTTCTCTCTCACATTTTCTCTCTCTCTCATTTTATGTATCTGTTTGTTTCTGTCTCCTTGTTAGGTTAAAGTGCCACAATAAATGCACCAAAGAGGCTCCTCCATGTCATTTACTAATTATACACCGAGGAGGTAAGTGTCAGTTCTCCTGTTAGAATTAACAAATAAAACAAACTTTTTTTTTTAGAAGTCATGCCCTTGTTTTACTCTTAAAGTGTTTATGTGCTTTGCTAATATAGATAAATGGAACAGCCTCTCTCATTGATGTAGCCATAAATACTCTTGATGTTGGCCCATATTTTTGCCACTTTTGCAGTGAATGATGAGCCTTTTTCCCAAAGAAAGGCGATAAAGGTCCAATTGTCATTTGTTAGAATTCTTTTCACATAAATGGTACATTTGACTTGTCCTCCAGCATCATTTAACAATAAACTTCATTATTATTTCTAATTTCAGCGCGGCTAGTTAGGACCGAATCTGTACCATGTGACATCAACAATCCTTTGAGAAAACCTCCACGGTATTCAGACCTTCATGTCAGCCAAACCCTTCCCAAAACCAACAAAATAAATAAGGTAAGCTACTATACACACCCTAACATAACATTTTACACATTTTGAATCAAAATAACTTATTCAGATATATATCTATATATCTATATATCTATATATATATTTTTTTTTTTTTCTATTTAGCTTTTAGAGGACTTGAGAGTGAATGTGTAGACCAGAAATGTTGGTGGATAAATGCCAATCAACACATATAACTGTTGATTTTACTGTGGTACTCAGTATAAGATAGACTTTATGCAGCCTAGCTGCTGCTGCATGAGCCCCTGCTAAAAAAAATAATAATGCTTAAGTAAGGGTTCATTCACACCATCACACACCATGCTGCAACACATGCATTTACACTGTGTTAAAGCAAGGAAAAGAAGTGCTTGCTGCACTTTTCATGACACAGATAGTGCACAGGTGCACGCTAACCGTTGGTTGGGCTGCCATTCAAAATTAATGGCATCATGATGCGCTAATGCGTAAATTTTGTGCTAATGCCTGCTGTGGTACCATGTGTGCTACTGCACCATGGGTGTGGTGAATGGCATCTAAATGCTATTTTTACAGGACAGGTCTGTACCGGAATACAGGCTTGAAATACCTGAGTTTTTAAAGCAAGCCTGTCATTAATTTCAATTAAACTTGTGTAGTCACTACTTATTCAGGGCAAAGTAACCTCCCCCTATCCATGTTCATACTGACCTTCACAACTCTGTTTGCCTTCCGCAACATGTGAAATAACCAGTTCTTCCAAATATGGGGAAACATTTGACCTTCTTCCCTTCTGCCCACAAAGCAGTACTCACCACTCAGTTGTCAATCGCCAGGCCTGAGAACATGAATGCAGGGAAGGTCATTAGCTCTGCATAAGCTTAAATATGCATAAATAAGGCTTTCTTTATGGGTTCAGGCAGGCGAAAGGGGCAGGAGGGGAGCATGGGGAAGGTATTGAGCAGGAGACTATCAGGAGATTCTGTCACTTTGATTCACTGAAACCCTTGAATCTTTTGTAATTATCCTATCATTGGTACCTGAAAGTGCCTGCAGATTCTTTTACTTCTTGTAAAAAAAAACGTATGTGCTCCTCAAGTTTTGGCATATCTGTATGCAGATCATTTAACTTCTAGGAGTTTTTAAACTGCTCTGAGGTCTCTCATGAGACATTGATTATTTGGTCATACAGTTGAAACTCGAATAATTAGAATATCGTGCAAAGTTAATTTATTTCACTAATGCAACTTAAAAGGTGAAACTAATATATGAGATAGACTCATTACATGCAAATCAAGATAGTTCAAGCCGTGATTTGTCATAATTGTGATGATTATGGCTTACAGCTCATGAAAACCCCAAGAACCCCAAATCCACAATCTCAGAAAATGAGAATATTACATGCAATCAATAAAACAAGGATTGTACATAGAACAATATCGGACCTCTGAAAAGTACAAGCATGCATATGTACTCAGTACTTGGTTTGGGCCCCTTTTGCAGCACTTACTGCCATTACATTTGCACGATATTCTAATTATTCGAGTTTCACCTGTATTCTACTATGTACTTTTAAATGTACAGTATGCAGCCCTCCCTGTCATGACAAAACCAACGAGCAGCGCAACGTTTCTTACTTGAAGATCCTGCCACTATCATTACTTATTCTAGGTTGACAGTGGTAAGTCACTGCCTTACAATTAGCAGCTGCATTGTCAGCCTGCAGTACAAGCTCTTTTAGTTAGCCTTCAGACTGCCTATCTGACAGACCTGTAGCTTGTAGCCCAACACCCACTTCAATACTGATGACAGGTTCACTTTAAGTATCACGTGATCTTTTTTGACTAACAATACCCACCTGTGGAACTACAGCAATTTACAACAATTTGGTCAATTAATGTGTTAGCTAAATCAGCAAAGGTCCAAAAACTTTGTATGTGAGAAAATGGCAGACCTGCCAATTAAAATTACATTTACCCAGAAGTCATTTCTCCTTTTAGAGAAGTGTATTTGGTTATTGGTTTAAGTCCTGGTTTGTTTAGTAAAGTATAGCAAAGAGGGGATTAATCTAGAAAGCCTTGTGAGCTGATCATATTTATTTCTGTTGTCAGCATCAATAGCAAAAGCATATGGATATACATGCGGGAGAATGTACAGGCCTGGCACAGATAATAATCCATTTGTACAGATGAATAGAGTCAGGGACAAATGAAAAATACACACATCCACACCACGCAACAGATAACAGGAAATACAGGCCTGATTGCATTACATTGATTTGTTTTGTGCCAGTCATGGCAATTACTGCATGTTTTTCCCATTTATAATGTAAAATACGACTCATGGTCATATCACGATCGGAAGCACTGAACTTTCCAGTGCCTTCAGACTATATTACCCGTTATCTGAGTATGTTGTCTCTTCTAGCTACTTTCTCTAGCCCTCCAGATCTCAATATCCTTAGATCTGTTTTTTTCCGTTGCATCTGTATGTCCACCCAATACACACTGCTGTAATAACAGTGCAAGCAAAAATATGCTACTGTTGATTTTAAAAGCTCATGCAAAAGGAGAAAATGGTAGGAGGTACTAATAACAAATGTACTCCAGTTTGTAATCACATAACTAAAACACATAATTAAAATATCCTGTGCTGTTCATGTGTTTGTATTACAGGTAGAGGGAGTTCAGTGGTTTGACTTAGGTTCCAAAAATCCAGATACATAATGAATCTACTTGAAGTGTGGTTTTGTGTTGGCTCTGGAGTAGATCAAGAGTAAAAAAAAACTTTGCTGAGGGTAATACTTATAATGATAGGATAGACAGAGGCTCCTTCCTCAGCTGAGGGCCTTGTTTGGAAAAACTAGGTAGGAAAAAGATATCATCTAACAATATCATAGATCTGGTCATAGCGCGGCAGCAGTAAACTGATATAGTGCAGTTTATAACCAAAAAGAGAGATGCAACTCTTTTTCCTGGCTGAAAAGATTCACCCTCTCATTTTATCCTGGTGCCCCTTGTTATTGGGGGAAGAAAGTAATGTTAAAAAGCAAAAATGTATAGTTGTCATTGGTACAGAAGAAATCTTAGGGGTCTATTCACTAAGCTGCCAAAGGATCTAGCCGAAGCTTTGCTGATCCTTCCAACCTGGTAACCAGGAACGCCATCTGTCATTCCTCCCCGGACGCTCTGGGAGTCTAATAGGGTCCCAGCTGCCCAGGAGAGAAACACTTTCTCCCAGAAAGGTTCACCCTGCTCGATCGAGCAGAGTAAACCTTTCCCTGCTCTGTTTGTTTTTTTTTTTCTTCTGACATCGCAGCCTTTGGCATGCTAGGAATGCATTGCTAGATTCCTATTGGCTATTTCAATTTTGTAACAGCCTGAAATGAATAGCCGAACAGCGTTCGGCTCACTTCGCTTGGGGTCGGTTAGTCACTCGGCTGCCTACGGCAGCTTAGTGAATAGACCCTTTAGAATGAGGACGTATTTTATGATGACAGCTGTCTCTGTGAGGGACTTTGCCTCTCACTTTGCTTTATCTCCAGCACAGGAAGTAAAGGGAAATCTCATCAGTGGGACATAACCAGCAAAAATAAATCTCAATGTTTTTTTTTTTTAACTTTTCCAAGAACTACAAAGAAAAAAGTTTTGGCTCAAGATATACATAAATATAATACATGTTATTTTTCACCAGCTTTCATTCGTGTACACCCTCTATGGACCAGAGCAATGTTTACATTTCTGCTGTGGATCTGGTTTTTCAGCAATAGCTTTGTCATTACATAAGATAATAAATGAATACATATATTATTTTGTTTAGCCAAAACAGGGATTGCTTTTGACGATATTGTCTTGCAAAAGTGATTTTAACTTTTATACAGTCCATATACAAAAATGTATCAAAATGTTACAAAAATGCACTTTGCATCTAGTTTGATCTGTGCTAGTTAAAAAATAAATTAGTGTTACTGTAGATAACAAGTAGACATTTTATTTTATAATTTGACCTCTTTGAAATGGCACTAAAATTATATTCTAGTACAAAGCATTGCAAAGTCATTTACAAATAAAATATATAGCCTTTTTAAAAAAAAAACAATTTGCGCTCGTATCTAAACATCATTTATAATCACTGTGCCAGAAGGTTGTTTTTTTGACCACAGCACCTTTTACAGCAGCTGTATTTCCAAAGAAACTTCAGGTTATTATCTTGACAGTCAGAAGTTTCTATGTATTTAAAACAGCTGTAGAATTCCTGGCAAGTGAGGGGGGGCATTAAGGTCAAGATAGGGCGTACAGCAAATGCCCTTCATACTTCGGCTAAGCTTTTTTGGGTGTCTGTAGTATGCCCATTGTTCACAGCTGGTTAATAGTACCTTAGTCTATTGTGTTTAATAGTTCTCTGCACAACATGATTCAGAAAGGGGCAGCACTGCAAACCAATCAGGCCTGACACAGGGAGCCTACAGCCGAAAGTGCAATCTTTCTGCCGAAACAGCGGCACATCCCTGCTTTCTTTTCTCCCCGCTGGGCGCTGCTCTGTGTCCCAGCGGGGAGGAGAGAAAGTGACAGCCGGCCGAGCGCTGCGAAAGGAGAGCGGTGTGTATGTTGGTTTATTGGGCAAAAAAAAAATCTTGCACCAGGGCCCTTTGTTCCTTAGCTCCGCCACTGCCTACGAGAGTACATGAGTGGCCTTATCAGTGTGTTGCTCTTCTATGACTATTCAGTCACTGGCTAAGGCAGTCCTTGACAAATCTGTTTTGCTTTAACTGCAGTAGAGAAATGGGAGGTTTGATAGTGACTTTTTTTTTTTTGACAGGGATGTCTGGATTGGAAAACTGGCTAAATATTTTTTTTTGGCTAGTAGTTAAAAATAAAAAATGTGTTAATACAATGCCAAGTGTATAAGCACACTGTGCTGGTATACCATGGCAAGATACTATAAGTGTGCAGCCTGTATTAATGAGCATTGGGCTTTTCAGATTCTCCCGTTCCCAGTAGCAAGTGCTGGCATGGGTGGGGGGTTTAGTGCCACCTACTGTACCTACCCCCAAGAATGGCAATAGGTGGCCATTCTCTCAATGGTAAACTAGTAATCAGTTTACCATGTTTGGAAACTTTTCAAAAACCCACATGTTTTACAACCTTTTCAAAATAAACATTCTTGATTTAACTAAACTTATTTGTAATATTTAGTGGTGTACAGTATGATGTCCCGTGGAGGTCTGGTCTTCAATTCAGGATCCCTACTCAGGTAGCAAAAGTCCCCCTACTCTGCACATTCTTTTCTCAGCCTTCAGCTGAGAAAAAGGGGAGTTTGGACAGCACAAAAGTCACATTTGCTGGGTATATAATTTCCATATTGTAAATATTTCATATGTGGCCTGAAAATTTTAAGAATTTTTGCCCAGATCGCAAATGTGCTACTGATTGTTTTAGAAATATTATGTCCCTTAGACAATAAACTTATGTTTAAAGTTGTTCCCTAGACATGAAATACACCCTTTATTCTATCTTAATTATTAATATATGTTTGAAAAATAGAAATGTTCAGTACCTTTACCAACACCTCCACAACATTAAGGATCATATATTATAACCATAAAGCTTACACTTAAGATTGAGTCATTTAAACTGTATAAATACAGTAACTTTCTCAATAGTTCAAACTATAACTGTGTTAATAGTTGGATTGCTATGAGAGTACAAGAACCAATTCATTGCTCAAGGTTACTAACTGAAAAACATGGTTATCGGTAAATGTAGTGAGGGTCACAAGGGCCAGGTTGTGCTCCCATTATTGTGAGCTCAGTGGGTGAAGGACTTAGGGGGTTGTGCTGAGGGCACAATGTTCATATCTTTTATGGTACCAAGTAACTGTATGACGGCAAGGCCATCTGCTAACAGTCTTTTTCCAGATGGTATGAAGAGATTGTAGGCATTGTGTCGTTACATATAAATAAAATGAGGTAATATCACAACAAACAAACACTGGTGAGGGGGAGGACAAAGAAAACTGAGATAATGCGTGGGATAGAGGAGTAATGAGTTGAGGATTGTTGGAATATAGATGGTCATATTGAAAAATGATTTACTAATCAAACTAAAAGTGAATCCTTCTCCGGAACAATGAGGTAGGTTATTAAAGATCAATCAATGCTTGTGTCTAAGTTTCCTGGGCTTTATAGCTTATGGTGGTTGGTTCCATTAAGTCTATGGCTACATAAAAGTGGGTGTAAATATTAGAGAGGAACATGAAATGTTTAAATAAGGGTGAATCTCCAAGTGCCAATGCATCTTAGAAGATTCCACGGTGCTTGTATTGTAGGACGCATGAGTATTTGGTTGCCTCTGGCATTGTTCACTATATATTCTTCACAATGGCTACTCTCATGTTTGTGTACAACAGTGCAGGAAAAGTGATTATTGCCATGCCTCTACATGTTTGTTTCATGAAGGAGGTAGTTTATGGATATTGACCTTTATGTCACAGTACGTCTGCTCTCCTCTCATCTGCTTCCCAATGTGTTATCTCTTTTGTTTTCCCAGGACCACATTCCAGTGCCCTACCAGCCAGATTCCAGCAGCAACCCTTCCTCTACGACATCCTCCACACCGTCCTCACCTGCTCCTCCGCTTCCCCCCAGCGCTACCCCACCCTCTCCTCTTCACCCATCCCCACAATGCACCCGCCAGCAGAAGCCGTTCAACTTACCAGGTACCGAAACCCACCTGGAGCATGTGTGGAGCTTTCTACCCAATTCTATGCTGAATTAGTGGCACAGGAAACAATAAATATATCTGAAGTGGCTCAATATCAATTTGAAAGCAACTACATAAGACACTGTTATGTTGAATGTGCAGGGATTAGTCACTCACCTCTCCCCCTTCATGAAATCACTCTTCTGGTTTAAAGTTCCTGGGTCTCATTGGCTGATGGCTTCTTCTGTCTGTGTTAAAGACTGAAGTTTAAATACACTTTATAGGATTGATTCACTAAAAACAGATAGGCTGTCCACTTTGCAAAATAATGTTCTCTTAGCTTAGTGAATGTGAAGAAAATTCACTCTTCAAGGAATATCCAATGACATAAGAGGAAAATATATTAAAACAAGTATTTTTGCTTGCATATGATTGGATGATGGAAGTCAGTAGACATTCACCTCATTTGCTAAGCTAAGAGATACTTCCTGTGCAGAGTGATAATTCCCTTGCAAAGTCAACAGCCTATTTGTCTTTAGTAAATCAATCTCTAAGACCCCCAGCCAGGTCAAGCCACATCTGTGTTTTATCTGGAATTGTTCACTGTGGGAATGTAAAGTGACATTAAACCCTCAGATGTTTTAACATAAAACAATACTGTAATGTGTGCCTTACTGTAATCCATGGTTGTTTCCCTTCTCTTTGCTGCTCTTCCTTTTAAATCTGTATCTGTTCTCATGCTCTGCAGAACTTCTGTTTTGCAGCAGACTGCCTTGTCTCAGGAATGGATACACGGTGTCTGTGTGTACGTTTCTATAGGCTTGTAACCTGAGCCAGCACTACAGGAAGAGGCCCTGAGCTGAAAAGGGAAGTTCTCCCCAAGCATGAGAAGACATGCGGATTTAAAAGGAAGAGCAGCAAAGAGAAGGGAAACAACCATGGATTACAGTGGAGGCACACATTACAGTATTGGTTTATGTTAAAAAATCTGAGGGTTTAATATCACTTTAAGCCTGCTTATAAGCAGAAGTGGGGAATAGATCAGAGTACAATTATCAAACCAGCCCTTTCCAGTGAAAATGGCTTGGATTTAAAATTGAGTGCAATGTAACTAAAATGTTGAAAACTGTTGTCAAGGTATTTTATAAGAATAGTAACAATAACGAGACATCAAGCTTTGGCACTCGGATGGTCAAACAGAAGAAAGTGAAAAATGTTGAAAATTTAGTCAGATAAAAATTATATATAGGAAATTATACTAAAAATATAAAGTATAATCATGAAAAAAATTAAGATTAAATAATAGCAGGGGTAGTCTCTAAATCTAATTTTAGATGCGCTAATGCTAACTATAAGCATTAAATGCAGCCAACTCAAAATGGGAGAGAAGTGGGAACTTCCAAACAATTCTAGGAAACCATGTACAGTACTGTTCTGTGCTTTGCTTCCTATGTTTTTACAGGATCTTGCTTGATGTTTCAGACTGTTGTCAAGTGAAAGCAAACAATTTAAAGTACATGATATGCCTGGTATATTGGTTAAGATTAGACTTATAGTGCATACCAAACAACTAGTTCCCCTGTGAACAATATATGATTGTCAGGCTCTTTAATGTTTATCCACCGAAATATAATTTATATATATCTTTTTTACATTTTTAAAACCACAAAATTGCAATAATATAGTTAACTTTATGTCATTTTAGAAGATTTCAATTCAGCTACAATAAAAGTTGTGATTTATGTTCACATGTGATTTATGTAATATACAATAGTAGCCTCAGTAATTGCTAACAATTATTTTTGTATCACTGACAACACTAAATATATTGAGGAGATAAATACCTGACAGAGCTGTTCTCCCCTATACATCAAAATTATTTTTAGTAATAAACATAAAATTAAACACCATGCATTCTGGAGGTGGGAGCAGAGTTGGTTGGTGGAGGACAGACAGCTGCAGCTATAAGATTGATTGATATATTGTCTTCTGCATAGGTGCCAACATGTTAAAATAGTTAGGATGGATGCCTTGAAAGGCTCAAGAACAAAGGATTGAATACCTGGAGGCACATCCAAATGTGTGGCTTGTAGTATGGGAGTAAAATAACACTTAGCATTGGTGTTAATAATAACAATAATAATAATAATATTTTCAACCCCCCCAGCACTGGTGGTCAGTGGGAGGCTTAGGCTGTAATAAGATACCCCACTTCCCAGCAAAACCATTGAATGATGGCTGAATTTTGTGATACGTCTAGATTTGTTATCCATGTATCCATTGAATGTAGAGAAATGCTGGCTAATAACTGCAATAAACCTAAATTATTCATTTTTGGAAATACTAATGCATTTTGGGAACTCTTAATCAAACAAGTCCATACACTACACACATACTCTTGTCACGGCTTACCTCCCTCAAGGAGTGCATCCCCCAATTTTTCAGATTTATATCAAAACTTATTCCTACTCCTACTGTTCCAGTGCTACTGCATATCTATGAGTTCCATGTTTTGGAAATGATCCCCAATAGATGACATCTTCCTTCCCACCCTCTTCCCCTCAGCAGGACTGAGATATTTTGCTCAAACAGATAAAGTTAATCATTACCTTATATCTTGTGAGACATTTATTAAGGGGCATATTTATAAAGCAGTGAATTTTACTTTTAAGAAATATTCTCTGGTGGTGAATCAATCAGTGTAGTTTAAAACGCATGCACCAGGAAGATTCACATGTAATGAATGTTTGGTAAATGTCATTCCCTGCTTTGTAAATATTTCCCTTAGAAAACACTGGGCTGATGAGGAAAACAAGACATTTTAGGAAACATTTTTTGCCAAACATTTGCTCTGTAGTTTAATTTTATCCCAATGACTTACAAGAGATAAACTAACAACCTAACCCATAATCTGAATAGTAATACTGCTGTGTGTCCTGCGGAGGATGAATCTTCTAGAAATATATTAGTTTTGTATAAAATTTTGGCTTGGGTTGAGCAGACGTGTTTGTAATTTATCATTTTATATGGTTTATCATTTTGCTGCTGGGATAAAGCTTCCATCTGCTGCAATGTTTATTTTTTGGCTCAAAAGCTTTTCAGTATGTTTTCTCAGATTGAAATTACTATAAAAAAGTGATCGTAATCTAAGTCTGCCTCAGTGTCTCCTATAAGAAAATCGAAAACATAGTTTTCATATGCAAACAGGAAAATTAAGCGGAATGAGGATTTCTCTTTTTATTAACTTGTATTTTAATGACATAAAAACTTGTACTGATATAAACAACTACATTTGTACCCAAATGCAGTATACCACTGCTGATAGGTCATGCTTTAGTCCCCTGTCACAAAAGTATACATGAGGTTATTCAATAATGCAAACTACATATTGTACATAGAGTACTCTCCTCTCTCTAAAATTATATAAGATGAGCGCGTGTGTGTTTGGGAGGTAGTAAACCAAGTCACTGCTGGGAGAGGTGAGAGAAAATCAAAGTAAAAGTGCCTTACTATAAACTTTGAACTACTCCACAGTGCCTGCAGCTACAGAGGTCAGTGATAGCATGTTTTCTAAGGCTAAGTTTGCCTTGTGGACCATGGTTCATGTTACACCCATATTCAGGGTGTACCCTGAAAAATGGCAGAGTCCCCAACCCCTCACCCTTACCTGCCACCCCCTTCCTTAACTAAATTGTGGGATTCTTCTCCCCACAGGCTCTGGTCACATCTGCCATCGTGATAGCGGGACTTCTAGTTCTCAATATGGTACAAGTGACATCACAGGGTGTGGGGGGCGGAAAAGTCCGCAGGAGCCAGAGCATTGCACCTGCGATCTGCTGATGGCAGCTGCAATGCTTTGCAGGCTCAAATGCAAAAAGTAATAAATGCACATTTTTTTCTTTTAATAATGTGTGTGCATGTAATTTTTTTTTTTTAATCTAGACTATACCTTTAAGTTAATTCACTACTCTTAAGGTGATGTAGAGATTTGAATGTCCTAGCAACAGTTCTAATTTAAGTTTAGATTGTAAAGGAGACCAGTGGAATGTTGTCTTAGCTAATATCTATCCATTGTCCCTCTTTGTTGATGTACGGGCATGATTACCTTACATAGAAAATTTGACAGAAAAACTGATCTGCTCTTTAACCCATTACCCTGGATTGATAAACATGGGCACATTAAAATGTTTTGCCAACTAGATTGTGATTACAAGCTCTGTTTCCCTACAATTCTTCCTCTGGCAGATGCTAAATTCAGCAGAATCAATTGTCTCATAAGTGCTAAATATAGTGCTAATTTGCCAGGTGATATGAAAATTGTTCACAGTTGAATCTATCTATTGTTTTTTTGTTTTGCATACAAAGCAATGTTTAAAAGATATTGAAAAAGTTATAATCGCACTTTGAAGAACTAAAACATAATGGGGAACATTTATTATTTATGTCGGAGCAATACATCAGATTTACTACAAGGTTACAGCTTAAAGTGACACTAAACTCAGGAGTTAAACCTCAAGAATGCATTAAAGTCCCCCAACTATTAACAAAAATGTACTTTATTTGTATGTCACTCATTCGTAGATCCCCAAATCATCTCTGAATTGGTGCTGACACTGTCCTTCCTGCTGGAGGGTGGCTACTTTTGTTCCCTGGGTGTATGGAGTGGTGACTACTTTACAACATACACCCAGGGAACAAAAGTAGCCACCCTCCAGCAGGAAGGACAGTGTCAGCACCAATTCAGAGATGATTTGAGGATCTACAGCCGAGTGATATACAAGTAAGATACATTTTTGTTAAAATTGCATTTAAGAATCTTAACTATTAAGAATTAACTTCTGAGTTTAGTTTCACTTTAAGTGATGAATCCCTCCCTCAGCTGCATAATCTAAAACTGCGACAATATAAAACCTGACCCTGATCAGATCTTAATTAGGCCCTTTTCATGGGTGGCATCTGCTTCAATCAGCAGGGGATCAATGAACAAATCAGAGCAGATTGGAATGGATGTTACTTTTGTGACATCCATGTCTATTTGTTTTTTTCCTCCATCCTATAATGGAACAAAAAAACAGACCCATGTTAGGTCTATGGGTAGGCTGACCGTCCATTTACATCCTTTTACCTCCAATCCATCACATTTAGGCCAAAAAAGGGACTCTTTTTATTTATTTTTTTTGCACCCAGACATACTCTGAGGTAATCAAATGTAAACGGACGCACTTCTATTTATATCCGCATGCCGATAGACTAACATTGAGCTTCCAATCAGATCAGCCTGAAAAATTGACAGGTATATATAATAGAAACAGTCCTGTGAAAGAGGCCTAATGCATCTGTTCTGAGTAAAAATCTGTTGCTTCTTCAGTAATAAATCTGTCTGAGAACTTTGCACACTGTCACACTTGGCTGTCCAGGAATACAAACGCATAGGACTATAAACCTGTCGCAGAGACTGTGCTGAATGTCCCCCAGTAGGCTTTATATATAACGCTTTTCTTTTTTATGTTCTCTTTTAGGGTCTAACAGTACGTCTCATGCCTGTCCCTCTTTGCTGCAAGGTTCTCATTACTACAAGTATAAACAGCAGTTCATATTTCCAGGTAGGCTTATTATCCAAAACCAAAACGTTTTTTTGTGATGATCTTTACAAAATAGAATATAGGATATCCTGGAGATTTTGTTGTGGCAGGTGACATTGTTAACTCATTAGGTATAGATTGGCTAAGCAACAGAAACCCCTCATTTCATTATCAATCCTTTCATCTCTGCGTTGCTTTTGATCAATATTTGAATGGCATGCCTTGAATGGGTCATGCATAGTTACATCCCATTCTTCTGCTTTGGAACTCCTGCCTTCATGCTTGATGTGTTCAATGTATTTCTGAAACCAAGTTTGCAAAGATATAACACCAGTTGTATATTACAATTTTTTTTTTTTTTGTACGGCTCAGCTACAAGTGAGGTTTTTAATTGTTTAAAGCTAACTGCTAGACAGATATAAAATACAGACATTAATGCAGGTCTGTATTGAATAATACATAATTTTTAGTAAATATGTCTGTATTCATTTATTGATACAGAGAACAAAAAACATCATGAAAAGGAAAAGTCTGTACATGTTTAAATATATTGATTTTAAATGCAAACAGTGTTAGTACTGTAGTACTCACCCTCTAAAGCTGGCCATATATACAACCTGATTTCTGCACAGTCTCTTTTAGCTTTATCAAAATAATGTAAAAAAGGGAGAAACCTAAACAACCCTTTGAATTTGTGTATCTAATCAGGCAGGCGCTCATACCACATAGTTGTTGGCAGATCTAGATGAGATTGTACAATCAGATTCTATAGTGTATGATCACCTTTGCAATCAGTGTACAGCAGAGGTCAGATTTAGAGAGGAAGAAGCTGTACAAGAAACTAGAAGAAGTGTTTATGCCTGCAAGTAGCATGCTAATAAAAGTAGAAAGCAGAGTGGCAGAGAGATGTCCTCATCACTGTGCTGCATATCCTTCACTGTCCATTCATACACTGGGGGCAGGTCCATGCCAGACTGGGCTCAGAGGAAGTGGGTTGAATGATACTGACTGTCATTCAACCTGGTAGACTGAGGACATCTAGTGGCAGAAAATAAATACTTTGGGGGACAGCTCTAAGTGACTATTGTGACTATTTTTGTATCTATTTATTGGCTATTAACCTTTAAATACATTTTGACTAGAGTCCTGCTATAACTTTCCTGTTGGCAGATATCTAATTTACAGCTCACCAAATGAATGAGTTCTACTGAACCGAAGGGGTCCTGGGGCCGAAGCTAGCCGAAGGATCAGCCGAAGCTACGGCCAGATCCTTCGGCAGCTTTGTGAATAGACCCCAATATGTTGGTACTAAGAGCTTGTCATGTCTCATGTCATGTCACATCTAATGTGTAGATGAGTTCCATCTTCACGGATAGTCTTATCCAGCTTTTCTCAACCAGGATGTCATGGCACCCTTGTGTGCCTTCTGGCTTCCTCAGGGGTGCCTCAAACTTTTGTGGTAGTGGGACTGTGATGTTAAGGAAGGAATTCTTGATTTGAAGGGGGACATTTCAATGTGTAGGGGGAAACCTACTTTTTTTGTGTGTTCTTACGTGGGGTCCCCCTTAAAATCTATGCCATTTTAGACTGGGGTGCCTTGAGATTTTGCATACTTTTAAGGGGTGCCATGACTGAAAAAAGATTGAGAAATGCTGGTCTAGTCTGATGTTTTATAGCAGAAGCTTGGTGTACTTTACTGGTAAAGCCATTCTACTTCATAATGGAATTGGAGCAAATGAAGGGAATTTTTTTTTACCGTGGATTGCCAGCATATACAGTGCACTAGTGTTTAACTAGCAATAAAACACTGTGTGACAATTTACAAAGTCCCAGGGTCTTGTCTTATAAAGGTCAAACTTGCGCTACCAAAGTATCCTGTAATACATACACAGCTCTAATAAGCCATTTGATCTCTTATGTGTTTACAATGAAAATGAATATTGATTTTAAAATATCTAATTGAAATTCTTGGAATAATGAACATTTTGCTGTATATGCTACAAAATTGTGAAGAAATACGTTATGAATAATGCAAGAAAGTTGAATGTTAAATAAACATTCTCTATACTCTATGTACCTTGCACTACACTTTTCAGTGATGTCTATGTTATTTTTATATATAATAATTGTTTATACTTTTGCATTTAGAGAGCCCTCTTTCTGAACTATAAGGCCCCTTTCACACGGACTGATCAAGAGAGGATCACCGCTGTGACATCCGTGTCCGTACAGTTTTTTTCCTCCATTTTGCGATGAAGGAAAAAACTGCAGTTACCATATGCCAGTCTATGTGGATTCGGATGTAAACAGACACATGTCCATTTACATCAGATTACCCCCGATTCCGCACGATCAGGTCTGGCGAAACGTAACACTGTTCTGATCATTTTTCCAGATCCAGCCAGAGGCAGGGGTAACCGGGTGTAAATGCATTATCTGCTCCTGGATGGGGAGTGGAGATGCAGTGCTTCTTACATGAACCCTCAATGACTGTCACCATAATCCTCTACTGTAGCAGGCTGAAAAGTCAGGCAACTAATTATGCACTGTGTTTGCAAACAATCAAAAGCCCTGTCATCACAACTTCTACAGGAGGGCTGGGTATCCTAATGGCAATGTTGGGATCTGCAGCTGCAAATGCATGCCACAGTGCACCTTTAAAACAACACTAAGGTGGCTATATTGGGAGAAGAGTGTACACACTAAGGAAGGAGCTTGGCCCATGGGACCTTGTGGGTCCTCTTCAACTTCTAAAAATTAATCTGACCCCCCTATTATGTTATAAAGAAGGTATACAGTTGGATCATAATTTGGCTAGTAGCCAGTCCAACATTTAAGATTGTTTAATAATAGGTAACAGTGGCTTTGACCTCTCAGAGCAAAGCTAAAAGTTGCTCAAAAAAGTTATGTTAGCACATGTCCCCTTTCACAGACAGTTTGTAAATACTGTGGATAAGTGAAGGACCTGTAATTGTTTTCCTGATGTACTGTATAATGTTTAAGTATAATAAACTTTGTTTTGTAAACTTTTTGGTATTTGTCTTTTTTGTCTAATTATATTTTTGTATTCTTCCTTCTTATTTGTAGATGTTGTGCCTGAAGTCCCTCCCCGAGCACCCCAAGTAATCCTTCATCCAGTGTCTAATCCAGGGTATGTGCACCTTTCTTCTATCTACTGTAGTCAGTTAATTGAGGTTTACACAGCTGGGAAAAGTGGAAGACCTCTCCAATAAAGGAGACATGCATAGCGTCTAGGTACCTCATCATCTACCCCTGATTGCGGTGACCTAGAGCAATCTACAATTATTGATTTAAAACAAATCAATGTAAACACACTGTTTTGTTTGCTGCAACATGAATGCTACAGTATGTCTTAACAGTCATCTTAAATGAAGGGTTGTGTGAAGGCTAGTTCATCATTACAAATCAAATAACATTTGTCTGATAGACAAAACAGACTACAAATCAATGTTTCAAAACATTACATGTAAGTATCTTTGCCAAATATTTTTGCAAAATTATGACAGTCAAGACATGAAATGATGGGAAATCTTTACTGCTACAAAACTCTTCCCAAGTTTATCCAAAACTAAAGAAGTCTTTGCTTGAGTTTGGATAACTTGCATAAATTGATTTTATAACATTCAAGACCTTCTGTATGCATGATGAGAGAACCCTCAATATTTTGCCTTTACACAAAATTAAAAGTCATGTGTTTGTCGAATGTCAGTGAAATGTCTTACCAATTCCGTTTTAAAATGATGTAACTTTGTTTTCTCCACTAGAAAATGTTGCCGGTGTTTTCCCTTATCCTACAATGAGCCCAGCTTATTTCATTCCCCAATGCAATTTAAAACATTTGCAAAGGTGCTACCACCGTATTCAAAAGTGACATCAGATAAAGTTGGGATCAGTTGACAAACTTAGGTGTAGACTTGTAGATTATTTTACAGCCAAATACATTGGTATCTTAGCCTTAGTTTAGATCTGCATTTACTATGATGCTGCACATGTGATCAGCTATAACAAAAGCCATTTGAGGGCTTGAAAGTTTAGTTGAGAACTGACATAAGTACCCTGGCAACTGTGTCAGTTATTACCCGTATGAATGTAACAGAATGTAACTGTTTTGAGAAACAGTTGATTTGGTGGATTTACTTCCTCTCTAAGACATATTAAGTGGCGGCACCTTAGTAAGCCAAGACTAAATGAAAACTCCATGCAAATATTAAAGACATATTTAAAACCAGTTATGTGTTTAATACTAAATCATTAAGCTATAATACTGCCAGAAAACTGTCCAATATCATTCTTTATTTTATAATTCCAAACTCCCTTGCTTATCAAAAATCTCTATAGAATCTACCATATTTTAAGGTACTGTTATCTGAAGGTAGGAGTTTTTAAGAGCTTGCAGGTTGAAAGGAACAAAGGGAGGCCCCTTACAATATGGTGGTGCACCTGTATTTCAACGATATACAGTATGTAGCTGCTCTGACTGGAGTCCTAACTCTACTACAATGGGCCCTCATAGACCACCAGGGGGGGCAAAGTATGAGCTTATCTTCAGCGTCAGTCAAAGTTGTTTTACTAGCATACCTATTGGTTGTTATGCCTTGGTGGACACAGGCCAAATGTTCTTTTTCTCCTTGTTAAAACTGCCCTCCACAGTTACCTCCTATTGTGTGCTTATTTGGTCCTTTAGTCCTGAATTCTAACTTGAAATGAAAAATAAGAACCATAACTATATTTTTACACTGCTAGTTGCGGAAGTAAAGTTATTGCTTAGTATCAGTATGGCAGCTCCAGAGCCCAAATACTATAAATATGCTTAAAAGCTGTGTGTCCATCTTCTCAGCTAATGATGGAAGCATAAAAAGAAATTTAGTGTTTAGCTTCAGAGATGAAATAAAATAACAGACATAAATTAATCCTCCGGCAGAGTGCAGTGTGGGCAGCTGTATAAACAGGAAAAATAAAATGAATTGCCAATAACTGAAGCTCTTGTTTCTCTCATGTTTTCATTTACATCTAGTTTCATTCACTTAGCAAGAATTCAATATATACAGAAAGTAGGTAGGTAATTCATGTGATTGTTTACAAGGATTTTCTTTTAGTTTACATAATTAATAAGAAATGAATGTGGTGCAATACAATAGCAGTGAAAGCAGTATTTTCAATGTAATCAGAGCAGATTGTGTTGAGTGTCCCAAATCATTTTTCTATTAAGTATAATAAATAGAAGAGAAAGTGATCTTTTTTCCTGAATTATACAAATTCATGAAGACTTGATGTATACATTCAGGAGAACCAAAAAAATAGCAATTTGCTGTGGATTTGCCTGGTTTTCACAGCTTCAATAAAAAGTGGTATTTTTTATTATTAAATGTACTTTGCCTTTGTAAAATAAAACAAGAACCAACTCCTTATGTCTCACTTCACCCCATCCCCTTTCACTGTTAAGTCTTACAGTTAGGACCTGTTGTTTCATTGTTCGTGAATTTTAAACATAACTAATGATACGCACAAATAAATGAGAATTGAGGCTGAAAAAAAGTGATTTTTATTTTTCATTTTAATTATTTGCGAAATACTCTCAGACTTTTCCAAATAACTTTTGTCTATATTCCCATTAAGATAGTCTGTTGAGTTTTGTGGGAATATTCTTTATGATGCACAAAGATCTATTAAGGTCTTACTGGTAATCATGTTTATATGCCAGATATGTGCAGTGCACCTGAAAGGAATGCGTCATTTCTTGTTTAAGTGACCAGTAATGGAAAGAATGCAGCAAAAAGAAATGAATATGTTCCATAGATTATGTGTATTTATTATATCTTGAGCTAGCCAGCTCTGTTGCTCTAAGCCAGCTCCTAAATACACCTGTCTAAAGCCAGTAATTATGTATATCTTCTCTAAACAGTAAAGCTGCTTTTTCATAAGCTGTGTTGGCCATGGCTCAAATTATTATGCTATGAAACATAAGGTTTGTAATGAAGTGTCTTTTTAGCTCAATCTGGAAATGTAGTATAAATCATTGCAGCCTTAGCTCAGCAAGGATTACATATTGTATGGTGCTCCATTAATATTTTCTAAGCAGGGTATCCATTGCTTTGGTCTGATTGGATGACCTAGGCTATTCTACTTAATTCCTACTAATAGTAAATACCTTCCTAAACTGCTCAAAGGGGTGTGTTTTGCACTTATTGGAATAGTTTACACATTTCTCCCCTGCAAGCTTAAATATATCTGCATTTGCAATAGCTAATTCTTAGGGCTTGATTGCTGTATAGCGACAGGCCCCAACATATCAAAGTAACCCCTGATTTCATGTTCCTTGGGTAGGCTATATGCCTGTGGAGATTAGAGTCTTTCCTTATAAAGCTTTCCAAGTTACTACTACTTAGAGTACATAGAATACTTTACATCAATCTCTTTTCCAAAGGAATCTAATGTCTGTACAACAATCATGCTAACGCAAATCAATACGGGCTCCCCCACTGGATCATATCATTAACATGGTAGTTTTTTGTGCATTAAAAAAAAGTTTTCTAATGGAGAATAGGACCCCTTGTGAGAAATGAACCAAAGACTAGAGATAAGCAAATTTCTTCGAATCCACATTTCCAGTGATTTTCTTTGTTCACATCCACCAGGCCACCAGTTCTTAAAAGTAGGGATGCACAGATACCAAATAAGTGCATCCCTGTTTTAATGTATGATTTGTTTTATGTATGATTTGTTTTATATATAGATATCTATATACATATAGATATCTACAGGTGAAACTCGAAAAATTAGAATATCGTGCAAAAGTTAATTTATTTCACTAATGCAACTTAAAAGGTGAAACTAATATATGAGATAGACTCATTACATGCAAAGCATATATATATATATATATATATCTATATATATATATATATATATATATATATATATATATACAGTATATACATACATACTTTATATATAAATATACATATTTAGGATGCACAGATACCATTTTTTCCAGACCAAGTACAAATACAGATACGTATCAAAGTACTCACAGATAGAATTACTGATGCCTTTTTTTTTTTCTTTTAATGTCGTGCGATTGTTTTTCTAAAATAATACAGACTAATAATTTCAGGACAGTGGTGGAGTGCCAGGGGCCAGTCGCAGCTGCAACCATTGCGACCCTGATAGTTCTCGTGAAAATGCAAAGTATTGGCACCGATACAGATACTGGAACATCCATACCTAAATGTACCCTGTTTATAAACAGAATAAAACAAAACTACAGCCTCTAAATATACCATGCCAATGTATAATAAATCTAGGCTGGCCTTCCCTCAATAGACTAAGTTTGCATGCAGTTTGTCATTTCGAATTATCATTCAGTATCATATCAGTATGTCATTTCGAGGTGACATTGTTAGGATACCTGCAGTGTTTACAATAGAACATTAAACCCTCAGCCGTGTTTTATCTCTGGGGATAGAAAATCACATTTGGAATAAATCAGCTTATATATAGGAGTTCCACCTGTGTATGTAGCTTTTGGCTAAGGTTTTACTTTAAATACACATTTTCACGGTTATTAAACATTAGCTGTTAATACTTCAGCCTCTACTACATAACTGTATGCTATCTAAGTTTCCTTCCTTTAAATTTCCCAGTTTTGATGAGATCGTAATAATATCAGTAATTATAACTGAATTTTTTATTATTTATTCCAGTAATGAAGGAAATCCATTACTTCAAATTGAAGTGGAACCAACATCTGAGGTAAGATAATCAAGCTATTTAATTAAGTGGAGAACAACAAAATGTTCTGTTATTTTCCTGGTCTGTGGCAGTTTGTAGCACGACCCACTATTTAGTCCTTTAAGTATTACTATGCAAATGGACTAGCTATCATAAGTATCCCTGTCTGATGAGAAAAAAAAATCTAGACCTGTTGTCCATTTAGCATGACCATAATTGTATATATTTGTATGTAGGAGGTCCTACACTATTATGGACTTAGCACTTAAAGGTCTATTTATTGTTACACAACTTTCACAGGATTTGATTAGAAAAATGTGTGAATCTGGGGTAAATGTTGTATGAATCTTGGGTGAATCAATTAATAAATAGGCCCCTCAGTTTTCTCTTTAGTTCTATTCTTCTTGTATATGTGTTTAAATAGATCAATATTTTGCCAATATATCGGTTTTTGGCAATGCTTTTATCACACCCGTGTTTTGAGCTCTCAGGGAGAGCAAATGGAAATGTGATTAGGTGCATCTAGTAATTATTAACATTCTATGTTCTTGTAGTGGAGAGCAGAGGTTGGAGGAAGGGAAATATTGGCCAATGTGCTGCTGCCATTGGGCATTCTTTCTCTCTTATTTTGCCACTCCTAAATTAACCTTTTACATGAACAAAAAAAATTTGGGAGGTGTATACAGCGCCAAACACATTACATATGAGTAATGGTTTATATTCCATTAGCTATAGCCATACGCAATATAATTAATTAATTGGCACTGTCATTTAAGAAATCAAGTTCTATAACTAAAATAATCCTTCCAATTCAATATCTGATAAAAATATAGGTGGTTGATAGACGCTAATATGATCTAAGTTTCTAATCCTTAATTTAACCATATCAGAATGAAGAAAGCAATGAGAAAGCAGAAGAGTCGGAAGATGACTTTGAGGAAATGAACCACTTGTTGCTATCAGCCAGAAACTTCCCCCGTAAAGCCAGTCAAACCAGCATATTCTTGCAAGAATGGGACATCCCATTTGAACAGCTGGAAATTGGGGAGATGATTGGCAAAGGACGCTTTGGGTTAGTGTACCATGGACGCTGGCACGGAGAGATAGCAATTAGACTTATTGACATTGAACGGGATAATGAGGACCAGCTAAAAGCATTTAAACGGGAAGTGATGGCTTACCGACAGACGCGACATGAGAATGTGGTACTCTTCATGGGAGCCTGCATGAGCCCTCCTCACCTAGCAATTATCACCAGGTAATCATTTTCATTTTTATTTTGCAAGTTATTGTTATTATTATTATTATTATGTATTAGTCCATTTATAGGCTTTTTTGTTTTCTAATTTGTTGGCTCCTCTGCCCCTTTTGATGTCTGCAGTGGTTTTATTTTTAACTTACATTGTAACGGGACACTGGAAATTCTTTTCATAGCCACTATAGGACATATCATAGGGACTACAGCGCTCTTCTGTTGCCTGAGTCAGGAGTAGGGATATAAGAAGGTGCCCAGAGTCACTTCTGCCAGTCTTGTCCATGGCGATGTCAGTCAGAACACCTGGGGTGGAAATAGCATATCCAGTGCTGCGTAGCATTAAGAAGAAAGGTTTTCAGTGGTGATGATGCTGAAAACGTCGTCCTTTAACTGCATAAAAAAAACAGCAGATATTGTTCAGCACTCTCAGGACTGGCTCGGGTATGGTGTTACAATTACAGGTGGGCAGCTCTGAAGACACAGGTGAAGGGACCCTATGAAATGACAAAAAAAAAAGGAAACAAAGAACAACAAAAAGTGCTCCAACATCCACAACTGGATGTAGAAATCTGATTAGTAAACTGATAACTGTGAATGAATGAAATTAATCAATCAATCTACTCACATGATGCTGGTGGGAAGCAGGAGTTGTGCAGCCTTGATTGAGGATGAGGTATAGGCTGCGGTGTCCAGTCGGCTGTGTTTGGGATGCCGTGTATGAAGAACGGAATCGCTGAAATCTTACATTTATTTATTTACTTTTTTTATACTTAATTGCTATCACATAGAGGGTCTTACAAGCACCCTATATGAATGCGTTCTAGCATACTACGTTATGTAGCATGCTACATAATGAGTTGTCGTTAGGAGCACCTTCTTAAAGTGACAGGACTAATCTGCGTACCACAAAGTCAGTCTGTGGGAGGTGCCAAAATTATTGTTGGTTGGTGGGGGATCAAATACTTATTTTACTCACTGAACTGCAACTCAATTTATGACATTTGTATCATGTGTTTTTTTCTGGATTTTTGGTTGATATTCTGTCTCTATCATTTAAAATACACCTATGATAAAAATTATACATCTTTTATTTCTTTGTAAGTGGGCAAACTTACAAAATCTGCAGGGGATCAAATCATTATTTTCCTCACTGTATAGTTTATCTAAACACTTGGAATAACAATATGTACAGTATGTGATTCAGTTTAAGTAAATAGAAACAATTAAAAAAAATCTAACCACTTAATAGGGTAACAATGCTGCTTCTGCATTCACTTTATAAAGTGGCAGCATTTTCACCCCTCTATGAGTGCTCCTGCACAGAACTACAAATGGTTGCTCTGACATACAGTCAACATGTCCAGCATTATCTTAGGTCAAGCAGATCATTGTACTGCCCACAACAGTGTTACTAGGTCTCTCCATGCACTGCACACCCAGCCTCAGGAAGCACTACAGTGCTTAAACCATAAAGGATGTAAATAAAATAAGAATTATAACTGAGGGCAATACATCTTGTAGCAAGTAATAGAATTTAAAGGAACCTTGATCTTGCTATAAGTGAAAGAATTATGCAAAACTTTTGTTTTATGGAATAATTGAAGTGCTTGATTTGGACCTTTTTTTGTCATGCTGATTTGCATAAAATAATACGTGTGCAGGGGTTCTCCAGGCATTCTTGCAAAGATTATTGGGTTTTGCTAAATGAGAGTCCTAGACTGGGGCTGTTGAGAATGCCCCACTAACAATTGATGAGCTAACAGGTGCAGATATTTTTGATGAGAGCCAAATCCATAAATAGGAAACAATTGTTTGTGTAGGTGTTTAGACACAGTCATAACTGAGGTATAAGGTCAGGGCTAGTTAGAGAAGTGTCATCTCCCTTTTAAATTGTAAGCCCTCAGGGGCAGGGCCCTCCTTACCATGTTGTCTTGATTTGTATTGTGATTGTAATGTCTTCCCTATATTGTAAAGCGCTGCACAAATTGTTGGCGCTATATAAATCCTGTATAATAATAATAATAAACAGCAAGGTTAAAGCAGGTTTCCAACAGATGTAAAACAGGAACAGCAGAGAAGAGCAAGCTTGTAACCAGAATAGCAGTTAGAATTCACAATACAGGATGTAGATGTGTAATCAAGGACCAACAGGAAACTAGGCTGTCCTACTGCACCAAGCCTACATTTACAACCTGGTGACACCTCTAACACACTGTAGCGTTCCAGAATTACAGTGACTGATGTAATCAGTAAATAGTGCAAATACACTCTAAACAGCAGTATGCTCAAGCCAAAGGAAAGAAGCCTATTTTGGAAACTGGTCCTGTAAGCAAATTAAAATATGACGTAAGTGTAAGCAGCAACTTCATTTTCAGGGACATTAAACTCAGGAGTTAAATCTTAAAAATGAATTCAAATACCTTAACTATTAACAAAAATGTATCTTATTTGTGTATCACTCAGCTGTAGATCCTCAAATCATCTCTGAATTTGTGCAAACAGTGTCCTTCCTTCTGGAGGGTGGCTACTTTTGTTCCCCATGGTCCCTGTGTGTGTTGTAAAGTATCCACTGCTCCAAGCTCACTCCCGTGATGGACTACAGTCTCAATACAAATAGGTAAACCAAATGTGAGAGTGTAGTCCATCACTGGAGTGAGCTTGGAGTGGTGACTACTTTACAACACACACAAGGACTATGGGGAACAAAAGTAGCCACCCTCCAGAAGGAAGGACAGTGTCAGCACCAAATCAGAGATAATTTGAAGATCTGCAGCCGAGTGATACACACATAAGATACATTCGTGTTAATAGTTAGGTACTTGAATACAAAAATATAAATTTCCATCATGTGACCCTTCCTGGTGACCCTTCAGGAGTAAAGACCATTGATCCAATACTGAAGTCCAGTCCTGCCACAGACTGGTCTTCTTGATACTCCTGAAGTATTTAGGACCCTGTGTGGACCCCAATAATGAACAGCCAATGGGAAGTGTTCAAGTCACCAAGTATTTATATGGACATCTAATCGAAGAACCTTCTACCCTGCAGTCCAATAAAAAGAAGACCTGCCATGTTACATTAGTTCACATGTCATATGGAGTCAGGTAATTACTGAGGAAATTAAATATTTTTTTGCTCCAAGCTCACTCCTGTGATAGACTACAATCTCATGTTTAGTTAGCTAATTTGTACTGAGATTGTAGTTGATCATGGGAGTGAGTCTGAATGGTGGACTTTTTACAAAACACACAAGGACCATGTGGAACAGAAGTAGCCACCCTCTGGAAGGAAGGACAGTGTCAGCACCAATTCATAGATGATTTGAGGATCTACAGCCAGGTGATACACAAATAAGATACATTTTTGTTAATAGTTATTGTACTTGAATGCGTTTTTAAGATTTACCTCTTGAGTTTAGTGTCACTTTAAGGTGCAGTATATGCTCCACTAATGGTATACCATTTTTCACCCAGGATTATGGTTTAATAACAATCTGCTAAAATATTCTCCAATAAAGATGTTGTTTACAGAAGGATACAGAACAGCAAAAAGGTTCTACAAGGGTTAGTAGGTCATTAAGCCACTTAATATAAGTGAAAAATAATTTGGTGTGTCATAAATATCAATGATCTATTTGTACGATTCACCTAAGGGATTAATGTCTGACAGCTTTTCTCCTATTTGCTGATGAGTTGGCAAATGTCCCTATTCCTCTGTGAATGCTGAACATGTGTTGGGCTGGGAAATGCCTCTGAAGCTATCCCTTTGGGTAATGCCTGCGAAAGTGAGGCCTGATCAAAGACATACATCAAGAGCCTTCCTCGTTATGCTGAACACAGCAGGGGCATTCGCATGGCACTTTTTTTTGGACACAGAATCTGTAGAGAACAACCAGACTGACAGCTGCCCAAAGCAATGTCAGGTCTTTCATGTCACAGAGGAAATATATATTATGACCAGTGTCTGAGAATTATACATCACAAATATTATATATTTTTCACCTGCTGTGCATTATTTTTTTTTCCATTCCATACATAAGCTTATGACAATACAACCACCCATAGGAGACTGGCTTATTATTTCTGACATTCAGAAATAAGTGTACCATAAATTATGACATATTTTGAAAATGGAAGAATCAATTTTAATTGATGGAAAGCTCACAAGTGCTTTGCCGTGGTTGGGGAGGGGGAAACCACCCATTGCTAGCCATCGGTAAAGGCAAAATGAACTTTCTTCCTTATAACTGCAAGTGAATAATTCCTTTCTAAATTGTCCATATCTTTGTAGGGTTGTTTAGCAAACTGTCCAGTGAGAGATTGTTATGACTACCTTATCCATGTCCTGCTTTTTTTCATTTATAGCTCAAGAAATATGTGCATGCATGTGCGTGTTGTCTATAGCAAAATAGTAGGGCTCGTAATGATTAAAATTTTCGTGTTCGATTAATCAAATGTTTTTTAATCAATTAATTTCGATTAATTATAACGCACATACAGATCCAACTACATTGGCATATACATGGGGTCCATGGGAGAAGAGGTCAATTTAGCATAGCATGAGTCACTGATCTATGCAGAATTTTTATGAATAGGATTGTGTTCTAAACATTATCTTTTTGATATTTCAGTAAAAGTTTAATGATGACATTGTTTGGGCTGGTGTGTCTTTTTTTGCTGGAACTGGAGCGCTGAATTTGGGTACCGTAATGACACAGGGCTTTGTCATAATAGAAATAAATTTGGCAAGCCATGCTGTCAAATTCATTTTAATATTTAAAAAAGAAATACATTTCCAGCAATTTTCCCTGATGCTATTTAAGCTGATTTATGGGACCCCCATACCCCCTCTAACTAATTGCTGGGTTTAGTTAAAAAAACCTACCTACCCTTTTACTTATCTAAATTTGTGGTCATGTGACACTTCTGAATCTTCTCTCTTCGTCTCCGTCGTCTAACGAAGGTAAGGGGGGAGGAGTCCAGTGACGTCGATGTCACCGGACTCCTCCCCCCTTCCCTTCGTTAGACGACAGAGCCACTTGCGGAAGAGGGGAGAAGTTCGGTGAGGTCGATGTCCGTGACGTCACCGGATCTGCGACGGGACTCCCGGAAGACCCGAAAGCCGGCGGAGAGGTGAGTACTGATCAAAAAAATGTTAATCGATCAAAGAAATTAACGATTAATCAAGGAATTAATCATTAATTTCCACAGCCCTACAAAATAGCTTTATTTGTTTTTATTGATTAGCACTTACTGAATGTAATTACCCAATTAATTTAAAAAAAACAATGAGTAAAAAATAGTTTGTAGCAAAGGCAGAAAATAAAGTGATGACAGTGTAGTGTATTGAGTAGTTTGCCAGTTTTGACCATTTAAAAATATATTTTTAGCTGTGCTTTCTAGCAGTCGCTTATTTATGCTTTCTTCCTTGCTAAATTGGGACTGTTAATAAGATAAAGTATCCCCATAATGTCTCTTTCTATGCTGTGTGCTGGAGCCAGGGTTTTATACCCCTGCTTCTCTTGCATCACTTCTGATTACTTTAGGTGTTTTCTTAATGAGGCAAAGACATCAGGGGCTCGCTGGTGAGTCCACAAATAGTTGTAGTCAGGAGGATGCGGTAAAGAGGAGGGTAAAAACACTGCAGCAATTTCTGAAAACCATATTTTAGCATGGTCAGGAAGAAATAAACACGCAACACCAATATTGGCAGGATTACTAGGTATTTTGATAATTAGATAAAGGGGCATGTTTAATGCTGCAGAAAAAACTATTTTGGCTAAAATTGATATTTGCTGCACCACACATGATTTTGACTAGAATGTTATTGCCATCTGTATGGTAGTGTCTCTAAGAGTGCAATGTTTCAAATTTGGCAGTCTCATTAACATGCCATCTTTGTAACTTGGCAGTCTCTCTGGTAACATGGCAGTCTTTCTTGTCACATAGCATAGTTTTGGTTTAGGAAATGGAAAATGCTTTCAACTGTGTGACAAGCCACACCTGCTTTATAATGCCCCACTCCTTCACAAGAAATTATTTTCAGTTGTGCATAGTCTGCTTTGAAGTGACACTAAACTCAGGAGTTAAATCATAAAAATGCACCCTAACTATATACATTACTGGACCTTATTTGTGTATTACTCGGCTGCAGATTCTCATATCATCTCTGAAATGGTGCTGCTGTTGTCCTTCCTTCTGGAGGGTGGCTACTATTGTTCCCCATGGTCCCTTTGTGTGTTACAAAGTACCCACTACTCCAAGCTCACTCCCATGATAGTCTACAATCTCAATACAAATTAGTAAACTAAACGTGAGATTGTAGTCCATCATGGGAACAAGCTTGGAGCGGTGGCTACTTTACAACACACAGGGACCATGGGGAACAAAAGTAGCCACCCTCCAGAAGGAAGGACAGTGTCAGCATGAATTCAAAGATGATTTGAGAATCTACAGCCGAGTGATACACAAATAAGCTACATTTTTGTTAATAGTTAAGGTACTTGAATGCATTTATATATGTTAGTCCTGACATGTTTTGCTATCTGATGCTTAAGTTTTAATTATTCACAGGCTTGTCTTCTGCTTTTATGGCCAAGTTGGCATTGTACAGTGTTAGTTGTGTCTAAATGGAAGAAGCCAGTGCCTTTTTCTAATCTATCTTGCCTTCTTAAGTTGTAAAAAAATCGAGGTTCAGGGCCAAACACAGTAGTTTAGTGGTTAGCACTTCTGCCTTGCAGCACTGAAGGTCCCTGGTTCAAATCTATTTTATCAATTTTATCAATTCTGGCATTTATAAAATATAAGATGGAATGGACGGCATTGGCGTTCCTTAACTACAAAGAATGTCACAAAAAATGCAAACTAGTAATCCCGGGAAGCTAAAATAGAAAGAGAAGGGGGCAACCAAACTAATTAGGGGAATGGAGGACCAGAGCTATGAGACAAGGCTTCTGGAATTAAGGAGATTAAGGGGGCTATGATTTTCACGTATAAGATGTTCAATGGTGACAGCAACATTGGCAACAAACTGTTTGAGATTAACTCCATTACAAAAAGACTAGAGGCCACCACCTAAAGTTGGTGGAGGAAAAATTCCAGCACAATGGGCGAAGAGGGTTCTTTACAGTAAGAGCGGTTAAGGTCTGGAACTCACTGCCACCGGCAGTGATTTCAGCCAAGAGTGTAGATTTGTTCAAGAAACTTTTGGACAATTTCTTGAGGGACCGTAATATCCAGGGATACCAGTATCCCTAAGAATGAGATGATGCATGGACCTATATGGGTTGGACTTGATGGACGTATGTCTTTATTCAACCCCAAATACTATGTAAATCCAGGCCAGGTCACTATCTGCAAGGAGTTTGCATGTTCTACCTGTGCTGGCGTGGGTTTCTTTCCACACTCCAAAGACATGCTGGTAGTCAATAGGCTACTGTCTAAATTGGCCCTCATATGTATGCATGTAAATGAGGGACTTTAGATTGTAAGCTCCTTGAGGGCAGGGACTAATGTAAATGTGTAACTATGTAAAGCACTGTGTAAATTGTTGGCACTATATAAATACCAGTAATAATAATAATAATTCTTTGGTATACCAATTAAATTATTTAAACCAATTTGTTAAATCCCAGTTATAGTTTAACATTCCTAATACATAATTCCATTATAATATAATTTTGTTATGACACTTAGGGTATCACTATCGCTGTACCATGCTGGCTTTAGGTCACAGCATGTATCATAACCAGGATCTGGGGGACTTAGTGATGGAAAGCAGATAAACAGTTAACACAGCAACATAGGTCTATTACCACTTGTCACTGCCTCTCCTCATTGAGATTAATGTAAACCATCTAGCACTCATTAGGTGCAAAACTGTTAGGAAAGGTAACAGAATTTATCCATTAAATGGTTGCCTCCTCTTTATTTTGAGTACCAAGATTTGCGTATAAAATTGCATTTGTAATACTATTTGTAAGTGCAATTTAAAGCAGTAAGCCTATCAAATATAAACAAACTACAGTTGTCAAACACTCTAAAATGCAATGCTTAGCTCATATTTAATCCCCACACTAAGATGTGTTAAAAAGAGGGCGTAGTGGTAACTTTTGCTGCAAAGTGCAAAGTTTACTAAGTAATTTTACAAAGTAATTTTAAAGAACACTACAGGTGAAACTCGAATAATTAGAATATCGTGCAAAGTTCATTTATTTCACTAATGCAACTTAAAAGGTGAAACTAATATATGAGATAGACTCATTACATGCAAAGCAAGATAATTCAAGCCGTGATTTGTCATCATTGTGATGATTATGGCTTACAGCTCATGAAAACCCCAAGAACCCCAAATCCACAACCTCAAAAAAGTAGATTATTACATGCAATCAATAAAACAAGGATTGTACATAGAACAATATCGGACCTCTGAAAAGTACAAGCATGCATATGTACTCATTACTTGGTTTGGGCCCCTTTTGCAGAACTTACTGCAATTACTTTTGCACGATATTCTAATTATTCGAGTTTCACCTGTATACTGTTCGTTATCAAAGATTGTTAGACTGTCTGATGCCCACATATTGCCACACATGCAGACAAATGCAGTGCACATTTCAGCAGTTATATCCATTATCATTTTAATCAACAATTCTGATTTTGTGTATGCGTGTTATATTACAAAGTGCAGCTAGACTGCAGTAGTATGGTTAAACAAACAGTAATGCACAAAAACAAGCATCACTGAACTAATAGTGCTATTTATTTAAAAAAAAACAACTCAAATCAATAAGAACAAATGTGGAACTGTAGCCAATAGTGTATAATGAAATTCCTTGCCTTGCTTCCCTGGAGAATAAGATACAAAACCTGACTGGTCACTATGGAAACAGCTGTGCTTTTTAAATAAACCTCCCAAACTAAGTGGGATCTTGAACAAATTAGAACAGAAGGACATTGAAAATTACTGGTTGGGAAACTATGACTTGAGTTGGTCCTAGTGCACACTAGCGCCTTTTACTGCTCGGGAAACTACAGCAATGGGTTTTGACTAGGGATACACCGATACCAAGTACCGTACTCGGTACAAGTACAAGTACGAGTACAGATACTTTTCGAGCTCCAAGACTAGACTAGAGAAAAATTCAAAAGTTAGGAGGCAGCTGTAATTTGTAAGGAGCACACGGAGCTCCTGGGATTTGTACATCTCTTTTTTAATGTATGATTTTTGTTTTATAAATATAAATAAAGGGATGCACCGATACCATTTTTGCAAGTACAAGTACTGATACTGGCCCAAGTACTTACAAGTGCAAGTGCTGATACATTTTTGTTTATTGTCGTGTGACAGTTTTTCTAAAACAATACAGACTAATGATTTCAGGAAAGTGGTGGAGCGCCAGAGCCAGGTCCCAGCTGCAACCTCTGCAACCCTGGTAGTTCTCATGAAAATGCCAACTATCGGTACTGGTATCTTAAAAGTATCTGTGCATCCCTAGTTTTTACACCTTATAACCACATTCTGAAAACTTTCAGGTTCCATTAACACCTTGGCGTTTTTTCGCTCAAAGCTAAGTGCGAAAAAATGCTCAACACCTATGCATTTTGCTGCAAACAGAACGGTCCCATAGACGTTATTGGTCCCATAGACTTTCATTGGTCCCATAGATTTCAATGGGAAACTTTGTGCGATAAAATGTGCAAAAGCGTGTGTTTCCAGGCATTTCCCATTGAAGTCTATGGGACCAAAAAGCACCGTATTCTGCCAAAACGTAGCTCATGTACTTTTTTCAGTGACAGGCGTTTTTCTGTTTGTGACAAAACACTCAGGTGTGAACAGGGGCCATAGAAATGAATAGGATTTCTTGTCTTGAACATTTGGTCGCGCTCAAGACAAGCGAATGGGATTCCTTATCTTGAGCATTTTGGCGCACTTACCTTTGAGCGACAAAATGCCTAGGTGTGAACGGAGACTTACTTTCAGGTTAGAGCCTTACTATTGGAAAAATATTACAATTCTGAGACGCACCTAACAAACACTCTATTGTACAATATATCACAAAAAGATGGCAAAACACACACAATTTGGCTATTTAAACATTGTTTTCTTGTGTATATTTTCTTTTTCAACAGTGTCAGGTCATTGTTATTGGATGAATGTAAGTGAGATTGCTGGCCATCTTGGTCAAAACGGTGGAGCAGATAGCTTGTCTTGAGAACGTAGGTTAGTGGAATAGATATCATGGCTTGAGTATTGCTCAATGTTATTACTGTCATATGTTTAGAACTAGGTGTCCAACAGGTTGCAGCCACGCTAATATTCCTTCGGCAAAAATCTCAGTAAGTCTCCAAAAAAGTATGATCATGAATCATTATATTAAAAGATAAATAAGGAGTCAATGGAGCTCTAGAGCATGCACTTTATATCAGGCTATTAAAAAAATTATTTTATTTGCGCCAGCAGCTTTAATTACTTGCATCAACAAATTTGATTAACTAGACTTGTTGACTTTAGCAATTGCGGCATGAGGTGCTGACTGTATGTTTTTGTATACCTGTACAAAGAACTAGTAAGCATAAATATCCCTGTCCAGTTTGCATTTATTCTAAAGGTATCTTTATTCACTGAGAGGGTATACCTATACTAATGAATTTGACAGTAGTGTGCAAAACTCTGACAATAATGAGGGTTCACATGCCACAAAAAAAAGCCTGGCAGAAAGAGTAAAAAAAGGGGTTATTTCTAGTTGTTCTGTTCAAGAAGATGCTTTTTCTGAGCTGCTTTTCACCCATACAAGCCAAATTATTTACAAGAGCAACAGGCCTATTGGTTAGAAGGTTACAGATAAGCAATCACGTACTCAGGCCCTTTTAAATTTCAGTGTGTACAGCTTACCAGTGGGCAGGAAAGTTTGTGTTGTACATAGCAGTCAGCTTGGTGCATGTTTTTAAAACTTCCTGCTGTGGTTTTCTGTGAACCCTGTTGAGAGTCTACAACATCTGTCTGCTAGTTCTATGTTGGCCTGTCACCCAAGGCTGTCCCGATAATAAGACTGCCTAAGGCGGTTGCCTGAGGTGGCATCTCATTGGCTCATATGGGAGGGGTTGCAGTTGTGCCTGCCACCCCCTTCCTGGCCAGAGGCCCAGGTTGCTAAGAGCTCTTATTAACCTATGATGCTCTGGTTGACGTCCCGCCCAGCTATTGGCAACCAGTGACATCAGTGAGCTGGGCAGGACACCGGACAGACCCATAGCCAGAGGTACCGTGCATAACCCTTCCCCCGGTAACATGCACCTCCGGCAACTCCATCTCCTGATAGGCACCGTCACCCGTCCTTAGCCACAGGTGGCGAAACGTGTAGGGAAACCCCTGCTGTCACCCTCAAAATTTTCTATGTAAACCTAGAATATTGAATAGTACACTTAATGAGGGCTTGCACTGGGAAAGCTGTGCCCAAAAAGGCAAGCAGAGGGCAAAGAGGTAGTCACCAGTATTGCCTGTAGGTTCTGTGCAGCTGATCTTTTTATTAATGTACCTTGCCTCGTTTTGCACTGTCTGTGTGTTTTTACTGCCATCTTGGTAGAGGCAGGGCTTTGCTTCTTCATGTTAATGCCCCCCTTCCCCCCCTAATACCAATAGGGTATTGATCAAGCATCAGCAAGAGGGAGAACAGATCCACAGAATGAAGGAAGCAGAAGCAGGCAGATCCTTGCACTGCATTTTGTCAGGTACAGCTTTCTTTCCGCCATTCCATCCTCAGGACAGAGAGAGCAACAGGGTAGTGACAATATCAGATCTCCTTCCAAACCTTGTGAGACTAGCAGCTGCAAGTGACCTCACACTGAAGAAAAAAATAATAATAATAATCAT